>NC_137789.1:134555753-135050172 GCF_963383645.1 Muscardinus avellanarius
TAAAGATACGGACGATCTACTCAGGGTATTGCCTAACTCCCTGCTCTGGATTTTGTAATAAGGCTGAAATGCTCTATAAACTTTAGCAAGAAACTAAAAACGGAATAGGCTGGGTGTGGTGGCAGACGCTTGTGATCCCAGTACTTGGGAGGCTGAGACAGGAGGACCACAGGTTTGCGGCCAGCCTTAGCTCTTAGTGAGGCCCTCCACAACTCAGTGAGACCCTGTTCCCAAATAAAGAATAAAAAATAGGGCTGGAGGTGTAACTCAGAGGTAGAATGCCCCTGGATTCAATCCAGAGTACTGCAAAATATAAAAATAAATAAAAGAGAAATAGGTCTGACCTTTCATTTTCTCTGAGGAGAATTAACTTACCTTCCCACCTTCTCTGTTTCTCTAAACCCCGACCTTCTCCAGAATTGGTTAAATGTTTCCTTACATATATTTTTCTCCCAGAAAGCAATAAAGGTCTGTACTTAACCTTGCAATTTCACCAGCCTCAAGATAGCCTTAGTGGCATTCCCACAACTAAGTCAAGTGACAGTTAAGTGTTAGACAGTTTAGAAGAGGAATTCTAGCTAGGCGTGGTGGCACATGCCTATAATCCTAGTATTTGGAGGCCAAGACAAGAGGATCACAGGTTTGAGACTAGCCTCAGCAACTTAGTGAGACTCAGTTTTTTTTTTTAAAGGGTTGGAGGTATAGCTCAGAGATAGAGTATCCCTGAGTTCCAACACCTAGTATAAAAAAAGAAAAAGAGAGAGAGAGAGAAATTCTGAGGTTGGCCATGAACCTGAAATTCTCCTGTCTCAGCCTCCAAGTACTGAGATTATAAGTATGCACCACCATGCTCAGCTTAAATTTTTATTTTAAAACAGGGTTTCACTAAGTTGATGAGTTTCACTAAAGTGCTGAGGCTTTCCTGGAACCTGTGATCCTCTTGTCTCAGCCTCCCAAATACTGGAATTATAGGCCTGTGCTTGTTTCCAAATAAAGTATAAAATAGGTCTGGGAGTATAGCCCAAAGGTAGAAAAACTCCTGGGTTTCACCCCCCCTCACCACCACACACACACAAAAAGTTAAAAATAGGGCTGGGGTTGTAGCTCAGAGGTAGAATGCCCCTGGGTTCCATCCCCAGTACCACAGGAAAAAAAAAAAAAAAAAAAAAAAAAAAAAGGAATAACAATACTTAACTCATAAAAAGTTGGTTCTGAGGACTAAGGCAATGCCTACAAGGTGCCAAGCAGAGTGCTGATACATAAAAAGTGCTATTACTTTTTGTAGCTATTATTATTAATAATATTATTATTATTATTAATTATTATTATTTTGTGGTACTAGGGATGGTACTGGGGATGGAACTGGGCTACATCCCCAGACCTATTTTACTTTTTATTTGGAAACAGGGTCTTGCTAAGTTGCCGAGAGCCTCACTAAGTTGCTGAGTCTGGCTTCACACCTGAGATTCTCCTATCTGGTCTCCCAAGTACGCCACCACACCAGCATAGCCATTACTATTTTTTTCCGCCCTGATATGATTCTATGAGTGTGTTTCAGGTCCTGAAGTTGGAAAAATTGATGTACTTCCATAACTCCTCTGCCGACCCCTGCCATAAACAAGCAACCTCCTCCCATCTTTCCAATCATTCTATAAGATGTTCTCATCCTTAAGACTTCCCTGCTATGGAGAAAAGAGCCTTAGGGCTGGTACATGAGCAGGTATGGACAGGCAGAGAGGCAGGCTCTCTCTTTGAGAAACATGCCACTGCCTACTGCCTACTGATTTCCTTACTAAAATTTGTCATAGCTAAGTGCTAAGCATGCTCAGAGGCCAGTGTTACATTATGGATAGTTCATAATGCCTAAGGAGTCCTAAGAAACAGTAACAACATGCTTGTGGACTAATTTAGTAACACAGGCCCAACCAAAAAGGAAAGGAATCTCTCATCAAGGTCACATGGTAAGATTAGAGTTAGACCCTGACAGTCCGACACTCAGCACTGTTCTCAACACTCTGATAGGTCTCTAAAGCCCTCACAGCCAAGGACTGTCTTTATGTAGTGAATGAGCAAATAGGGAATACAGATAAACCACTGGGATAGGCACACTACTGATCTAAGCACATACAGGGAGTCAGCAGCACCCCTATGGTGGATTGGGGCAGTTAGAGTGAAATAGTGACACACCTTCTATTTTGGTACTGGGGACTGAACTAAGGGCCATTCTACCTCCAAATACCACCATACCCCTTTTTATTATTTTATTTTGAAAAGGGTCTTGCAGCCAGGTATGGCATACTAGTAATTCCACTACTTAGAAGGCTGAGACAGGATGATCACAGGTTTGAGGCCAGACTCAGCAACTCAGGTAGGCCCTTGGCAATTTAGTGAGACCCTATTTTAAAATAAGAAATAAAGGGAGGCTGAGAAGAAGGATCACAGTTAGCAGACTGCCTCAGCTACTTAGTGAGGCCCTCTGTAACTCAGTGAGACTTTGTTTCAAAATAAAGAATACAAAATAGGGCAGGGGTCTAGTCTGGAGGTAGAATGGCCCTGGGTTTCATCCCCAGTATGGCAAAAAATAAAATAATTAAAATAAAATAAAATAGATCTCAATGTGTAGCTCAGAGGTAGAATGCCCCCTAGGTTCTCAGTACCACAAAACAATTAACAAAAAACCAAACCAAAACAAAACAAAAACAAAAAACAGAGTCTGGCTAAACTGCTGAGGCTGGCCTGTCTCAATCTCTCATGTACTGGGATTAAGGCATGGGCCGCTATGCCCAGTGTTTCATGCTATTTAAGACAGGGAAAATTAGGTGAATTCTGGGTGGGGTGGTGGATGCCTGCAGTCTCAGTACTTAGGAGGATTAGGAGGATCGCAGGTTCAAGGACAGCCTCAGCAACTAGTAAGACTTACCAACCTAGCGAGACCGTCTCAAAATTTAAAAATAATAAAATAGGGCTGGGGATGTAGCTCAGAGGTAGAATGCCACTAGATTTAATTCCCAGCAACACAGACACACACACACACACACACACACACACACACACACACACACACACACACACGGCAAATTAAGGTAACCAAGGCCTCTCCTTTCTTGTCTACCACCTCTTCCACTTTATACTACTGTGGTAGCCAATTCTAAGAGCAAAATTCTCAGCAGGGTACCTGAGACAGTGGCAGTAGAAAGGCCATTAGCGTGGATGGGTCTGTGACTAGCACTGACAGCTTAAACTCCCATCAGGCCCAATCATCCACAAAGCAGATTGTTCACCCTGACACTGGGGGAAAAAGTCTTGTATAAAGGATGAACAAAAGATGGAAAGGATGGGAACGAATGCCACTTACCCAATACACAAACTATAGATTTACCTTTCAGGAAATAAGGCTGGAGCCACTCTGATAGACCCTTTTAAGGTGTGTTCAAATTAGAGTCACAATTTTAACTGCTTAAATTCAGCTCCACTGTGCAGTGTTTTCATTAGACAACTGTCCAAAGCAGTATAAGCAGACACACAGGGTGATCTTTGAGCAGCCAGGTTCCAAGGCTTGCTGATCTATTTTTAGCACTTGTTTACATATAGCAACCAAAAGATTGCACCTCAGAAGACAAGGAAAAGAAACAATTAGATTCATGGGCTCTAAGTCCAGTACTTAGAGAAGGCTACTAAATTCTTTCAGATGCTGTCTGCTTACACTTCTCTTATTCAGGGCAACGCTTGGTCCATGTCCTCAAGCACATGCCTAAAAAATGCAGTGACCAAAAAGATAGTAAAAAGGACAACACAGTAGAGACCTAAGAACTTTGTCTTTCAACTGGCTTTGTAACTGGAGGATGAAGCTTTTGTAAACGATCAACATTAAAGCTGGGACTTGAGCCTAAGAACAGAGGGGAAAAGGGGGAAAGGAAGGGATATCTTTTAGTGAATTACATTTATTATTTATTTATTTATTTATTTATTTATTTATTTATTTATGCGGTACTAGGGATGGAACCTAGGGGATATTCTACCTCCAAGCTACATCCTCAGCCCTATTTTTTACTCTTTATTTTGAAACAGGGTCTCACTAAGTTGTGGAGGGCCTTACTAAGTAGCTAAGGCTGTTCTTGAACCGCAATCCTCTGGTCCCAGCCTCCTGAATGCTAGGATTACAAGCATGCGCCACCATGCTCAGCTTCTATTTTTTATTTTTATTTTTATTTTTTTTTTGTGTGTGATAGCAGGAATGGAACCCAAGGGCTTTCTACCTCTGGGATACACTCCCAGACCTATTTTCTATTTTACTTGGAAACAGGGTCTCACTGAGTTCCTGAGAGCCTCACTAAGTATTTGAAGCTGGCTTCGAAACTGTGCGATCCTCCTGTCTCAGCCTCCCAAGTGCTGGCATTACAAGCATGCGCCACCAAGCCTGGCCTACTTTTTATTTTTTCTTCAGAACACTAGTTCAAAGTGATTAAAATAAAAGCAAAAGCATCAAACCCTAAAGAAAGCAACCAAAAGCATAAGTACTATAACATACAGCAATCTTTAGAAAAACCACCAACGCCCATGGACTGAGCACCTCTCTCTTCCAATGGGTGAGTATAGTGACTTACCCATGATAACCTGAACCTTTCTCCTGAGCACAACACTCACCCAGCATAATTGTTTTGAAACAATGATCCAAAAGGTGGACATAACCATCAGGTTCCAGAAAGATGATCTGCTTTTTGTTTTCATTTTTTGCAGCACTAGAAACAGAACCCAGGACTCTACATACTAGGCAAGTGCTCTGCCACTGAGATACAATACCTTTTTAAAATTTTATTTGAGACAGTTTCCCTAAGGTGCCCATGCTGACTATGAACTTGTGATACTCTTACGGTATCTGGAGATTATCTACTTTTTTTCTTTTTTGATGGTACTGGGGATGGAACCCTTCTACCTCCAGGCTGTACTCCCAGACCTATTTTTATATATTATTTGGAAACAGGGTCTCTTCGAACCTGCGTGATCCTCCTGTCTCCACCTCCCAACTAAGGGGATTACAAGTGTGTGCCACTAGGCCTGGCCGATTATCTACTTTTTAAAGGTAACCTTTGCCGGGCATGGTGGTGCACACTTATAATCTGAGCATTTGGGAGGTTGAGACAGGAGGATCATGGTTCGCAGCCAGCCTCAGCTACTTAGTGAGGCCCTCTGCAACTCAGTGAGACCTGGTTTCAAAATAAAGAATATAAAAAAAAATAGGGCAGGGGGTGTAGCTTGGAGGTCAAATACCCCTGGGTTCCATCCCCAGAACCCCCCCCCCCAAAAAAAAAGGTAACTTTTTAGCCAGTTATGGTGACCCATGCTTGTAATTGCAGTACATGGGAGGCTGAGACAGGAGGATCACATGTTTTAGGATAACCTTAGCAAGTAGTGAGACTCTCGTGAACCTAGGGAGAACCTGTTTCAAAATAAAAATAAAATAAGGGCTGTGGGTGAAGCTAAGAGGTAGAATGTCCCTGGGTTCAACCCCTAGTACCTCCAAAAAAAGTAACTTTTTCTTCTATACAGGTATCCTGCATAGGATATACAGAAGAGGGTGTGTGTGTGTGTGTGTGTGTGTGTGTGTGTGTGTGTGTTCTCCCTTTCTATTTTCATCTCCTATACTTCAGGATGAAACCCAATTTCTGAACCAATTTAAGCTGGCCAGTTCTCTCAGTCCATCCGTGTCTTTAAAGCATACTACCAGAGGGTTCTCCATTGCCCTGAGATTTACTGATCTGACAGGCTGGCTCTGCCCTTCAGCAAGGTGGACCAGATAATGAACCTCACAGTGGGTGATTAGTGAGAGACCATCAGTTGGTTAAAGGAGTAGTGACAGTGACTTTCTTTAATTTCCCTGGGCAGCCAGCCCCACTTCTCTGACTTCATTTGGTTGAAGCCCTAGACAACCCTTGTGAAGCTTCTCTCTACACTAATTATAGACCCAACATACCCAGGGCCTTACCCTGTAAAGCAAGGCATCTAATCACACTAAACAGCAGCCAAGGTAATGGGACAAGGGGAGCAATACATACAAATTCATATCAGACCTTCTTCTTCTCTATGACTTATTGCAGGAGGGACATTTTGCCCCACTGCAATCAAGAGGCTAATGTCTCTGCAATTCCCACCTGAAGTTTTTTCCTTAGAAACTTATCACATCTCAGAAAGAGAGGCTGAAAATAGTATCTCTGATCCTAACTCACTGGCAACTCAACATGAGATCCTAACTCCTTGTTAGGCCTCACTTTACCCTTCTCTCCCCTAACAGACAGAAGCCTTAAAAGAAATCCCATCTGTTGACTATGAACAGCTTCATTTCTAGCTGGGTAGGTCATTTTTGAAACTAATATCCTTCAAGCTAGATCAATATGAAAAGTCAAGATGCTGTTATGGTACTTAACAAAAACATTTCAAACCAATACAGCTTATAACAGATACAGTTTGCACAGAAACAATCCTAAGCCTCTGATATTACCACAGCTGGCAAACCATCTTCTAAGCACATCTTAAAGAGTTTTGAGCCACTCCTTGGAGAAGAGGTTGTTTTGGAAATAAAACAAACTTTCCAAAGATCTACTAGATGGAAGGAGGTAGCTAAAAAACAAACTTAAGGAAGTCCTACTTGAACACTCCTATCTCGTAGGAATAAAAGATCCTTCTTAGATCAAAGTAAAAAACCAAGAACGGCTATCTCTTGAAACCTCTTCAAAAGCTAACAACTGCCTAATATTCCTATGGTCTCCAACACTGTTCCTCTTATGTACTGTCAATGAAACTTCACATTTGCCTGGCTGAAGAAGATCAGAAGTTTATATGTTATTATTTTAAAATTAGTACATAAATTGGAGAAAATGCTGACAATAACAGAGATGAATAATAAGCCAACCTCTTTTTTTTCCTTTTCTTTTTTTGGTACTAGAGATTGAACCCAGGGGTATTTTATCTCTGGGATATACTCCCAGACCTTTTTATTTTTTTACATTGAAACAGGGTCTCACTAAGTTCCTGAGGCTGGTCTTGAATCTGTGATCCTCCTGTCTCAGCTTCTCAAGTACTGGGATTACAGGTATGTACCACCATGCCAGGCTGCCAACCTCTTTTCTACCAGTGACCTTTGTATTCATTCTGCTTGGCTTTAGGACACTAATTTTATGACTTCTTTATGAACAAAATGAACCTCTATTTTAAAAACAATTAAATTTCAATGTATTATTTTTTAGATTTTGAGCCATATAAATATATTGTCTATTAAGAAAAACTCTTTTTGCCAGGTGTGATGGCACACGCTTGTAATCCCCGCGCTTGGGAGGTAGAGACAGGAGGATCGCACAGGTTCGAAGCCAGCCTCATTGGCTTAAGAGACCCTGTTTCCAAATAAAAAATATAAAAATAGGTCTGGGAGTATAGCCCGGAGGTAGAAGGGTTCCATCCCCAGTGCTACCAAAAAAGAAAACAAAATTCTTTAAAAAAAGTCACAGCCGGGCATAGTGGCGCACGCTTGTAATACCTGTGCTTGGGAGGCGGCGACAGGAGGATCACGCAGGTTCGAAGCCAGCCACGGGCGCTGGCTTAGGAGACCCTGTTTCCAAATAATAATATAAAATAGGTCTGGGAGTGTAGCCCAGAGGTAGAAGGGCTTCCAGGAACCCCAGTACCAAAAAAAAAAAAAAAAAAAAAAAAGTCACCATAGGCCAGGCATGGTGGTGCATGCCTGTAATTCCTGTACTTGGAAGCTGAGACAGCAGGATCACAGGTTCAAGGACAGTCTTAGCAAGTAGTGAGACTTGAATCAACCTAGCAGGACCCTGTTTCCAAATAAGAAATAAAACCAGGCTGAGGGTATAGCTCAAAGGTAGAATGCCTCTGAGTTCAATTCCAAGTAACACACACACACACACACACACACACACACACAATCACCATGTCACTTTAGTATGTAGAAAAAGCTTTACTTCTCATAATGACCTTTCTAGGATGCTTGGTTGGAATTAAGAGACTCTTCTCTCATTTTATAAGTTTTCATGTTGTGCCAGGACATTTCTGTCCAGATGGCATGCAAACTCTCCATGCCCCTGTTTATAAATTTCTGTCCTCAATTGAATGGGCCTTTCCCAATCCAGGACCTTTCTCTACTACCCAGAAATAAGCCCTGTTTATCTTCATTCTCCATGCTTTCCTTCCACTTTCCTGTCCCTGGCTCACCTTTTCCTTCAGAATATCTGACAGACTCAGGTTATCATACCTGTCCCAGCTGGCAAAATGGACTCTGAAGTCAGACAAACCTCAGTTCACATTATGGCTTTAACACTAATAGTTATGTGACCCTAAACAAATTACTTAAGTCTCTTTAGTGTCCTTATCTATAAAATGATAATTACAACAATTCCAAACAACTGATGTAAGGCTTAAATAAATGAACCATATAAAAGAACCTAGCTTAATAATTATGAGTTTTTCCTTTCCTTTTACCTATTTGCATCTGATTTTGTGCACACACCATCAAGCCTGGCTATTTGCATTTTTTTTTTTTTTTTTGTAGTACTGGGCTTGGAAATCAGAGACCTTCGACCTCCAGGCTATACCCTCAGCCCTATTTTATTTTTTATTTGGAAATAGGGTTTCACTAAGTTGCCGAGAGCCTCACTGAGTTGCTGAGGCTGACTTTGAGCCCTTAATCTTCCTGTCAAGTAGATCTTCCTGCCAAATACCAGGATTATAGGCACATGCCACCATGCCTGGCTTTTTGCATCTGTTTTAAATCCAAGATTCTTAGTCGGGCTGGTAGTGCATGCTTGTAATCTTAGTACTTGGGAAGCTGAAACTGGAGGATTGCAGGTTCAGGGACAGTCTCAGTAAGTAGTGAGACTCTCATCAACCTAGTGAGACCCTGTTTCCAAATAAAAATAAATCAGGGCTGGAGATGTAGCCTGAAAGTAGAGTGCCCCTGAGTTCAATCTCCAGTGCCACACACATGCAAAAAAAAAAAAAAAAAAAAAAATCCAAGATACTTTCTCCCCTGTCTAAGATCCCTGGTGGTGCCACTGACCTTGTCCGAATAAGAGTGGGCATCCTAGCAGCATATCATCAGATAACCCTCACATGTAGAACTTCTCAAGATGCCTACATCATATAAAGTTGATTAGAAAGGATAAAGAGCTTAGAGGAAAATACCCCAGACCTCTAACTTTGGTTCTTCCTGCTTTAGTGGGTCCAGTGAACAAAGAATTTATATCAAACTTTTTTTCTGCCAAACAGGTCAACTGAAATGCCAGGATCTAAACAACAGTGAAGGCAGGGTCAAATGGCTAGCACCTGTGTCAAACGCTCACTCAGAGTCCCACAGCAACCACCACTCCTGGCTGTAGAGAGGCAGAGGAAGACTGCTGTAGAGCACTATGACACATTCATCTCAGCTCTCCAGCACACATCTCTACCAAGGATGCCTTACATGATGGTTGGGGCCCTGTTCTAAAGGGAGAAAACATCATTGGGCTCTTAGAGTGAGCTGCTCAGGGGCCTCAATTACCCTGTTTAAGATCCAAAACTGTCCTGAGGAGAATTTTTTTTTTATCTTGTACTACATTTATTGAGTTATCTATATCTTCTTTTTTATTTTATTTTATTTTTTTAAATTTATTTTTATTGGTGCATTGTAATCATACATCACATTGGAATACAAGACTTGAGAGGATATACAAGCACACATCATCCAATTAGCCCTCATCCAGTCCCCATCCTACTCCTTCCCCCTCCCTCGATCCCATGCTTATTTGGTGATTAACTTTGATACATATGTTTTATGTACCTCCTGCTTTTTAAAGAGGCTCCATCCTCCCCTATTCCATACCCTCTGATTGGTCACCTTAATTGCTTCACTATAGGGCCCTTTCTATAGCTTGACCACTTCCTGTTGCCCGTTTCCTCCTAGTTATTGCTGATTAGGGGAAGCATCTGGTTTTAATTTTCAGCAATATTTCTCTGTGCATGCCGCGTTGCAAATACCGATCCCACTCCTGTCGGCCCCAGTTGTGGCCTGGCTACCCGGTGGACGGATTCAGACCTCGCTGGCTCAAGCAGTGGCCTTGCCTCATGGGAGGCCCTGGTTCTGGCCTCGCTGGCCCCGACATTGGCCTAACCCCTCAGCTGGCTCCGATCCCGGCCTCGGAGGCCCCAGCACTGGCCTTCCTCACGGCAGGCTCCGATGTTAGCCGATGGCCCCGGCATCGGCCTAACCCCTCGGCAGGCTCCGACCAGGCCTTGGAGGCCTCAGTAGTGGCCTTGCCTCACAGAAGGCTCCAATGCCGGCTAGTGGCCCCAGGACCGGCCTAACCCCTCAGCAGGCTCTGATCCCGGCCTCGGAGGCCCCAGCATCAGCCTTGCCTCGCGGCAGGCTCCGATCCTGGCCTCGCTGGCCCCAGCACCGGCCTAACCCCTCGGCAGGCTCTGATCCCGGCCTCGGAGGCCTCAATAACGGCCTTGCCTCACGGAAGGCTCTGATGCTGGCCGTTGGCCCCAACACTGGCCTAACCCCTCGGCAGGCTCCGATCCCGGCCTCGGAGGCCCCAGCACCGGCCTTGCCTCACGGCAGGCTCCAATCCTGGCCACGCTGGCCCTGGCACCGGCCTGACCCCTCGGCAGGCTCCCATCCCGGCCTCGGAGGCCCCAGCACCGGCCTTGCCTCACAGCAGGCTCCAATCTTGGCCTCGTTGGCCCTGGCACCGGCCTAACTCCTCGGCAGGCTCCCATCCCGACCTTGGAGGCCCCAGCACCTGCCTTGCCTCACAGCAGGCTCCGATCCCGGCCTCGCTGGCCCCAGCACCGGCCTAACCCTTCGGCAGGCTCCGATCCCGGCCTCGGAGGCCCCAGCACTGGCTTTGCCTCACGGCAGGCTCCAATCCCGGCCTCGCTGGCCCCAGAACCAGCCAAACCCCTCGGCAGGCTCAGATCCCAGCCTCAGAGGCCTCAATAGCGGCCTTGCCTCAAGGCAGGCTCCGATCCTGGCCAGTGGCCCCGGCACTGGCCTAACCCCTCAGCAGGCTCTGATCCTGGCCTCGAAGGTCCCAGCACCGGCCTTGCCTCGCGGCAGGCTCCGGTCCCGGCCTCGCTGGCCCCAGCACTGGCCTAACCCCTCGGCAGGCTCCGATCCCGGCCTCGGAGGCCTCAATAATGGCCTTGCCTCACGGAAGGCTCCGATGCTGGCCGTTGGCCCCAGCACCGGCCTAACCCCTCGGCAGGCTCCGATCCCAGCCTCGGAGGCCCCAGCACTGGCCTTGCCTCACGGCAGGCTCCGATCCCGGCCTCGCTGGCCCTGGCACCGGCCTAACCCCTCGGCAGGCTCCGATCCTGGCCTTGAAGGCCCCAGCACCGGCCTTGCCTCACAGCAGGCTCTGACCCTGGCTGAGGAGAATTTTTATACAGGTGGCTCCCATAGGGAAAGTGAACTACACTTACTTTCTGCTAAGAAAACCTTGCCACACAGTGTCACAGCCCTTCTCTCAGTCTTCTTTAACAACCAGTGGTGTGCTGGAGCTGGCCACAGAGGCTTGGCCTTGAGAAATGACCATTAGAGTGAGAGCCAGCTGGCTGCACATTAGTAGCCAGGGTAGATCATGCTCACCAACACCATCCCTCCCTTCCACCACTCCCCCTTCATGGTGGCTAATACACATTTACTAGCACACCAAGGGCCAACAACTCAACTCTGAAGCTGAAGCCTCAGGCTCACTTTTTCTCATAAGACTTTTTTTTTCCCTCAGAGGTGGGGATGGAACTCAATCCTTACACATGCCAGGCAAGCACTGTGCCACTGAACTCCCCCTACCACCTCGTAAGTGTTTAAACTTTTAGGGCTTTTCCCCAAGATCTTTGTGCATTCTTTCTCAAGTAATGGATGCTACCCAGGGCCCCTAACAATATGGTGCCTCACAAACTAGAGCTTTTTTCTTATTAGTATCTTGCTACTCTCTGGAGAAAAAAAGCTAGACTTCTTTTGGATTTTTAAACATCCACAGCAGTCATTTGTATGGCTCTTAGGATAAGGAAAAATTTAAAAAGTTTAGACCGGGCATGGTGGCGCACGTTTGTAATCCCCGCGCTTGGGAGGTGTAGACAGGAGGATTGCGCAGGTTCAAAGCCAGCTGAGCTGGCTCAAGAGACCCTGTTTCCAAATAAAAATATAAAAAATAGGTCTGGGAGTGTATCCCAGAGGTAGAAGGATTTCCAGGAACCCCAGTACCACCAAAAAAAAAAAAAAAAAAAAAAGAGTTTAGGAAGATTACTAATAGATACTTTGTCATAATATATATTTTTTTCTGGAACCGGGCATGATGGCATATGCTTGTAATCCCAGCATTTGGGAGGCTGAGACAGGAGGATTGCAGTTCAAGGACAGCCTTAACTACATAATGAGGCCCTTTGCAACTGAGACCCTGTTTCAAAATAAAGAATAAAAATAAAAATAGGGCAGGGGGTGTAGCTCGGAGGTCGAATGCCCCTGGGTTCCATCCCCAGTACCCCCCCCCCCACACACACACATATTTTTCCCCCCTGAATGTGATACTGGGGATTGAACCCAGGGGGGCTAACCACCAGCCCTTTTTATATTGTTATATTTTGAGATAGGGTCTCACTAAGTTATTGAGGATGGTCTTGAACTTGCCATCCTCCTGTATCAGCTTCATTAACATTTATTTTATTTGCAGTACTGGGGATGAACCTAGGGGCATTCTACCTCTGAGCTATACCCTCCCAGCCCTATTTTATTCTTTATTTTGAAACAGGGTCTCACTAAGTTGTGGAGGGCCTCGCTAAGTTACTGAGGTTGACCACAAACCTGCCATCATCCTGTCTCAGCCCCTAACTATGATTACAGGCATGTTTCACCATGCTCAGCTGTCACAACTCTTTTGAAGATACTTCTTAGCCGCGCATGGTGGCGCACACTTGTAATCCCAGCATTCAGGAGGCTGAGACCTGGAGGATCACGGTTCGCGGTCAGTCTCAGCTACATAGTGAGGCCCTCTGCAACTCAGTGAGACCCCGTTTCAAAATAAAGAATAAAAAACAGGACAAGGGGTGTAGCTCGGAGGTCAAATGCCCCTGGGTTACATCCCCAACCCACAAAAACAAAAAAACAAAACCCACAATCCTTCTGTCTCAGCCTCCCGAGTACTGGAATTACAGGTGTATACCCCCATGCCCGGCTAACTTTTTTTTTTTTTTTTTTTTTTTGCGGTACTGAGATTGAACCCAGGGGTATTCTAGCTTGGCTACACTCCCAGACCTATTTTATATTTTATTTGGAAACAGGAAGTTGCTGAGAGCCTCACTAAGCAGCTGAGGCTGGCTTTGAACCTGCACAATCCTCCTATCTCAGCCTCCCATGTACTTAGATTACAAGCATGAGCCACGATGCTGGGCTCTAACTTTTTTTTTTTTAACCACAATTAAAAAGGCAGTTTGCCCATTAGGCCTTATTATGTACCTAGCACTGAGGTTGGCTCATACCAGACCTTTACTAAATGCTTGCAACTGAATCAAAGAACAAACAGGAAAGGATAAGAAGAGCAGGTGTATTAGGGATTACAGAGGCTTGTGATTAAATGACTTGCATTTCTAAATCATCCTGTTTCTGGGTATTCTGTAATCCAAAGACCTCACTCGCAAAAACTCTGAAACTCTTATCCATTTGTCCTGTCTTTTTCAGGTCCTGGTTCAGAGTATATTTACAATTTGTGCCTCTCCATTCCATTTATGCAGTTTTTTTTTTTTTTTTTTGTTTTTTTTTTTTGGTGGTACTTGGGGTGGAAACCAGGGGCTTTTCTACCTCTGGGCTATACTCTCAGACCAATTTATACTTTATTTGGAAACAGAGTCTCACTAAGTTGCTGAGAGCCTCACTCAGTAGCTGAGGCTGGCTTTGAACCTGTGCAATCCTCCTGTCTCAGCCTCCCAAGCCTGAGGATTACAAGCATGCACCACCATGCCCAGCTATTTATCCAGTTCTTATCCCTCCTATTTCAAGCCAAGCTTCATTTTTCTCTCCTCTATGTGGCCTTTTCTGACCACTGCAACTACAGAGATCTCTTTCTAACAGGAACAGAGCCCACTGCAGTACTGCTCTGCTTACAATAACACCTTACATCATTATTATTCTGTCCTTTAAGAGCAAAGGCCCTTTACAATACTCTGCATCCCTGAAATAGAGCAGGCACTAGCTTTTATTTTTGGTACTGGAAACTGAACCCTGGGGCATTCTACCTTTGAGCTACACCTCCAGCCTCATTCATTCATTCATTCATTCATTCATTCATTCATTCATTCATTCATTTTGCAGTACTGGGAATTGAACCCAGGGGCATTCTACCTCCAAGCTACACCCCAGCCCTATTTTCTAGTCTTTATTTTGAAACAGGGTCTCACTTAGTTGCAGATGTCTCACTAAGTAGCTGAGGCTGGTTGCACACTTATGATTTTCCTGTTTCAGCCTCCCAAGTACTGGGATTAAAAGCATGTGACACTATGCCTGGCTTTATTTTTATTTTTGAAACAGGGTCTCTCTAGATTGCGGAGGGTCTCGTTAAGTTCTTGAAGCCAGCCTCAAACCTGCAATCCTTCTGTCTCAACCTCCTAAGTATTCCAATTACAGGCATATGTCACCACACCCTGCTCAGGCACTAACTTTTAAAATATCGATAGCTGAATAAAGGCTGATTAAGCAAGAGTGGGCCAATAATTTACTTGCTTTCCACTAGGCTATCTCAAAGTTATAAAAACTGGTCATGAGTTAGACTGAAATGAACTGGATGCTCAGGAAGGTTATGCTTTGAACCCTAAGTTGTCACTACATCCAGTCTTCTGTGACTGTCTGCTATGAAGCCTCTCTTGCCTCTAAGTAAATCAGAGCAGATATTATGCCACAGATACACTGGGTGCAGTCATGCACACCAGTAATCCTTGGACTTGGGAGGCTAAGACAGGAGGATCACAGGTTCAAGGACAGCTTCAGCAATTTGGTGAGACTCTCATCAACCTAGTGAGACCTTCTTTCAAAATAAAAATAAAATAGGGCTGGGGGTGTAGCTCAGAGGTAGAATGCCTCTGGATTCAATTTCTAGTAAAACACACACACACACACACACACACACACAAAAAAAAAAAAAAAAAAAAAAAACCCAAAAACAAAATAACCAACAACTAAAATAGGGCTGGAGTGTAGCTTAGAGGTAGAATGTTTGTCCCCGGGTTCAATTCCTAGTACAAATAAATAAATAAATAAGACGGGCATGGTGGCACACGCTTGTAATCCCAGCATTTGGGAGGCTAAGACAGGAGGATTGCAGTTCGTGGACAGCCTCAGCTACTTAGTGAGGCCTCTGCAACTTAGTGAGACCCTGTTTCAAAATAAAGAATAAAAAATAGGGCTGAGGATGTAGCTTAAAGGTAGAATGCCCCTGGGTTCCATCCCCAGGACAAAACAAACAAACAAAAACATCCAAAAACTAAACAAAACAAACAAGGAGGAGATGGACACAACTGGAATCAGAGGGAAAACCAGTTATGGGAATGGAGGGAGCCAAAGCAGACTCAAAGGTACTTACTTATATAAGAAGCCATGTAAACGGCCATGCATCCTAAATCTTCCACCATTATTTCAGGAATTCTTACTCCTTGATGATTTAGTTTGCCTGGCATATCAAATGATTCCCCTAGGTAGGGATGGACACTTACCAGTATATTATACTGGACAGAGAAAGGAGCTAAATATTAGTTGTGGGTGAAAAAAGGCCTGAGGGACCATTTTTATTTAACTATGTTAGCTGAAAGGAGAAGTTATAGAAATATATGATTCCCCTAAGGTACCTAGAACAGTCCAGTTCAGAGACAGAGAGTAAAACAGGTTAATGTTAACAAGTGGTTAAGGAATGGGTGTGATTATTTGATGAGTGCAGTTCAGTATAGCAGGATGAGAACATTCCAGAAAGACAAGTAGTGATAATAGTTGTAATAACAATGTGAATATATTTAATGCCACTGACATACATTTAAAAATGGTACAACGAAGCCGGGCATGGTAGCACATGCTTATAATTCCAGTTCTTGGGAGACTGAGACAGGAGGATCTCAAGTTTGTGACCAGGCCCTGTTTCAAAAATAAAGAATAAAAAATAGGGCTGGGGCTATAGCTTGGAGATAGAATGCACCTGGGTTCAATTCCCAATAACCCCCCAAAAAAGTTAAAATTATAAATTTTATGGTATGTATATTTTATCACATGCAAAAAAAAAAAAGTGAAAATGAACAAGCTTCACAATTAGTCCTGGACAAACACAACATCTACATATACACTAGGAAGTACATGACCATTCAGTCATGCTGGGGGCATTAACTCATTACAACTTTTGGCTGGGTGTGGTGGCTCATGCTTGTAATCCCAGTACTTGAGACGCTGAGACAAAAGGATCACAGGTTTGTGGACAGCCTTGCTACTTAGTGAAGCCCTCTGCAACTTAGTGAGACCGTGTGTCAAAATAAAGAATAAAAAATTGGGCTGGGTGTGTAGCTTGGAGGTAGAATGTCCCTGGGTTCAATCACCAGTACCGCAACAAAACAAAACAAAAAACCCCACAAAACTTTGCCCTTCATGAAGTCAATAAAAATGAATAGAAAACTGTCATCTAGCCGGGCGTGGTGGCGCACGCTTGTAATCCCCGTGCTTGGGAGGCGGAGCCAGGAGGATCGCGCAGGTTCGAAGCCAGCCGCGTGCGCTGGCTTAGGAGACCCTGTTTCCAAATGAAAATGTAAAAATAGGTCTGGGAGTGTAGCCCGGAGGTAGAAGGGCTTCCAGGAACCCCAGTACCACCACCAAAAAAAAGAAAAGAAAAGAAAACTGTCATCTATCTTCTGGATGCCTGGAAGGAAATCCCAGTGTGACACATTGCACTTTGTATAATCAGCAACAATGCATCACCTTGTAATGTCTTAAAAGAGACTAGATTGTATCTGGGAGCTGTCAAAATTAAAGAATTCACAATCTCTTGCCAGAAGAAAATGGCAGACTGGGGCAGATAGATCTAGCAAAGAGCCCTGTCTTGCCTGCTAACGTACTAAGTGCTGTAGATTCCCTGGTCTTTAGGTTTTATTTTAGGAGTACCATAGAATCTACTGGGAACTAAATTCCTGATTTTTCCTCCCTTACTCAGTCTGTTGCTAACAACTGTAGGGCCCTGCTGTATGCCAAAGCCAGCGCTATGAGAAGCTGTGAATGCTCTTCACATTAAGTGACATGAGCATTAATGTTCATAAGTGAAGGGAGAGAAGTGTTCTAACACATGTTGGAGATAAACAAGGCAGTCAAATACCTCTAGTTTGATAGTGCTGAGAATAAAACCAAGTACACTGTAATGTTATCTGTCATTTAGCACTCTTCAGAATCAGCTAGGGAACAGAAGCAGTGACTATTTTGAGGGAAGTTTTGAAAAGGGTCTCAGTATCACTTTCCACAAGCCCCCCAAGTGAAAAGGATTATTAAAGAAAGATAATGAGCAGCCAGGCATGGGCACCCGCTTGTAATCCTAGTACTTGGGAGGCTAGGGTGTAGCTTCAGAGGTAGAATGCTGCTGGCTTCAATCTTTGATAACAAAATACACTAAAATAAAATGATAAAAAGGGCCAGAATATAGTTCAGTGGTACAGTGCCACTAGACTTCTCAGTAGCCCCTTCCCCTACACACACACAAATGAAAAAAGGGGGGGAAAAGACAAAGAGAGAGGTAATGCATATACAGAAACTCCACGACGGCAAGAACTGTATTTATTCACTGCTAATCCCCACCACCACATCTTATATTACAGCAGGCATGTAATTATTTGTTGACAAATTAAATGAATCTATTTATTTCCCCACTCTTACACAGGTATTCTCCCTCATCTCTGGCTTGTGGACTCTTTTTTCTTTGTTTGTTTTGGTGGTACTGGGGTTCCTGGAAGCCTTTCTACCTCCGGGCTACACTCCCAGACCTATTTCATACATTTTTATTTTTGGAAACAGGGTCTCTTAAGCCAGCGCAGCTGGCTTTGAACCTGCGCGATCCTCCTGTCTCCACCTCCCAAGCTTGGGGATTACAAGCATGCGCCACCACGCCCGGCTTGTGGACTCTTTTTAAGAGGCACTTTCATCACTTTGTTTAACTTTGACAGAAGTTGGAGGAGGATGAGGTCACGTGCTTGCTAATCATCCTTTTCCAGATTGCCTCATGTACCAGAATGGATTTTATTATTGGTCTGTGGCTGCTACTGCTGGAGGAAGATTTTAGCCTGACCTTCCCAAGCTGCTAGGGGATGAATACTGCATGTGGCCAACAGTGAGAATTGTGTCATATCATTGCCTTATTTTTATTTTATTTATTTATTTACTTATTTATTATTATTATTATTATTATTATTATTTTATATATATATATTTATTTTTTTTTTTGTGGTACTGGGGTTCCTGGAAACCCTTCTACCTCTGGGCTACACTCCCAGACCTATTTTATACTTTTTATTTGGAAACAGGGTCTCTTAAGACAGTGAGGCTGGCTTCGAACCTGCACGACCCTCATGTCTCTGCCTCCCAAAGGGGGGGGGGATTACAAGCCTGTGCCACCATGCCCGGCTCATTGCCTTTCTATAGTGAAGCAATTAAGGTGCCCAATCAGAGGGGATGGGATGGGGGAGGATGGAACCTCTTTAAAACTCAGAGGTACATAAACAAATGTATCAAAGATAATCACCAATCAAGCATGGGATGGAGGGAGGGCAAGGGAATGGGATGGGGGCTGGATGAGGGCTAATTGGATGATGTGTGATTGTATATCCTCTTAAATCTTGTATTCCAATGTGATGTATGATTACAATGCACCAATAAAAATATTAAAATAAGAAAGCGTTTAGACTAACCAGAGCCTACTGTGGTAAGAAAGCCACTCTTTCTTCACTGTATAGAACTCAATATGTTGAATTACTGTGCATAAAAAGTGTATCATAAAATTGACATGAACTATTCCAATAGGAAAAGGTAGCAACATCAAGAAATACTTTGCAGCCAGGCATGGTGGCACACAGTTGTAATCCTACTCTTGGGAGGCTGAAATAGGAGGATCACAGGTTCATAGATAGCCTCACCTACTTAGTGAGGCCCTCCACAACTTAGTGAGACCCTGTTTCAAAATAAAGAATAAAGCCGGGCATGGTGGTGCATGCTTGTAATCCCAGCATTCGGGAGGCTGAGACTGGAGGATCGTAGTTCACGAACAGCCTCAGCTACTTAGTGAGGCCCTCTGCAACTCAGTGAGACCCAGTTTCAAAATAAAGAATAAAAAAAATAGGTCAGGGGGTGTAGCTCGGAGGTCAAATGCCCCTGGGTTCCACCTCCAGACCCGCAAACAAACAAACAAACAAACCCCCCAAAACAACAACAACAACAAAAAAAAAGAATAAAAAATGGGGCTGGGTGTGTAGCTCAGAGTGGAATGTCTCTGGGTTCAATCTCTAGTACCACACACACATACAAAAGAAATGCTTTGCAGAATGCATGGTATCAAAGAATAGAACTCTGGACTGCTCCATAGGCACAGAGAAAAAAAAGAAAATGAAAGCCATTTATAACTGAGTTTTAAATGTGAGAATGGATTTGCACAGCTGGCCTCACAAAAGAGAACAAATATGTCAAAGGGAACAACTGACAGACTAATAGAGTCCTATCCATCTGGCTGAGAAAGAGTCACTGGGGGAATACTGAGAAGCCTGTCTGTCAGGAGATAGCTTGCTTGGTGCCTCACTGGGTGAGCTGAATAGCTTACGGAATGCTGGGACACATGGTCATGACACAGCTACTGGCTGGCCCTGCCCCTAAGAAGCTTGGAAAAGGGTTACAAAGATAGACTGGCAAGAAAGAGAGAGAGCA
This sequence comes from Muscardinus avellanarius, assembly GCF_963383645.1. Taxonomy (NCBI): domain Eukaryota; kingdom Metazoa; phylum Chordata; class Mammalia; order Rodentia; family Gliridae; genus Muscardinus; species Muscardinus avellanarius. Next base: position 134,575,720 of record NC_137789.1, read on the forward strand.
TAAGTAGTCTTCTTATTGGCTTGGAATCTATATTCTGGCCCCTCCAGCTTGTAAGGAAGATGGAAAGGAAGAAAGGGAATCATATGAATAAGATGTCTTATTTTGTGCTTTTAAAAATGGGGCCAAAGAGTATCAGAATGAAACATCAGGTTCAAGTTCATGCCATGTTAACGCCCCATCTGTACTTTTATGTAATGCAGTGCTGAATGCAGGCACTTTGGGAGAAGGGGAAATCAGGCCAGACTCAAGAAAAACAAAAACACAAGGCTATCTGCATCTCCAACTCCGTCCATACCATAAAAGAAGAAGAAGGAAAAAAAAAATTCAGAAATAATTTCTCAAGGCAAAGGGAACTCAATTACTAAAAAAAAAAAAAAATATTTCCCAATGAGGGCTCATGTTTTAAAACCAAAAAGATTCAAATTAAGCTGAATTCAGGGTTTTTCTAATTGGTAGTTTCATCCATTTCTAAATTCTCATTTGTTACTTTCAAAAATCAAAATGACTCTGACTAAAGCTTTAAAAGTAATGCCTTATCACCCATTCTAAAACAATAATTCACTAAATTTTAACTTATATATCTTCTATATAACTAATAAACCCTGCAGCTGGCACAAATGCAGAAGGTATTACTCCCAATTTAAAGTACCATCAAGCCGGGTGTGGTGGCGCACGCTTGTAATCCCCGCTTGGGAGGCGGAGACAGGAGGATCGCGCTGGTTCGAAGCCAGCCGCGCTGGCTTAAGAGACCCTGTTTCCAAATAAAAATATAAAAATATAAAAATAGGTCTGGGAGTATAGCCCAGAGATAGAAGGGCTTCCAGGAACCTCAGTACCACCAAAAAAAAAAAAAAAAAAAAAGTACCATCAAGCCATACTACACTAATTCCTCTCAGCGGCCAGTCTCTTGCCATCCTCACTCAAAGCTCAGTCACAGAGTCCCTTATCACCAAAGAGAAGGTAATTTCTTGATCCTACCCGCCAACTAGGTCACTCTGGGGAGAATATGGCTTACCTGCTCCTCTGACAGTTGGGATATGTGATTCACAGCAGCATAGGACTCAATTTTGGGGTTAAAGTGGTTGATGATGGCTCTGAAACAAAGAATTAACATTAATATTATACCAGATGGGAGACAGAATAAACCAGTTAAAACGAGGATACATCTGCCCTCTGGATTAGAGTACTAGATCATGAGAGTGACTGTCAGAGAGGAGTGGTCCTCTTACTCTTACTAAACATAAGGACATACACATGGGAGTGAGTTGACAACTCTGCAATGGAAAGGTTCAATAATTCATTAGACAGAGAATATAATCAAGCACATCTGCTATGCAAATGAACTAAGAAAAAATCCATAACCAACCAAACAAAAACAAAAAACCCACCCCAAGAGTCCTTCACACAAAAAACAGGAAACAGGACACTGTTCACTAGGGGCCCTGGTGTTTCAATCAGAAAGAAGTAATCTTCTGGGCTCTGACTTGGGAAAACAAGGCACTTGGAAAGTTCAGCCAATATGTAGGCTAAATACAGTCTCTGAAGAAGTTGAGCTTTATCCTCTCCTAGAAGCAATCTTCATAGTTTTTAGTATATAGTTTCAGTCCTAACACTTTTTTAGTATTGTGTATTGAATCCAGAGGCAATCTACCTCTAAATTATACTCCTGGTTCTTTTTATTTATTATCTGGAAACAGGGTCTTGCTAGGTTGCTTAGAGTCTATTGCTGAGGCTGGTCTCAACCCTGCAATCTTCCTGTCTCAGCCTCCCAAGTACTGAGATTACAGGTAGGTGCCACCACACCCAACTACGGCACTTTTTGTGTGTGTGTGTGCAAGTGGGTATTGAACCCAGGGGCATTCTACCTCTAGGATATAGGATACATCCCCAGCCCTTTTTTATTTTTTATTTTTTGCCGGTTTGGAGATGGAACCCAGGGGCATTCAACCCCTGAGCTAAACCCCCTGCTCTAATTTTTATTCTTTATTTTGAAACAGAGTCTCACTAAGTTGCGGAGGGCTTCACTAAGTAGCTGAAGCCGTCCACAAACCTCAATCCTCCAGGCTCAGCCTCCCAAATGCTGAAATTAAAAGTGTGTGCCACCATGCCCGACTTACCCCCAGCCCTTTTTATTTTTTATTTTAAAACATGATCTCATTAAGTTGCTGAGAATCTCATTAAATTGCTGAGGGTGGCCTCGAAACTGTGATCCTTCTGTCTCAGCCTCCAAAGTACTGGGATTACAGGCATGTACCACTATATCTGGCTACTACCATTTTTTTTTTTTTTTGGTGGTACTGGGGATGGAACCCAGGGGCATTGTACCTCTGAGTTACACTCCAGCCCTATATTTTTAGTCTTTATTATTTTGAAACAGGATCTCACTTAGTTGCAAAGGGCCTCGCTAAGTAGCTGATGCTGTCCGCAAACTGATCTTCCGGTCTCAGCCTCCCGAAAGCTGGGATTACACGTGTGTGCCACCACACCCAGCTACCACTTAGTGTTCAGAATGATTTCTGACAAGCTATTATCTCATCAGAGGAAAAAATGGGAATAATCACACTTAGCATAGTACCTGGAAGTAGTACACGGTAGGTATACAATAAATGTTTGCTAAAGGAAGCTGGGAATAGCAGCACAGGCGTGTAACCCCAGCAACTCAGAAGCCTGAAACAGGAAGATTGGAAGTTCAAGGCTAGCTCAGGCAACTTAGTGAGACGAGGTCTTGAGTAAAATATAATAAGGGCTGGGGATGCAGTGGTAGAGTGTCCCTTGGTTCAATCTCCAGTACATCAGGGGTGTGTGTGTGTGTGTGTGTGTGTGTGTGTGTGTGTGTATCACAGGTTTGAATAGTGCCTTGACAATATAGTGAAACCCTGTTTTAAAATAAAATAGGGCTAGAGATGTAGTTTAGAGGTGGATTGCCCCTAGGTTCAATCATTAGTAACATATACTCTCTCTCTCACACACATACACACACACGTGACTAAAACATAAAAGGTTTTGCAATATCTATACACTATACATAAGCATATAACTTTTATTTTGTGTGTGGAATGGAGGAATGAACCCAGAGGCATTCCCTACCCTCATTTTATTTATATTTTGAAACAGGGTCTCACTAGATTGATGAGTCTCACTAGTTGTTGAGGCTGTCCTACAATCTATGATCCTTCTGACCCTTCTGTCTCAGCCTCCCAAGTACTGGGATATGGGCGTGAATTACCACACCTGGCTAGCATATAACATTTATATAATAGTATATAATAAAAACCTGGAAAAACAATATCAAACATCTGGCACACAGCTGCTATTCAATAAATATTCAATGAATGAATACATCAAATGGGACAGAAATAGGTCAAGAGCAAGAGGAGAGCTACGATAATTAATTTTTCCAGAGACTACTAAGAAGAAGGGACATAACATCTGTAGGTTAAGGTGGAAACCTGGTTTAAATCCAAAGTGGGAAATAATTTTATAACCAAGTAAAAGTCAAATATGTTTCTCACTAAGAGGGTAAGATTCAAGCAAACTGGCAGGGATGACACCAGCCCAGAAGCAAATGAGCCTGATACTTCAAAAGAAAAAGTAAGCCAGGCATGGTGGCGCATGCTTGTAATCCGAGCATTCTGGAGGCTGAGACTGGATGATTGTGGTTTGTGGACAGCCTCAGCTACTTGGTGAGGTCCTCCGCAACTTAGTGAGACCCTGTTTCAAAATAAAGAATAAAAAACAGAGCAGAGAGTGTAGCTTGGAGGTTGAATGTCCCTGGGTTCCATCCCCAGACCCCCCACCCCCCCAAAAAAAAAGAAAAAAGAAAGAAAAATAGAACAATTTGGACTTCATTAAGTTTAAAAGCCTTTGTGTTGTAAAAATACCATAAAGAAATAATAAAAAATAAAAAAGGAGCTGGGCGTGGTGGCACATGCTTGTAATCCCAGGATTCAGGAGGCTGAGACTGGAGGATTGCGGTTTGCGGACAGCCTCAGCTACTTAGTGAGGCCCTCTGCAACTCAGTGAGACCCGGTTTCAAAATAAAGAATAAAAATTAGGGCAGGGGGTGTGGCTCGGAGGTTGAATGCCCCTGGGTTCCATCCCCAGACCCGCAAAAAAAAGTTGGGCAGGTGTAGCTTGGCGGTTGAATGTCCCTGGGTTCCATCCCCAGTAGCATACAAAAACTGTAATAGCTAAAATGTGGAAAAATTCCAACTGTCCATCAATTCAGGAGTGATCAACAAAATATGGTATAAATGTAAAAGAATATTATTCAGACTTAATAAGGAATAAAATGCTAAAACATGCTATACAACATGGATAAATCTTAAAAATATATTATGTGAAAGATAAAAACACATATTGGCAGATTATACTTATAGAAAGGATCCACAACAGGCAAATTTCTAAAAATAGAAAGCAGATTAGTGTTCTTTTTTTTTTTTAGGGTGATAAGGAAGGTCAGGGAGGAATGAAAGGTGTTAATAGATTGGGGACGCCGGGCTTGGTGGCGCACGCTTGTAATCCCTGCGCTTGGGAGGCGGAGACAGGAGGATTGCGCTGGTTCAGAGCCAGCCTTACTGGCTTAAGAGACCCTGTTTCCAAATAAAAATATAAAAATAGGTCTGGGAGTGTAGCCCAGACGTAGAAGGGCTTCCAGGAACCCCAGTACCACCAAAAAAAAAAAAAAAAAAAAAAAAAAAAAATAAATAAATAAATAAATAAAATAAATAGATTGGGGACAAAAATTTTTTTTAAATTTTTGGTCCTGGGTATTGAACCCAGTAGCTTTCTTTCTACCTCCAAGATATACTCCCAGCCCTATTTTTATTCTTTCTTTTTTTCTTTCTTTCTTTATTTGGTGGTACTGGGGGTGGAACCCAGAGGTTTTCTACCTTTGGGCTATACTCCCAGACCTATTTTATATTTTTATTTGGAAACAGGGTCTCACTAAATTGCTGAGAGCCTCATTAAGTAGCTGAGGCTGGCTTCGAACCTGTGTGATCCTCCTGTCTCAGCCTCCCAAGCGCAGGGATTACACACGTGTACCACCACGCCCAGCTTTTATTATTTTAAAACAGCGTCTCACTAATTTGCAGAGGGCCTCATTAAGTAGCTGAGGCTGGCCACAAACCTGCGATCCTGTCTCAGCTCCCACCTTTCTTTTTTTGTGGCACTAGGGATCAAACCCAGAGGCATTCTATCTCTGAGCTACACCCTCACACCCTCAGACTTTTTTCCTTATTTGGAAACAGGGTCTCCCTAGGTTGATGCCACGCCAGCTTCAGGCCTTTTGTTTTCATTCATTCATTAATTTAAATTGGTGTGCTGAGTCATATATCTTAATGGAGTACAAGATGGTAGAGGCATACATGCACGACCTTTTGTTTTAAACAAGTTCTTGTACTGGCACGATAGAGCATGCTTGTAATCCCAGTGCTTGGGAGGCTTAGATAGGAGGATCACAGGTTTGCAGCCAGCCTCAGAAACTTTTTTCTTGTGTGTGTGTGTGTGTGTGTGTGTGTGTGTGTGTGTGTGTGTGTGTGATATATTAGGGATTGAACCCAAAAGCATTCAATTTTTAAAAACTGAACATAAAGCCAGTGTGGTAGTGCATGCTTATAATATCAGTCAGTACTTGGAAGGCTGAGACAGATTGCAGGTTCAAGAACAGCCTCAGCTACTTAGTGAGGCTTTCTGCAACTTTCTGAGACACTGTTTCAAAATAAAGAATAGCCTGGCATGGTGGCCCATGCTTGTAATCCCCTCCTTGGGAAGGAGGATCGCACTGGGCCAGCCACGCTGGCTTAAGAGGCCCTGTTCCCAAATAAAAATATAAAAATAGGTCTGGGAGTGTAGCCCAGAGATAGATGGGTTTCCAGGAATCCCAGTGCCACCAAAAAAAAAAAAAAAAAAAAAAAAAAAAAAAAAAAAGTCTTGAGTCTTTATTTTTCCTTGAAGGTCTAGTTAAAACAGCATTATTGCTTCTATGAACAATATGGCACATATGATAGAAAAAGTAGGGCCTGAGTTTAGATCATGATCCTCCACTTATTAGCTGTGCATCTTTGGGCAAGAGACCACCCTCTCTGAGTGTCAGTTTCTTTGTTTAGATGGATTTATTCCACAAATTTTCTTCATATTTTTCTATATGCCATCTAACTGTCCTGAAGGAATTTTACTAAAGCAGCTTTCCCTTTCTTAGACAGTTCCAGTGACATACTACATAATATACTACAGAGTATACTCTCAGGCATCTGGGGATTAAAGATAAGAAAACTATCATAATCATAACTGCATTTTCCAGGGAAATCTTCAAGCATGCTGGCTTCTGACAAAAGGTGAAGGTATGACTGAGTGATATGGAGAAGTGGTTAAATGGTTCATCTGAGGTTGAGTTATTTAATTTTACACTAACATTTCTTTTCACCTTCAGAACTGCCTCACACACTCCCATTTCATGCAGTAATAAGCTTCCTCCTTTTGGAGCCAATGAATCTTCAGCCCATCCAATTCAACAACAAAAAAAGCAATTTCCCTTGATGCCTGTTAACAGCAGTGCATTACAAGCCTCAGAGACTCTGCTGATTAACATTTAACAAAATAAAACCTCAAATAAGAATTCCTTCTAACCTTTTCACTTTGAAACTATCTAATCAAAACTTCAGCAACTGCCCTGTTATGATGTCCCTCTAAGTTGTCCTCTAAGTACTACGTCTTCACCTTTTCATGCCACTTATTCCCCTCTTTATACTATCACTCCTGTGGCTGTTTTTTTTGGGACCAAAGACACAAAGACGGAACCTCATTTGAGAAGGCATTTTGACAGCCAGCAGGAAGGACGGTCAGTACATCCTAGCTGCTTGTTTTACCCAATGATCCAATTTTGTAAATTGGCCTAGGAAATTACTAAAGAGAATTTGATTAATTTGTGCACATAAATTTGCTGGTTGAAAGGAGTGGAAGAGAGAACGTGTACCATTGACTATACCTCAGTAGCCTTCATATTTTAACATGAGAATGATTTGTATCAGCATTCCTCTTGATTTCTAGGTGGGAAACATGTGTTAACCTGTCATACCAGATATATTATTCAACTACTAACTATATTTTCATCTGGACTCTGCATTAAATAAGTGAAAAAAAATTTTGTGTGTGTGGTACTGGGGGTGGAACCCAAGGGGCTTTTCTACTTCCGGACTATACTCCCAGACCTATTTTTATACTTTATTTGGAAACAGGGTCTCACTAAGTTGCTGAGAGCCTCACTAAGTAGCTGAGGCTGGCTTCGAACCTGTGTGATCCTCCTGTCTCAGCCTCCTAAGCGCTGGGATTACAAGCGTGCATCACCATGCCCGATTTATTTTTTATTTATTAATTTTTTTGGTGGTACTGGGGTTCCTGGAAGCCCTTCTACCTCTGGGCTACACTCCCAGACCTATTTTTACATTTTTATTTGGAAACAGGGTCTCCTAAGCCAGTGCATGTGGCTGGCTTTAAACCTGCGCGATCCTCCTGTCTCTGCCTCCCAAGCGCGGGGATTACAAGTGTGTGCCACCACGCCCGGCATCCACACCCGATTTAAATGGATTAAAATTTCACAACTAATTAAATGGAGAGAACCAGGAAAGGGTTAATGTGTGTGACATGTGCAGCACATGGCCTGACAACAAATTTTAGCAATCTGCTTCCTACCTTGATGCACAACTTTGCCCAATACAGGTTTCTACCTCATCACCTGCCGGAAATGAAGCAACCGGTTATAACTATTTTGTTTGAAAAAAAAAGTTTCTTTCTTTTGGTGTTAATGTTTTGAGATGAGGTCTTGCTGTGTTGCCTGGGCTGGCCTCCAGCTCTAGAGCTCAAGTGATTCTCCTGCTTCAGCCTTCTAAGTAGCTGGGACAAACCACACCCTGCTAAAAATGAGGTAATTTCTAGTTACTTTGGGCCAAACATGAATTTTAGCCAAGTAAGATGTCATGGGATTTGTGTTTGAGCTAAATTATCCCCTCTTATAATGCCATGAAAGAGAAATGAAAATTTCCCCTGCTTTAGACATCAGTCTGATTTTTTTTTTCAGATTTTATAATCACAATGACTATAAAGGAAGAATGAGGAGCAGGAATCCAAACAACTGCAGAAGTGAGCCTGGCACAGTGGCATAGGCCTGTCTCCCAGCTACTCAAGAGGCTGAGGATCACAAGTTTGAAGTCAGCCTGGGCAACTTAATAAGAGGCTGTCTCAAAATAAAATTATATAAAAGGACTGGGGCTATAGCCTAGTGGTACATACCCAGCTCACTCTACCTAACATGGGTGAGGCCCTGGGTTCAACCTCCAGTATCACAAATACTACAGAACAATGTAGTAAGATGCACAAAATTCAAATGGATCACCCATATTTCCATAAGAAGCATTACTTAGTACATTTTCCTTAGATACGTTGAAGGTTGAACCCAGATGCATTCTACCTCCAAGTTATACTCCCAACCTGATTTTATTTCTTATTTGAAAACAGAGTCTCACTAAGTTGTGGAAGCTGGTTGTGAGTCTGTTATCCTCCTGTCTCAGCCTCCCAAGTACTGGGATTACAAACCTGCATCTCATCTGGCTTAGATATATCTTTTTGTTAACTATTTCTCCTCATAAATGAACACAGACTCTATAACCTTCCTAAAGAATATACATACTAAAGACAAAACACCTACAGGGTCACCCATCCCTGTGTAGATCCTATTACTCTTGCTTCCGGTTCCCTCTCCCCATTTTGAATGGCAAATCAAGAGTTGCTGGTAAGAGTTCCCAGGACTAAATAAAAACCTTTGGAACTGGTATAGCCCCAAGCTTTCTGTCTTCAGAAGCAAGGTCCCCCTACATTCTCAGTAACACCTAGTGAAGCCAGGCATGGTGTGGCATGCTTGTAATCTCAGTATTTGGGAGGCTGAGAAAGGAGGATCACAGTTTTGTGGCCAGCCTCAACTACTTAGCAAGGCGCTCCACAACTTAGTTTCAAAATAAATACATACGTATATACATACACACATACAATATTATTATTATTTTTACTATTAAAATAAGCCAGGCAAACACTTGTAATCCCAATACCTGGGAAGGCTGAGACAGGAGGATAGCAGGTTCGCAGCCAGCGTTAGCTACTTAGTGAGGGCTTCCACAACTTAGTGAGATCCTGTTTCAAAATAAAGAATAAAAAAAGGTGGGCGTGGTGGCGCACACTTGTAATCCCAGTGTGTGGGAGCTGAGACAGGAGGATCGCACAGGTTCGAAGCCAGCCTCAGCTACTTAGTGAGGCTCTCAGCAATTTAGAGAGACCCTGTTTCCAAATAAAGTACAAAATAGGCTTGGAAGTATAGCCCGGAGGTAGAAAAGCCCCTGGGTTCCACCCTTTGTACCACCAAAAAAAAAAAAAAAAAAAAAAAGAAAAGAATAAAAATAGGGCTGGGCTGGGCTGGGAGTGGTGGTGCACACGTGTAATCCCAGCATTTGGGAGGTTGAGACAGGAGGATTGTGCTTTGAGGACAACATCAGCTACTACTCAGTAAGGCCGTTTACAACTCAGTGAGACCCTGTTTCAAAATAAAGAATAAAAATAGGGCTGGGGGTATATCTTGGAAGTAGAATGCCCTGGGTTCCATCCCCAGAACTGGAAAAAAAAAAGAGGGCTGGAAGTGTAGTTCAGAGGTAGAATGCCCCTGGGTTCTATCCCCAGTGCTGCAAAATAAAATAGAGCTGGGAGGTGGACGTGGTGGCACACGCTTGTAATCCCTGCGCTTGGGAAGCTAAGACAGGAGGATCGCACAGGTTCTAAGCCAGCTTCAGCTACTTAGTGAGGCTCTTGGCAACTTAGTGAGACCCTGTTTCCAAATAAAATATAAAATAGGTCTGGGAGTATAGTTTGGAGGTAGAAAGCCTCTGGATTCCATCCCCAGTACCACCAATAAATAAATAAACAAATAAATAATAATAAAAAAACAAAAAATAGAGCTGGGGATGTAGGTTAGAGGTAGAATGCCCCATGGGTTCAATCCTAGTAACACCAAAAAAAGAAAAAAAATAAAAGAAAGAAAGAAAGAAAGAAAGAAAGAAAGAAAGAAAGAAAATCAAAACCTGTCCCTAGACAAAACTGGCCCAAGACAAAACAAAAAGATATATGTATACACACATACATATATACATATACATAATATACATACATATATATGCATATGTATATGTGTGTATATATATATATGTGTGTGTGTGTGTGTGTGTGTGTGTGTGTGTGTGTGTGTGTGTATATAGTACTGGAGATTGAACACAGGGGCATTCTACCTCCAAACTACATCCCCAACCCTATTTTTTTTTTCTTTATTTTAAAACAGGGTTTCAATAAATGGCAAAGGTTGCCTAAGTAAGTAGCTGAGGCAGTGCATAAAACTCTGATCCCCCTATCTCAGTCTCCCAAATGCTGGGATTACAAGTGTGTGACACCACCCCAGCAAAACAGTATTTTAATCATACCTCATTCTCATTAGACCAATTAATCAACTTATTATGACATTAGATTCTTAAGTACTAGAAGGGCACGAGGACAGAAAACTGAGCAACTTACTTAGGTTTCTTTTCCTATCACTTCAAAAGTAGAGGTAAACTGGGCACGGTTGCACACACTTGTAATCCGAGCATTTGGGAGGCTGAGCAGGAGGGCCTTGGTTCAAGAACAGCCTCAGCTATTTAATGAGGGCTTTTTCAACTCTGTGAGACCCTGTTTCAAAATAAAGAATAAATATAGGGCTAAGGGTGTAGCTCGGAGGTGCAATGTCCTTGGGTTCCATCCCCGGTACAGGAAAAAAAAAAAAAATGGAAAGAGGTTTCTCCACCATCCCAGGGGGATCTCTTAGAACTCCTCAGGAAAGGCAATCAGTGAGGCTGCCAAAGTAATTAAGCAAGTGACCACTTGCCATGAAGCCCACATCAGTTAAGTGAACAGAGATGAATCTTATTACAGTGCACTGTCCGCTCTGCGTCTGCAAGTGGTTACCACTGAGGTGGGCTGCTGCTACGCCCTGGCTCCTTGCCTGCCCACTGTGTCAGAGGCCTTCACCTTTTTTTGTCAGCTCTGACAAAGCAGGCTGATTTCATTTTGGCAGAGGACCTATGCTGCCTTCAGAGATAAGACAAGTGTATTTCTCTAAGAAGCCTGGGTGTGGCTATGGGAGGCAAGTAGTGCAGGGTTATCCTGAGAAAGGAGCCTCAAGAGGGAGAGAGGATGGGTGTGAGGGAAAGCAGGAGAATGGGCAGCAGGTCTATTAGCAAGGTAGAGGGAATGGGGTCTTTCAGTACACCAAATGGTAAATGAAGGATAAACAATCTGCCCAAGTGAAGTGGAGAGTCTGTCTATCTCAAAAAGAGAAAAAGCTAAGCTGGGCGTGGTGGCACACGCTTGTAATCCCCGCGCTTGGGAGGTTGAGACAGGAGGATCACACAGGTTCAAAGCCAGCCTCAGCTACTTAATGAGGCTCTCAGGAACTTAGTGAGACCCTGTTTCCAAATAAATATTTTAAAAAAGGTCTGGGAGTATAGCCCAGAGGTAGAAAGCCTCTGGGTTCCACCCCCAGTACTACCAAAAAAAAAAAAAAAAAAAAAAAAAAAGGTGAAACCGGAGGATCATGGTTCGCAGACAGCCTCAGCTACTTAGTGAGATCCTGTTTCAAAGTAAAAATAAAGAATAAAAAATAGGGCAGGGGGTGTAGCTCGGAGGTTGAATGCCCCTGTGTTTCATCCCCAGACCGGCTAAAAAAAAAGAAAAAAGAGAGAGAGAGAGAGAGAGAGAGAGAGAGAGAGAGAGAGAGAGAGAGAGAGAGAGAGATCTAAAATTTCACTACAGCATTGCCGAGGAATGCTGCTTTTCTAGCATTGAGAGCAGCCTCAATATCAGCTTTATTAGTGAGTTAGCACTAAAGCTGAAGGATCAAATTTTTCTTTACAATCTAATCAGTATCTATTATTTAACAAAAGCCACTGTTTGCCAGAGGAAATGGGCATTTATACAAAGATTTACAAATGGCACCTGAATATTTTTTGGCCCTATTTCTTTTTGCAAATAATTATGAGAACCAAAATGAAAGCCCCAAACTAACTACATGCCTACTAAGTCAGAGACCCAGAGAGCTTTTACTCAACAGAAATTTTCACAAGAGGAAAGCTATGGAGACAAATTTAAAATCACATAACTCAGCTGGGTGTGGTGGCACATGCTCTCAATCCCAGCATTTGGGAGGCCAAGTCAGGGGGGCTGCTGTTCGCAAATAGCCTTGGCTACTTAGTGAGGCCCTCTGCAACTCAGTGAGACCCTGTTTCAAAGTAAGAATAAAAAATAGGGCTGAGGGTGTAGCTCGGAGGTAGAATGCCCCTGGGTTCCATCTCTAGTACCACAAAATAAATAAATAAATAAATCACATAACTTATTTTAAAAATCATCAGAGACTGTGTCTATCACTCCAAGGAGGAGATAAGAGTAGACCCGGGCATAGTGATGCATGCCTGTAATCCCAGTACTTAAGAGGTTGAGATAGAAGAATCACAGGTTGGAAGACAGCCTCAGCAAGAAGTGAGACTCTCACCAACCTAGTGAGACCCTATTTCAAAATAAAAATAAAATAGGACTGATTAGGGGGTGTAGATCAAAGGTAGAATGCCCTGGATTCAACTCCCAAGTACCACCACCTCAAAAAAAAAAAAAAAAAAAAAAAGACAAAAGAAGTAGGAAACCAAGAAGTGTCTAACTCATAACTCATAGAGAGGGGATCTTGAAGACATTGCTGGAGACAGCCATGACCAGCCAAATAAAGAAATGCCACAGACAAGGTCTGAGACAGAAACCGACACTGAGTGGAGGTCTCATTGCACATGCATGTGCAGGCACTCCTTTCTAGGACGAGAACAAGAACACACAGGAACTGTGGCAGGGAGTCATTTGCAACTGCACTTTCTCCCACAGCTCTTTGTTTGCAATAGGGCCTGCAGTTCCCTTACATTCAAGGACGGTGGGAGGTGGGAAAAGGAGGGGAAGCTAGATGATGACTACTCAGAACCATGCAGTGCTGCCTAGGAGAGGACTTAATGGGAGGATAAATTTGGGACCCAATTTTTGACAGCACCTCCAGTAACAGTTAATAAAGCAGGGGGTGAAAGCCAACTCCAAACATTCATCATAATAGTGCAATAAAATGGAGGTCTTCAGGGGAGAAACTATGAAATTCCATAGTAAGAAAATGCAGCCCATGTGGAGGGTGAGGCAGTTGGCTCTGGCAGATTGTCTCTATGGGAGACTGGGTGTTGTTATTTATGCTCACAAAGAGGCCATTAGCTGCTTTTTCTTCAATATACCAGGGAAGAGTGATAAGATGCCCGCCCCTTCTAAAAAGGTGATGCTAAACAGGAGAAATTTAGAGTGATTACATAACTGTTTATCCTATAAATACCACTTTAGAAAGACCTTTTATATTTTCTCCTTCTCCCTTACTCTGCAAAGTGAATGCTTTCTCATATGGTCAAGAATCACTCTGTCTCCAGAAGAAAGACCTATGGTATCTGAAGTAAATGGTTTGCCAGCCTGCACAGGACTCTTGCTAATTCAGTTTGTTTGGCAAACATATGAATATCTGCCATGAATAGGTAGTATGGTAGCAAATGGGGGAGATGAGTAAAATGTGAACCTAAATATCAGGGAGCTTATAGATCAGTGGAAGAGACACACACCAAAAACATTAAGGCAAAGAATAGACAAAGATTACAATGGAGGCATGGAGGAGGGGTACTTAGCCCAACCTGGGAACTTAGAGAAGGGATTCTAAAGGAGATGGCATTTGAGTAGTCAAACATACCAACTGCTTTTTTTTTGGGGGGGGGGGTACTGGGGATTGAACCCAGAGGCATTCTACCTACAAATTATACCCCCAGCCTGATTTTATTTCTTGTTTGGAAACAAGGTCTCACTAAGTTGCAGAGGGCCATACTAAGTTGCTGAGGATGGCTTCAAACCTGTGGTCCTCCTGTCTTAGACTCCCAAGTACTGGAATTACAAGTGTGCACCACCATACCAATTGCTTTAGTCAGGCAAGGAAAGGGGAGACTGTATGGGGCACATTTCCTTCCAAGAGTGGAGATTAAAACTGTGCTTTACTAATTACACAAAAGAACACTTACCAGTTAAATTAGGTTCATGCTAGCTAGGCATGGTGGTGCATGCCTATAATCCTCATATTTGGGAGGCTGAGACAGGAAGATTGCAATTTTGAGACCAGCCTCAGCAACTTTGTGAGACTCTCAGCATCCTAGTGAAAGCCTGTTTCAAAACTACTACTACTAATAATGATAGCCGGGCATGGTGGCACAAGCTTGTAATCCCCGCACTTGGGAGGCGGAGACAGGAAGATTGCACAGGTTCGAAGTCAGCCGCGCTGGCTTAAGAGACCCTGTTTCCAAATAAAAGGTATAAAATAGTGCCGGGCGTGTTGGCGCACGCTTGTAATCCCAGCATTTGGGAGGCTGAGACCGGAGGATCGCGGTTCGCGGACAGCCTCAGCTACTTAGTGAGGCCCTTAGTGAGCAGGACAGCCTTTGTGAAACCATGAAATCATTGCCTGTTGGGGTCTTGTTTGCTCAGTGTCCATTCAAAAAGGCTCCTGTCAACAGGCCAGGGCAAGTTCTGTACCTTCTCTCCCCTAAACTCAATGTAAACAAGTAGCAGTTTCTAGGGTTGAAAGCAGGCCTTTCAGTCTCCCAGGGGAGTGGAGGGGCCTCACTTATGCTATGGGGCCCTCTGTAGTGTCAGTCTCCAGCTGGTGATGCAGCTGTCTCACTGAGAATCACACTCAAGTTTCTAGTCTGATCTCTCCAAACCACGCTGAGGAAGCTAAATGGCTCTGCTTTGCAGCTGCTTGTTATTTATAAGAATTTCTTTGGAGCTGGGCGTGATGGTGCATGCCTGTAATCCCAGTACTGGGAGGTTAGGACAGAAAAATTGCAGGTTCAAGGCTAGACTCAGCAACTTAGTGAGACCCTGTTTCCAAATTTAAAAAAAAATTATATATATATACATACACAGAGAGAGAGAGAGAGAGAGAGAGAGAGAGGGGGGGGGGAGGGAGGGAAGGGGGGGGAAGGGCAGGGTGAGAAAGAGCTTGGAGGTACAAGGCCCCAGGGTTCCATCCCTAGTAACCTAAATACACACACACACACACACACACACACACACACACACACACACACACTTACTTAGGGTTTTTTTTTTTTTTTTTTTTAACCCTACAAAGAGCCTGAGCAAAAACATCTTACTAAAAGCAGGAAAGCACCTACATCAGTGGCACTTTGAAACAGCATCAGGACACTTTCATATTCCTTCAACAAGGCTTCTAGTTTACATAACTGACAGCAACCACCATTCAGCCAATGAGAAGATTCTTAATAAATGCATCCTTAAAGCTGGGCATAGTGGCACAGGCCAGTAATCCCAGTACTTGGGAGGCTGAGATAGGATTACAGGTTCACAGCCAGCCTCAGCTACTTAGTGAAAGCCCTCCCCAGTTTAGTGAGACCCTGTTTAAAAGTAAAAGAATGCTAGGCATGGTGGTGCACGCTTGTAATCCCAGTATTTGGGAGGCTGAGACAGGAGGATCACAGTTTGCAGCCAGCCTCAGCTACTTAGTGAGGCCCTTTGCAACTCAGTGAGACCCCGTTTCAATATAAAGAATAAAATATAGGGCTGGGGGTGTAGCTCAGAGGTAAAATGCCCCTGGGTTCCATCCCTAGTACCACCAAAAGAATAAATAAATAAATAAATAAATAAAATAAAGAATAAAATAGGGCCAGGGGTGTAGCTCAGAGGTAGAATGTCCCTGGGTTAAACCCCCAGTACCAAACACACACACACACAACACACAACACACACACACACACACACACACACACACACACACACAGGCATCCTTAAAATCACTTATAATTCACTAGATCTACAAAGATAAAAATAGCATTAATTGCCCTGGCTTGTTACTTAAGAAAAAGAAAGAAAAACAATATATAATGCTATCAATTATTCACTTCAAAGTGGCTTTAGTTGTCTCAAAGCCCCATTTTGGATAATTAAAACCTTTTGACTAGCCTGTTGTTATTCTGGAGGGAATTGGAAGTCAGTAAAACTGTTAAAAAAAAAAAACAGAGCCGGGCGTGGTGGCGCACGCTTTTAATCTCAGAGCATGGGAGGATGGATCAATCAGGTTCAAAGCCAGCCTCACTGGTTTAAGAGACCCTGTTTCCAAATAAAAATATAAAATAGGTCTGGGAGTGTAGCCCGGAGGTAGAAGGGTTTCCAGGAACCCCAGTACCACCAAAAAAAAAAAAAAAAAAAATCCAAAGCATACTTTCTGGCTATTCAAGGTTAATCTAGGAGCTGTCAAGACTGTATTTCCTACTGTCTAGTGAGATCTGGAGCAAACTTGTAATTAATTAATTTAGTGTTACTAGAAATGTAACATTGAACTATATCTCCAGACCTTTGTTTTTTTGGTTCTGGGGATTGGGGAATTGAATGGATTGAATCTAAGGGTATTCTACCTGAGTCATACCTCTAGCCCTATACAAACAAACAAACAAACAAACAAACAAACAAACAAACAAACAAACAACAGGCTCTTGCTAAATTGCTAAGGGTTTTTTTTGTTTTTGTTTTTGCGGGTCTGGGATGGAACCCAGAGGCATTTGACCTCTGAGCTACAACCCCTGCACAATTTTTTATTCTTTATTTTGAAACAGGGTCTCACTGAGTTGCAAAGGGTCTCGCTAAGTAGCCAAGGCTGTCCGTGAACCACGATCCCCGTGTCTCAGCCTCCCAAATGCTGGGATTACAGGCCTGGGCCACCATGCCCAGCTTGCTAAGGGTTTCGTTAAGTTGCTGTAGCTGGCCTTGAACTTGTGATCCTCCCGTCTCAGCTTCCCAAGTACTGGAATTACAAGTGTGCACCACCATGCTCAGTTTCCTCAGTCTTTTTTATTTCTCTATTTTTATTTTTTAATTTAAAATTTTATATGCGGTGCTAGGGATCAAGCCCAGGAACATTCTACCCATGAGCTACACCCCCATCCTTTTTTTTTTTTTTTTTTCCTATACTGGGGATGGAACCCAGGGGCATTCTACCTCTGAGCTACAACCCCAGCCCTATATTTTATTCTTTTTTATTTTTGAATCAGGGTCTCAATGAGTTGCAAAGAGCCTCAATAAGTAGCTGAGCTGTCCGTGAATTGTGATCCTCCTGTCTCAGCCTCCCAAATGCTGTGATTACAAGGGTGTGCCACCATGCCTGGCTTATTCTTTTACTTTGAAATAGGGTCTAAGTTGCAGACAGCCTCACTAAGGAGCCGAGACTGACTAAAAACCTGTGGTCCTCCCATCTCAGCCTCCCAAATACTGGGATTACAAGCATGCGCCACCTTGCCTGGCTTATCTATTTTTATTTTGAAAACAGGGTCTTGCTCAACCTGCAATCTTCATGCACACCCTCTAACTATTGGGACTACAGGTATGTGCAACCATGCCTAGCTCTGAGCATAACAGGGCTAAGCAGACACATTCAGAAGCATGTTCAGAGGGGGAGGCCTAAACACACTTCTTAGACATCTCAATATTCACTTCCCTAATACAGGGCCTCAAGTCAGGTCATTATTCTGGAAGACAAGGAAGGTACCATAAAGGCCTTGGAAGATGAAACTATTCATTCTAGCAGCCATTCATCTGCTCATCATTTATTGTACTATATACTATACTATGCCAGGGGCAGAAGTCACAAAAGTTAAAAAAAAAGCATGGTCTCTGTTCTTAGGCACCTACTATTTGTGAAAGACATCTAAACCACTATGCCACAACATAATAAATACTGTACAAGAGAAATGTAAAAAGTCCTATGGCAATGCAGGTATGAATCATCCTGCCTCAAAGAATCAGAAACTTTTCAAGGAAGGTGATATCTGAGCTCAATTCGGAAACAGAATTTTTCTAGAAGAAAATAGGAGTGGTGAAGCCAGTTGAGGTGGTACATACCTATCATACCAGTGCTTGGGGGGGGGGGAGAGGATCATGATTTCAAGGCCAGCCTGGGCAATTTAGCTAGAGCCAGTCTTTAAAAAAAAAAAAAAAAAAGCAGAACAAGGCTGGATTAAGGATGAGACAGGTGGATCATAGGCTCGAGGCCAGCAAATAGGAATTTAGTGAGACTCTATTTAAAAACAAAAAATAAGCCAGGCATGTGGTACACACCTGAAATCCCAGTACTTGGAAGTCTGAGACAGGAGGATCACAGTTTTCCCAGGTATGTGGCCAGCCTCAGCAACTGAGAGTCAGTTTCAAAATAAGTAATAAATAGGGCTGAGAGCATAGTTCAGAGGTAGAATGCCCTGGGTTCAATTCCTACTACCAAAACAAACATACATAAATATGTATATGTGTATGTGTGGTACATACACATACATACATATACATACACAAACACTCAGGCAAGGCAATATATATATATACACATATACATATACATATATACACATATATGTTTTTATTTATATATAATGCCTGGCATATGGTATATGCCTGTAATCCCAGTACTTGGGAGGCTGAGACAGGTTCACAGCCAGCCTCAGCAATATAACAGGAGACCCTATCTTAGAACCTCTTTCAAAATTTTTTTTTTTTAAACAAAGGACAGCACAGGTTCAAGGATAGTATTAGCAATGTAGTGAGAACCTCAGGAAACTAGTGAGACCCTGTTTCCAAACAAAAAATAAAATAAAGCTGGGGTGTAGATTGGAGATAGAATGCCCCCTAGGTTCAATCCCCAGTACCACACAAACAAAATAAAAGGGGACACTCCTAGTTCCTTTATTTCAAAACAGGGTTTCACTAAGTTGCTGAGCGTCTCAAGTTGTCAAGACTCAGTGTGGTGGTGCACGTCTGTAATCTCAGTATTTGGGAGGTTGAAACAGGAGGATCACAGGTGCTTAGCCAGCTTTAGCAATTAAGTGAGGTCCCCTGCAATATACCGATCCCGTTTCAAAATAAAAAACAAAATAGGAGTATAGCTCAGAGGTAGAATGACCCTGGGTTCAATCTTCAGTAACACACACACACACACACACACACACACACACACACACACACACACACACGCAGTAAGTCCTATTCTTTTTTGTTGTGTGTGTATGGCACTGGAAATTGAACTAGAAGCATTCTACCTCCAAGCTACCCCCCCATCCATATTTTATTTTTGAAATTGGGTCTCACTAAGTTGTAGAGGGCCTCACTAAGTAGCTGAGGCTGTCCCGAACCACGATTCACCTGTCTCAGCCTCCCAAATGTTGGGATTATAATCGTGCGCTGCCACCCCTTGCTAAAGAGTAGCATTTTCTATCAGTTAAAACTAGTTCTAGTTTCTCTATTTCAGGGTGAGGGAAACAGCCAGTTATATGCCCCATGACACAAGGCAACCCCCCCTCCCCTACTATGAACTAATTCTGTATCTGATTTTTCTCCTGTCTAGAATAATGCCTTCAGTTTAAGATGGACCAAGTGAGAATGAAAGACAGTTTTATAACACTAGCCCTTGGAGAGCTACCAAACTGTGTTTTAAATGTCCACCAAAGTGGAGAGATGACATTCTGTTTGACAAAGGAAATGTCTTTCCTCTAAGGGTATCTTACACAGGTACACTTATTTCTATAATCTACATTTTGTTATATATTTTTTGAAGTACTGGGGATGGAACTCAGGGGTATTCTACCTCCGAGATAGATCCCCCAGCCCAATTTTTTATTCTTTATTTTGAAATAGGGTCTGAGTTGCTGAGGGCCTCACTAAGTAGCTGAGGCTGTCTGCAAATCTCCACCCTCCTGTCTCAGCCTCCCAAATGATGGGATTACAAGCGTGCACCACCACGCCTGGCTTAATCTATTATATTTTGAACTCCTTGGTCTTCTAGACCTATGGAAAAGTGCTTTTCAAGCAAGAAAAAAGTATTACGAGAAAGATATGGTAAAGCCTGGTGTGTACACGCCCTTAGTCCAAATAATTGGGAGGCTGAGATAGGAGGTACACAGGTTTGAGATCAGCCTCAGCATTTCAGCAAGACACTCAGCAACCTAGCAAGACCCTGTTCCAAAACCAAAAATGAAGCTGGGTGTGGTGGTGTAATGCCAGCATTTGGGAGGCCGAGACAGGAGGATCCGTGTTCATAACCAGCCTCAGCTACTTAGTGAGGCCCTCTGCAACTCAGTGAGACCCTGTTTTTTTTTTTTTTTTTGAGACCCTGTTTCAAAATAAAGAATAAAAAATAAGGCTGAGGGTGTAGCTTGGAGGTAGAATGCCCCTGGGATCAATCCACAGCACCACAATAAATAAATAAATAAATAAATAAATAAATAAATAAATAAAGCTATAGGTAGAGCTTGGAAGTAGAATGCCCCTGTGTTCAAACCCTAGTACAAAAAAAAAAAAAAAAAAGTCACAGTGAGTAATCTTTTGATTTGTTTTGAAATGGAGCTCTTGCTATGTTTACCAGACTAACACCAAATTCCTGAGCTCAAGTGATCTGCCTTCCGTAGCTTCCCTAGACACTGGGACTATAGGCATGCACCACTGTGCCGAGCTACAAATGAATACTTCAGCGTCTTTCTAGACAGTATTTTTTTTTTTTTTTTTTTTTTTTTTGGTGGTACTGGGGTTCCTGGAAGCCCTTCTACCTCCGGGCTACCCTCCCAGACCTATTTTATATTTTTGAAACAGGGTCTCTTACACCAGCGCGGCTGGCTTCGAACCTGCACGATCCTCCTGTCTCCGCCTCCCAAGTGTGGGGATTACAAGCGTGCGCCACCACACCCGGCTCAGTATTTGTGTGTGTGTGTGTGGTCCTGGGGGAGGAACCCAGGGGCTTTTCTACCTTTGGGCTATACTCCCAGACCTATTTTATACTTTATTTGGAAACAGTATTTCACTAAGTTGCTGAGAGCCTCACTAGGGTAGCTGAGGGTGGCTTTGAACATGTGTGATCCTCCTGTCTCAGCCTCCCAAGCGCTGGGATTACAAGTGTGCGCTACCATGCCAGGCTCTAGATAGTATTTTTATGTTATTTTTATGTTTGTATGTGGTGCTGGGGATTGAATCAAGAACATTCTACCACCCACGTATACCCTTAGACTGATTTTATTTTATTTTAATTTGAAAACAGAGTCTCACTAAATTGCTGAGAGCCTTACTAAGTTGTTGAGACTGGCTTCAAACCTGCAATCCTCCTGTCTCAGATTGCCAAGTATTGGGATTACAGGCATGTGCCACTATGCCCAGTGTAAGACAGTACTTTTGATATTTAATTCTTATTCTAATTTTTTTAATTAGATTTTTTTTTGTGTGTGTGTGGTACTAGGGATGGAACCCAGGGGCATTCTACCTCCGAGCTACACTCTCATCCCTATTTTTATTCTTTATTTTGAAACGGGGTCTGACTGTGTTACAAAGGGCCTCACTAAGTAGCTGAGATTGTCCGTGAACCATAATCCTCCTGTCTCAGCCTCCCAAATGCTGAGATTACAAGCATACACCACCAATCCCGGCTCTTCATTCTAATTTTATGCGGAAATGGTTGGGAATCTTTATGTCACAAAATATCAGGCCTGTTTTTCAGTAACTGACTTTGGGAAACATAAAGTTAAAAGCTGAGTTATAGCCCGGCGTGGTGGCGCACCCTTGTAATCCTTGTGCTTGGGAGGCTGAGACAGGAGGATCGTGCAGGTTCAAAGCCAGCCTCAGCTGGTTTAAGGGACCCTGTTTCCAAATAAAATATAAAATAGGTCTGGGAGTATAGCCCGGAGGTAGAAGGGCCCCTGGGTTCCACCCCAGTATCACACACACACACAAAAAAATCTGAGTTATATTCTAATAAAATGTGTTGTACTCATAGGATTACAAGTTTATGGCCAGCATAGGCAATTCAGTGAGACCCTTTCTCCTCCTCCTCCTCCTCCTCCTCCTCCTCCTCCTCCTCCTCCTCCTCTTCTTCTTCTTCTTCTTCTTCTTCTTTTTTGGTGTACTGGGATGAAACCCAGGGGTATACTACCTCTGAGCTGCACACTCATCCCTATTTTTTATTCTTTATCTTGAAACAGGGTCTCACTAAGTTGCAAAGGGTCTTACTAAGTATCTGAGGATGTCCACAAACCGAGATCCTCCTGTCTCAGCCTCCTGAATGCTGGGATTACAAGCGTGCACTATCACACCTGGCAGTGAGACCCTTTCTTGAAATAAAAAAAAAAAAGGAGCTAGGCGCAGTGGCATGTGTCTATAATCCCAGTATTTGGAGGCTGAGACGTGAGGATAACAGGTTCGAGACTTGCATGTGGTACTTAGTAAAACCCTTTTTTAAAATAAAAAAGCTAGGCATGGTGGTGGCACTGGAATCCCAGTACTTGGGAGGCTGAGACAGAAGAATGGCTAGCCTCTGCTACTTAGAGAGGCTCTCTGCAATTTCAAAATAAAGAATAAAGTTGGGTGTGGTAGCGCAAGCTTTTAATCTCCAAACTTGGGAGGCACAAACAGGAGGATCACACAGGTTCGAAGCCAGCCTTGCTGGCTTACGAGACCCTGTTTCCAAATAAAATATATATAAAAAATAGGTCTCGCAGTGTAGCCCGGAGGTAGAAGGGTTCCATCCCCAATAACATCAAAAAAATAAATAAATAAAAATAAAAAATGGGGATGGGACCCGGGCATAGTGGCACATGCTGTAATCCCAGCATTCAGGAGGCTGAGACCTGAGGATCATGGTTCGCGGACAGCCTCAGCTACTTAGTGAGGCCCTCTGCAACTCCATGAAACCCGGTTTCAAAATTAAGAATAAATGCAGGGCAAGGGGTATAGCTTGGAGGTCAAATGCCCCTGGGTTCCATTCTCAAACCTGCCCCCCTCCCCAAAAAATGGGGCTGGGAACCGGGCGTGTTGGTGTATACTTCTAATCTCAGCATTTGGGAGGCTGAGACAGGAGGATCACTGTTTGCGGACAGCCTCAGCTAACTACTTAGTGAGGCCCTTTGCAACTCTGTGAGACCCGGTTTCAAAATAAAGAATAAAAAAATAGGGCTGGGGGTATAGCTCGGAGGTAGAATGCCCCTGGGCTCCATCCCTAGTACTGAAGAAAAAAAAAAAAAGAAAAAAAAAGAAAAAAGAAAAGAAAAAAAAGGCTGGGGATGTAGCTTGGAGGTAGAAATAAATAAAATATAAACACTAAATCAGTATAAAGTATTATTTTGGTAGGATTAAATTTCACCTTAAGCACTGCATTCATATTATTGCTATATGAGATGATATATTCATATAATATAATATTATTATAATATGATATGATATATTCATATATTGCTATGATATAGCACATGTGTTACATGTGTGTCATTTCTAAAACTACAGATAGCTGGGCATGGTGGTACACACTTGTAATCTCAGTACTTGGGAGGCTGAGACAGGAGGATCATAAGTTCATAAATTCATAAGTTAGGCCAGCCTAAGCTATTTAGTGAGGCCCTTTTCAGCTTAGTGAGAAGTTGTTTTATTAATTAATTTATTTATTTTGGTGGTACTGGGGATTTAACCCAGAGGCATTCTACCTTTGAGATATACCTCTAGCCTATTTATTTATTTATTTATTTATTTATTTATTTATTTATTGTGGTGCTGTGGATTGATCCCAGGGGCATTTTACCTCCAAGCTACACCCTCAGCCCTATTTTTTATTTTTTATTTTGAAACAGGGTCTCACTGAGTTGCAAAGGACCTAAGTAGCTGAGGCTGGCTGTGAACTGCGATCCTTCTTTCTCAGCCTCCCAAATGTTGAATTATAAGCGTGTGCTACCATGCCTGTCCCCAGCCCAATTTTTTTTTTTTTTTTTTTTTTTTTTGGTACTGGAGGTGGAAACCAGGGGCTTTTTTACTCCCAGACCTATTTTATACTTTATTTGGAAACAGGGTCTCACTAAGTTGCTGAGAGCCTCACTAAGTAGCTGAGGCTGGCATCAAATCTGCTCAATCCTCCTGTCTCAGCCTCCCAAGTGCTGGGATTACAAGCATGTACTACCACACCTGGACGTGCCCCCGGCCTTATTTTTTATTCTTTATTTTGAAACAGGGTCTCACTAAGTTATGGAGAGCCTCACTAAGTAGATGAGGCTGGCCAAGAAACAGCAATCCTCCTGTCTTGGCCTCCCAAGTACTGGGATTATAAGAGTATACCACCAAGTTGGCTAGAACTTGTTTCAAAATAAAAAATAAAATAGGTCTTGGGGTGTGGCTCAGAGGTAGAATGACCTTGGGTTCAATCCCCAGTAACACACACACACACACACACTCACTCTCTCTCTCTAACTACAAATAAAACCATTACCAGTGGTGTTGAAATCAAAGGACTGAGCCGGGTGTGGTAGCACAAGCTTGTAATCCCAGCATTCGGGAGGCTGAGACCGGAGGATCACGGTTCGAAGCCAGCCTCAGCTACTTAGTGAGGCTCTCAGCAATTTAGTGAGACCCTGTTTCCAAATAAAATATAAAATAGGTCTGGGAGTATAGCCTGGAGGTAGAAAGCCTCTGGGTCCCACCTCCAGTACCACTAAATAAATAAATAAATATGAAAAGAAAGCAAGAAAGAAAGAATAAAAAATTGGGCAGGGAGTGTAGCTCGGAGGCCAAATGCCTCTGGGTTCCATCCCCAGACGAGGAAAAAAAAAAAAAAAAATCAAAGGACTGGTTCAGTTCAAATTGCTTTTTTCTACATATGCATTTAACAATGGAATGTATTTACTTAATGTGTTATACAGTAGCATGAATTACAGTAGGATTTTCCAACCTCAGCATTACTAACATTTTGGGCTAACTTGTGGTTGGTGACTGCCCTGGGTGTTGTAGAATATTTAGCGGCATTCCTGGGCTCTACCTACTTGGATGACAGTAGCACATCCTCCACTAGCCAAACTGTGACAAATGAAACATGTTAAATATCCCCAGGAGAGTACAGCCACAGCAGTTGAGTATCATCAAATTAAGTGATGCTTATATAAATCAGTATTGGTAATTAAAACTTGTTATAGTTTTAATTATAATTTAAATTACATATGCATATACATACATGTGCATATATATGGGGTGTGTGTGTGTGTGTGTGTGTGTGGTGTCTGTGTGTACTAGGGACTGAACCCAGGGGTATTCTACTTTTGAACTACACACCCAGCCCTGTCTTATTTTGTATTTTGAAACAGGGTCTTGTTAAGTTGCTGAGATTGTTCTCAAACCTGCAATCTTCTTGTCTCTGATTCCCAAGTACTGGGATTACAGGTATGTGTTACAATGCCTAGCTTGTATCTAAGACTTAAAGAATAAGTACAGACAGGTTTTTAAGTTTAAATTAAGGTCTAAACTGGGTTTGGTGGTATATGCCCATAATCACAATTAAAGAGGCTAAAGTAGGAGAGCAAATCTGAGGCCTGCCTGGGGCATTTAGCAAGA
Source organism: Muscardinus avellanarius (assembly GCF_963383645.1). Taxonomy (NCBI): domain Eukaryota; kingdom Metazoa; phylum Chordata; class Mammalia; order Rodentia; family Gliridae; genus Muscardinus; species Muscardinus avellanarius. The sequence continues at coordinate 134,601,298 of NC_137789.1, forward strand.
CTGATCCTCCCTCCCTCCTTTCCTTCCTTTCTTTTTGTGGTACTGGAGATTGAACCCAGGGGCATGCTACCTCCAAGCTACACTCCAAACCCTATTTTTTTTTAATTATTTTTATTTTGAAACAGAGTTTCAGTAGGTTAATGAGTCTCACTACTTGCTGAGGCTGTCCTCTAACTTGTGATTCTCCTGACTCAGCCTCTCAAGTACTGGAATTACAGGTATGCGCCAAAATACCTGGCTTTTTGTTGTTTTTGGTCCTTTTATTGTTGTTGTACTGAGGATCAAACCTAGGGTGTTGCCGTTGAGCTACATCCCAGCCCTGAAAGATCCTGTCTTAAAATTAAAAAAATGCTGAGGGTGGAACTCAGTGGTAGAGGGTTTCTTGGTTAAATCTCCAAGACCACAAAAGGAAAAACAAACAAATAAAATAAAATGAAGACACAGGAAGGAACTGAAGAAAGCTGTACTATGTTTACAATAATGGGGTGGGGGAACGCTAGTAGAAGGTGTGTTGTAAGTTTCACGATGAATGTCAATTGCAATTTACTTCAGCAGGAAAAAATGAAATGGCTTTTTTGGTTTGAAGATATAGCTTAGGTTAAAGTATCCTGGCTTTGATCCTCAGCAGTGAAGAAAAAGTAAAAGGAGAGCAAATTTGAGGCCTGGCTGGGGGATTTAGCAAGATTGATCCTCCCTCCCTTCCTTCCTTGAAGAAAAAAACATTTTCAACACATCTAAGTGAATTTAATAAGAGGTTTCTTGCCAAGTATGGTAGTGGACGCTTGTAAAATCCCTGCACTTGGGAGGCTGAGACAGGAGATTTGCACAGGTTCGAAGCCAGCCTCAGCTACTTAGTGAAGCTCTCAGCAACTTAGACCCTGTTTCCAAATAAATTATAAAACAGGTCTGGAAGTGTAGCCCGGAGGTAGAAAAGCCCCTGGGTTCCACACCCAGTACCACCACCAAAAAAAAAAAAAAAGGTTTCTTTTTAACATAAAAACATTTAAATGAATATATACACATATATAAATGTGTGTATATGTGTGTGTGTGTGTGTGTGTGTTTATTTTTTTTTATTTTTTGCAGAACTGGAGATTGAACCCAAGGGCATTTTACCACCAAGCTACACACTCCCAGCCTTATTTTTTTATTTATTATTATTATTATTATTATTATTATTATTATTATTATTATTATTATTTTGTGTGTGTGGTACTGAGGGTAGAACCCAGGGGCTTTCTATCTCCAGGCTATACTCCCAGACCTATTTTATATTTTATTTGGAAACAGGGTCTCACTAAGTTGCTGAGAGCCTCACTAAGTAGCTGAGGTTGGCTTCAAACCTGTACGATCTGCCTGCCTCAGCTTCCCAAGCGCGGGGATTACAAGTGTGCGTCACCACGCCTGGCTTTTATTCATTATTTTGAAACGGGGTCTTACTAAGTTGCAAAGGGTCTCACTAAGTAGCTGAGGCTCACAGAGAATCTGCAATCCTCCTGTCTCAGCCTCCCAAGTACTGTGATTACAAGCATGTGCCATGACTGACTTTTTTTTTGAGGGTCTAAGGATGGAACCCAGGGCATTCGACCTTTGAGCTACATCCCCTGCCCTATTTTTTATTCTTTATTTTGAAACAGGGTCTCACTGAGTTGCGGAGGGTCTCACTAAGTAGCTGAGGTTGTCTGCAAACTGCCATCCTCTGGTCTCAGCTTCCCGAATGCTGGGATTACAAACATGCGCCACCATGCCCAGCTCATACCTGGCTTTTAAATGAATTTTAAATGTCTGAAATCATAATCAAATGTACAAAAAATTATTTTTAATGTTTTAACAGGATCTGAGGTTGTATATTTGGTTATTACAACCACTTTTAGATGGAGATAAGGCAAAATGAATTACTATTTCAGTTATGGACATTTTGTCAGAAAATCATGAAGAAAAAGCTAAAAAAAAAAGATAGTTTATAAAAAGTCAAAATTATTTTTTCTTTGTACTGGGGATTGAACCCTGGTATTTTACTTCCGAGCTACACCGCTAGCACTGTGTGTGTGTGTGTGTGTGTGTGTGTGTGTGTGTGTGTGTGTGTGTGTGTGTTGCGGGGGATTGAAACCAGGGACATTCTACCTTTGAGCTACACTCTTAGCCCCTATTTTATTTTATTTATTTTATTTTTATTTGTTTGCAGGTCTGGAGATGGAACCCAAGGGTATTCGACCTCCAAGCTATACCCCCTGCCCTGTTTTTTATTCTTTATTTTGAAACAGGGTCTCACTAAATTGCAGAGGGCCTCACTATGTAGCTGAGGCTGTCTGCAAACCACAATTCTCTAGTCAGCCACCTAAATGCTGGGATTACAAGTGTGCACTACCACGCCTGGCTTTTATTTTTTATTTGGAAATAGGGTCTCACAAAGTTACTGAGATCCACACCCAGCCTTACCCATATATATAAAAATTTCCCGGTGGTACTGAGGTTCCTGGAAACCCTTCTACCTCCGGGCTACACTCCCAGACCTATTTTGTATTTTTATTTGGAAACAGGGTCTCTTAAGCCAGTGAGGCTGGCTTCAAGCCTATGCAATCCTCCTGTCTCTGCCTCCCAACGCGGGGATTACAAGCGTGCGCCACCAGGCCCAGCTATATTTTTTATTTTGAAACAGGGTCTTGCTAAATTGTTGAGACTATTCTCAAACCTGGGATCCTCTTATCTCAGCCTCCCCAGTACTGGGCATGCACCTCCATGTCTGAGAATAAACTTAAAACACACTGTTTGATAATCTTACTACCTCAAATGCAGTCTTCTAGCACTGAAATGGAATAATAAATACTGAAGGCAGCATTCAGATTTCATTCTTTGTCACCATTTACCATCTATGTTCTGAATTCTTAATACAAGAGTCTAAAACCTCAAGGTTAGCTGGGCGTCGTGGCTCACGCTTGTAATCTCTGTGCTTGGGAGGTGGAGACAGGAGGATCACACAGGTTCGAAGCCAGCCGTGCTGGCTTAAGAGACCCTGTTTCCAAATTTAAAAAAGCATAAAAATAGGTCTGGGAGTGTAGCCCAAAGGTAGAAGGGTTTCTAGGAACCCCAGTACCATCAAAATAAATAAATAAATAAAATAAAATGAAAAAGAAAAAAAACAATAAAACCTCAAGGTTAAATATGAGTGGGGATATATATATATTTTTTCACCCTTCAGGTCAAGACCAAATCCATACCTATATACATTAACAAAATAATTAGAAAAGAGCCAGGCGTGGCGGTGCATGCTTGTAATCCCAGTGCTTGGGAGGCTGAGACAGGAGAATTGCACAGGTTTAAAGCCAGCCTCAGCTATTGAGTGAGGCTTTCTTTCAGCAACTTAGTGAGACCCTGTTTCCAAATAAAGTATAAATAGGTCTTGGTCTGAGAGTGTGGCCCAGAGGTAGAAAAGCCCCCGGGTTCCACACCCAGTACCACCACCAAAAAAAAAAAAAAAAAAAAAAAAAAGAAAATGGTTATTGATAAATTGGGTCCCTCCCCCACATGGGGTCAGCAGATTAGGAGGCGGAACCCCGGAAGCCAGAAGAAAAGATATCGCGAGACTCCAGTTGCCTCGAGACTCCAAACATCGTGAGACTACAGGTGCTGCGAGAAAATTGGCATGCCTATAAAACATAGGTGCCTTTGATCCACCACGTGACTCAGCCAGCCAATCAGGACTATGCGCAACTCGCCCATTGGTCCCTTCCGCCATTGGCTGGCTGACTCTCTAGAGGGGCCGGGTACAAATAAGCAGTTTCTGATAACCCGGGTGTGTTTACCTCCCTCCTAAACCTCCTAACTCTATTTTCAACCTAACATTCTGGTGCCGAAACCTGGGAGGAGTTTTGGGTTCTCTCCCTACTTTTTTTTTCCTTTTTTCCCCCTCTCTTTTTGAGCCCTAGACTCTCCGACCCGCCAGCAGCTTGACCTCGAGGTCCTGGGCTGGCGGTCAGCTTGCAAGTGCGGCTCCTTTCGTTACCACTGCCGCCACAGCATGCAGGCTCCAATCCTACTGCCACAGCTTGCAGGCTCCAATCCTACCGCCACAGCTTGCAGGCTCCAATCCTACCGCCACAGCTTGCAGGCTCCAATCCTACCGCCACAGCTTGCAGGCTCCAATCCTACCGCCACAGCATGCAGGCTCCAATCCTACCGCCACAGCATGCAGGCTCCAATCCTACCGCCACAGCTTGCAGGCTCCAATCCTACCGCCACAGCTTGCAGGCTCCAATCCTACCGCCACAGCATGCAGGCTCCAATCCTACTGCCACAGCATGCAGGCTCCAATCCTACTGCCACAGCATGCAGGCTCCAATCCTACTGCCACAGCATGCAGGCTCCAATCCTACTGCCACAGCATGCAGGCTCCAATCCTACTGCCACAGCATGCAGGCTCCAATCCTACTGCCACAGCATGCAGGCTCCAATCCTACTGCCACAGCTTGCAGGCTCCAATCCTACTGCCACAGCTTGCAGGCTCCAATCCTACTGCCACAGCTTGCAGGCTCCAATCCTACTGCCACAGCTTGCAGGCTCCAATCCTACTGCCACAGCTTGCAGGCTCCAATCCTACTGCCACAGCTTGCAGGCTCCATGCGGCCCCTGCAAGCTCTGCCGGCCGTCAGGCCGCCAGTTGCACCTGCCCTGAGCCAGGATCATTGGGGGTGCATGCCCCATGGCCGCTGGCTCCTGCTCAGCCTGCTGACCGCCTGCGCAGTCCAGGACCTCCGCCTGCTGCTTGGACCTCCCACAACCGCCGTTCTGGCTCCGTGTTCTGGCTCGGCGCTCCGGTCGCTGCCGGGATTTCTGGGCATTCTGTTCCATCTGCCCTGAGCCAGGCTCATTGGACGGCGCACAGTCCTGTTTCAGCGTCCGCTAGAGTCACCTGGGGCCAGGCTTGACTTGCAGGCGTAGCTCCACTCATTGCTGCCACTCCGTTCCCCCCGCCCCAAGCCAGGCTCACTGGCAGTATGCCCTGTGGCCCGTCCTCAACATCTGCTGTGCGCCTGGAAGCCATTTTGTTTACACACCACGGGCCAGGCAAGTCACGCTGCCTGCGCGCCACCATTTTATTCTGTCCGCGCCAGCCGCCAGTGCCGCTCACACCAGGCACAGGCGCCATGCACCCCGGTTCCACTGTGCCCCCAGCAGCTTCTCAGTGCTTCTGCCACAGCTGGCGCTGGCCGGCAACGCTTCACTCCGGTAAGCTGCCTCTCCTTCCCTTGGTCAGTGGATTCTGGACTTGGGTCTTCTGGTGGGACCCTGAAATCCAAGCACTTGGTGACCCATTGTCCCCTGGTCCACTGGGACCACCCTCTGGATGGCCAGGTTATCCTCTGGTTTTGAGAAGGGATGGAGACGTCCTTCCCAAATAATTAACCCCCGTTTCCGAACTATTGATCAGGAAAATGGGGACACCTGTTCTTGTTCTTCGTTTTCACCCGTGAACCAATTATGGGAAGTCGAACCTCCAAATCAGCAAAGGACTTATGCCCTGAGTGCCTGTCTGGCCTTGATACGAGTTGGGGAATGGGTTGCAGTGGCCCAAGAACAGTTAAGAACTTTTATAAGTGGTCTGGTAAATGGTCGGAAGTCTTTATATCCAGGTTTCCCCCCCCCCTGCATTCCGTCCCTCCAAATGGTCTCCCCCATTAGCTACCATTTTCCCACCAGCCGCCATTTTGTGATGGCGAGTAGTCACCATCTTGGTCGCCATCTTGTGACATTATACAGTTGTGACCATGTGACATTACACAGTCACCATCTTGGTCTGCGCCAGCCTGCACTTTTGCTGAGTCACAGGCACAAGTCTATATTTTGTGGTGATACATGGATGCCAGAGTCTGACCGGGCTGGCTTATAGGCGCTGCTTTCTGCGGACACTGATTTACAGGTTCTCTCCTCACCATCCCAGTCACCATCCTATCCCAGGACAGCCTCCCACTCTAACCCACTCTGTTCCCTTGCCTTCCTCCCTTAAGGAACCAACTCAGGAGGCTTTTCAAAAAATTAAGAAAGGCTGAAGATAGTCCTCAAACCCTATCCGAGATTTGGTTAACATGGCATTTAAAGTTTTAATTTCAGAGTGTAACAGGCGGAGATGGAATGTACACTCTGACTTTGCCAAAAGGCAGATCCCTATTAGCTGCCCTTCGGCTGGTGGTGGCGGCTCAGCCCTCTTGAGTGCCACCTAGGAGTGGAGGACAGCAACGATGACTACCTCCAGGAGCCTGCCTCAAGTGTGGCAAGGCCAAGCCCACCAATCAGACTGTGCCCGGCGTGCGGCCAGGAGGGCCACTGGGTCAGTGCCCTTGGAAAAGCAGTGAGCCCCAGATGCCTCAACAGAGGGGGACCACCTTTCCAGACAAGGCCCTGCTGCTGGCCCTACTCAGCCTGGCCAAAGACTGATGGATCCTGGATCACCTCAACCTCCATCCTCATTGCCAGCCCAGGGTAACTCTCCAGGTAGTGCATAAGCCAGTCTCCTTTTTGGTTGCCTGCTCAGTCCTTCCATCCTTCCAGGTTCTAGTTTTTCCTTTTCCGATCTCGGTACAGGATATTGATGGCAAGCTCTCATGACCACGTATTATAGGCCCTCTTTTACAGGACAAAATTGCTCTGCCTGAAACTCAGGCAGAGTCTACAAAGGGCTCCGCTACAACAGCCTCATGACAAATTGTCTTGCACAGTTTTGGGGCCCACTAAGCTTTGTTTTTCTCGGCATAATTTTCTTTAATGTTTTTTTATTTTAGCAGGTCCACTCATTTACATAGTATGATGCTCTCCCTCTCCAGATGCCAAACAGCCATAAGTATTAAACTCCCTAAAATCTGTTACTGATGCTCCTGACCCAATAGCACGTTTTCATTTGACCAGACTGACCAAAACCCACTCACTGCTCTCACGATTTGCCTTTTCTTTAATAGCTCCTCAGCTGTTAAAGTCTCCTTGAACGCACATTACCAAGCTGTCCAGGATAACCTCTGACTCCTGCTGCAGCCACACTTTCACTTGCCCACTTGTGGAGGACCTGACCTCTCCCAGCCAAGGGGCCCCCTTATGACACCCCTTGACAGCAGGAAGTAGTTCGAGATTCGAATCTCCACCCACTATCACCAAAAGGCCCAGATGATAAGTTGGGTCCCTCCCCCACATGAGGTCAGCAGAATAGGAGGCAGAACCCCAGAAGCTAGAAGCGGAGATATCACGAGACTCCAGGTGCCTCGAGACTCCAAACATCGTGAGACTACAGCTGTTGCGAGAGAATCTGCATGCCTATAAAACATAGGTGCCTCTGATCCACCACGTGACTCAGCCAGCGGTCCCTTCCCCCATGGCCGGCTGACTCTCTGGAGGGGCCAGGTCTGAATCAGCGGTCTCTGATAACCTGGTTGGTGTTTTTACCGCCCTCCTAAATTCCCTAACTCTATTTTCAACCTAACAGTTATTTTTGGTGCCTAATGAATTTGATGAATCTAATTAATCAAAGTTATAGTCCAATTCTCCAAAAATGGTTGTTACATATAGTACTTGAAATAATTCCAAGAGATTTATAGACACTGTGAAGGCTGTCTATAGGCACTAGTTTACAAATTATTAAAATAAGGCTGGGAGCTGGGCACAGAGCTGGGCACATGCCTGTAATCCCAGTACTTGGAAGGTTGAGACAGGAAGATCACTATAAGGCCAGCCTCAGCAACTTATTGAGACCCTGTTTCAAAATAAATAAAATAGGCTGGACAGGGGGTGTAGCTCAGAGATAGAATGCCCTGGGTTCAATCCCTGGTACTAAAACTAAAATAAAATAAAGCTGGGGGTATAAAAAGGTCCCTGGGTTCAATCCCCCTAGAGAAGTTGGGAGAGAGGTAGGGAGAGAGGGAGGAAAGACTCTCCTTAGTAAAAGGAACTAGGGATTCATGAAGAAATGGTTGATTCCAGGTATGGAGCAGGAAAGGTAGAAGATAATTCTGGGACATCTTATGCCCAGAAGCAAGATGGCTAACAAAGCTACAGAGTCTTATAAAAAAAGGCACAGAATCTAGTAATAATCATTCATGAATGTCACAAACTGTTATAAACTAAAACACATCGAATATGTAAAATCCAGTAAGTTCATGATTTCTAAAAGTGGAGAAAATCTACTTGGACAACATTTTTAATATTTATTGCCAAAGTATACATATAAATGCAACTGATTTCTTTATGCTAAACTTGTATCCCATAGCCCAGGCTAAACTCATTTATCCTAGTGGAAAAAAAAAAAAAAAATATATATATATATATATATATATATATATATATATATATATTTTTTTTTTTTTTTTTTTTTTGTGGTACTGGGATGGAACCCAGGGGCATTCGACCTCCAAGCTACACCCCAGCCCTATTTTTTATTCTTTATTTTGAAACAGGGTCTCACTGAGTTGCAAAGGGCCTAAGTAACTGAGGCTGTCCGAGAATTGTGATCCTCCTGTCTCAACCTCCCAAATGGTGGGAGTACAAGCGTGTGCCACCATGCCTGTCTTCCTAGTAGCATTTTTGTAGAATCCATTGGGTTCTCATAATCATGTCTGCAAGTAAACATAGTTTACATCTGTTTCCAATCTAGATGCCATTTATTTCTTTTTCTTGTCTGAATGCACTGTTTAGAATCTCTAGTGTGATGCTGAATAGAGATGAAAGCAGATATCCAGTTTGTCTCTGATTTTAGGAAAAGCATTCAGCCTTTCACCATTAAGTATTCTTGTGGAATTTTCACTGATACCCTTTATCAGGCTGAGAAAGTTGTCTTCTATTCTTAGTATGTTGGGAAGTTTTATCAAGAATAGATGTTAGAGCTGGGCCATGGTGGTTTGTAATCCCAGTACTTGGGAGGCTAAAACAGGAGAATTGCAGGTTCACCCCAGCCTCAGTCACTTGGTGAGGACCTCTGCAACTTAGTGAGACATTGTTTCCAAATAGTGAATAAAAAATAGGGCTGAGGGTGTAGCTTAGAGGTAGAATGCCCCTGGGTTCTGGGTTCAATCCCCAGTACTGTAAAAAAATAAAAATAAAACACACACACACACACACACACACACACACACACACACGTTAGAGAGTTGGGCATGTAATCTCAGATAGCCTTAGCAATTTAGTGAGGTTCTCAGCAATTTAAGGAGACCTGGCTCCTCCTCTCTCATCCCTTCCTTTCCCCCTCCTTCTCTTCCTTCTTGTACCAGGGACTGAACCCAGGAGAATTCTACCTCTCAGTTTAGCCCTATTTTGTTTGGAAACAGATTCTTATTAAGTTGGGAAGGCCTAAATTGCTGAGGCTGGCAACCTGTAATCCTCCCATCTCAGCCTCTCAAGTACTGGAATCAGAGGTTTGTGCCACCATGCCCAGCTTGCAAGATCCTGTATCAAAATAAAAAATTAAATAGGGCTGGGGATATAGCTCAAAGATAGAATGCCCCAGGGTTCAAATAAAACAATTAAATCCCAAGTAAAACACACACACACACACACACACACACACACACACACACACACACAGTTGGATTTTATATTTCCCATATTACCAATAAATACAAACAATAAAAGCAGAGGGAAGTGGTAAGAAGTTCTTGCTCTAGAAATAAGCTCTTGCTTGAAAAGATAGAAGGAAGCAGACTTTCTGACCAGAACCAAAGTCTGCCAGAATGCAGTGGGTAGAAGTCCTCAGCAGCTCAGCTTGTGTTAGTGCTTCATGAGCAAATGGTGGATGGTAAACACCACTCTGTTACCTCTTGTCCTGGTCACATTCTCTCTCCAGGCAGCAGAATTGTATCCTGGCCTTCAACTATTCCTTCAAAGTCCTAATTATAATGGAATTTGACCATCTGCAATCTTATCATGTGGTATCATTAAGGTAGGTCAGAAGCTAAAGACACAGGTTTATATATACAGGAAATACACAGTAAGTAATTAATGACTAAGATTTAGCCAAGATGGACCCTCATTTCTTAGCTTAGATGAAGTGCTGTTATGTCTACAGAAACAGTAAATTACACTTAATTTTAATCCCTTTTGGGCTGAAGAAACATACAAAGATTTTTTTTGCCAGTACTGGGGATAAAACCTAGGGTCATTCTACCTCTGAGCTACACTCCCCAGCCCTACTTTTTATTCTTTATTTTTAAACAGGGTCTTTCTTAGTTGTAAAGGGCCTCACTAATTAGCTGGGGCTGTCCATGAACTGCAATCCTCCTGTCTCCGCCTCCCAAATGCTATCTATTTATTTTTTGCGGTACTGGGGATTGAACCCAGGGGCATTCCACTTTTGAGCTACATCCCTAGCTCTATCTTTTATTTTATTTATTTATTTATTTATTTTTTGTGTGTGGTACTGGGGTTCCTGGAAGCCCTTCCACCTCCGGGATACACTCCCAGACCTATTCTATTTTTTTATTTGGAAACAGGGTCTCTTAAACCAGTGAGGCTGGCTTTGAACCTGATTGATCCATCTGTCTCCGCCTCCCATGCTCTGAGATTAAAAGCGTGCGCCACCACGCCCGGCCTGGCTTATTCTTTATTTTGAAATAGAGTCTCACTGAGTTGCAAAGGGCCTCATTCAGTAGCTGAGGCTGTCCTCGAACTATGATCCTTCTGTTTCAGTCTCCCAAATGCTGGGATTACAAGCATGCTCCACCTACCCTGGTTAAAAGACAGGATTAAGCGGGGCGTGGTGGTGCACGCTTGTAATCCCCACGCTTGGGAGGCAGAGACAGGAGAATCGTGCAGGTTCGAAGCCAGCTGTGCGTGCTGGTTTAGGAGACCCTGTTTCCAAATAAAAATGTAAAAATAGGTCTGGGAGTGTAGCCCGGAGGTAGAAGGGCTTACAGGAACCCCAGTACCACCAAAAAAAAAAAAAAAAAAAGACAGGATTAAGATATGATAGGAGGGCATGGTGGTTCACAACTGTAATTCCAGTACTTGGGAGGCTGAGACAGGAGGAGGGCAAGTTCTCGGCCAGTCTCAGCAACCTAGCAGGACCCTCCACGACTTAGTGAGATTATTTCAAATTAAAAAACAAAAATAGGAGAGCCAGGCATGGTGATGCACGCTTGTAATTCCAGCATTCGGTAGGCTGAGACAGGATGGCTGGCCTCAGCTACTTAGTGAGGCCCTTTGCATTGAGACCCTGTTTCAAAATAAAGAATAAGCCAGGTGTGGTGGCGCACGCTTGTAATCCCAGCATTTGGGAGGCTGAGACCAGAGAATCGCGGTTTGTGGACAGCATCAGCTACTTAGTGAGGCTCTCCATAACTTAGTAAGACCCTGTTTCAAAAAAATAAAACAATAAAAATAGGGCAGGGGCTGTAGCTTGAAGGTCAAATGCCCCTGGGTTCCATCCCCCGACCTGCAAAAATAAATAAATAAATAAATAAATATAGGGCTGGGGGTATAGCTCGGAGGTAGAATGACCCTGGGTTCCATCTCCAGTACCACAAAATAAATAAATAAATAAATAATTAAATAAATAAATAAATAAATAATAGGGATGGGGTGTACCTCGAGGTAGAATGCCTTTGGGTTTAATCCCCAGTACTAAAAATATGATGCAAACTAGGTATGGTGGTACACACTTTTAATCCCAGCATTTGGGAGGCTGAGATGAGGGTCACAGGTTCCCGGCCAACCTCAGCTATTTAGTGAGACCTCTGCAACTTAGTGAGACTCTGTTACAAAATAAAGAATAAAAAAATAGGGCTGAGGGTGTAACTTGGAGGTTTGCCCCTGGAGAATGCCCCTGCATTCCATCCCAAGTACCGTAAAAAAAAAAAAAAAAAAAAAAAAAAGCCAAGCATGGTGGCACACACTTGTAATCCCCGCACTTGGGAAGCGGAGATAGGAGGATCGCGCAGGTTCGAAGCCAGCAGGCTGGCTTAAGAGACCCTGTTTCCAAATAAAAATATAAAAATAGGTCTGGGAGTGTAGCCCAGAAGTACCACCAACAAACAAACAAACAAATAAATAAACAGACAAACAAAAAGATGATACACTGCTGACATACATCTTTATTTCACAGTGTTTTATTATTAGCTATTTACCCGGTTACATTTTTATTTATTTATCTTTTTTTGTGTGTGTGTGATACTGGATGGAACCCAGGGGCATTCTACCTCTGAGGTACACCCCCTGCCCTATTTTTTATTCTTTATTTTGAAACAGGGTCTCACTAAGTTGCAGAGGGCCTCACTAAGTAGCTGAGGCTGTCCGTGAACTGGGATCCTCCGTCTCAGCCTCCAGAATGCTGGGATTACAAGCATGTGCCACTGTGCCTGGCCCAGTTAAAAATATTAAATATCAGCTTAGAGTGGTGGTGCACTCTTATAATTCCAGTATTTGGGAGGCTGAGACAGGAGAATCTGGGTTTGCGACCAGCCTCTGCTACTTAGTGAGGCCCTCTGCAGCTTAGTGAGACCCTGTTTCAAAATAAAGAATAAAATAGGGCTGGGGATGTAACTCAGAGGTAATATGCCCCTGGGTTCAATCTTCAGTACTGCAAAAAAAAAAAAAAAAGTTATCTTCCAAACTTTCCCTATAAAAACCTGTGATTTTTACAAGGTCAATAATAGCTTTTTTATTTACTTATTTGGTGCTGAGGATTAAACTCAGGGGCATTCTACTACTTCTTTTTTTGAACAGTACTGGGGATTGAACCCAGGGGCATTCTACCTGTGAGCTATACCCACAACCTTATTTTTATTCTTTATTTTTTATTTTATTTATTTATTTTAATTTTTTTATTTTTGGTGGTACTAGGGATGGAACCCTTCTCCAGGCTATACTCCGAGACCTATTTTATATTTTTATTTGGAATCAGGGTCTCTTAAGCCAGAGAGGCTGGCTTATAACCTGCATGATCCTCCTGTCTCTGCCTCCCAAGTGCGGGGATTACAAGCATGCACCACCACGCCTGGCTTTTATTTTTTATTTTGAAACAGGGTCTCACTAAGTTGTGAAGGTTGGCTGAGAACCTGTGATTCTCCTGTTTCAGCCTCGCAAGTACTGGGATTATAAGTGTGTGCCACCATACCCGGCTAGCTTTTTTTGTGTGTGTTTGGTACTAGAGGTGGAACCCAGAAGCTCTTCTACCTCCTTGTATACTCCAAGACCTATTTTATATTTATTTGGAAACAGGGTCTCACTAGTTGCTGAGAGCCTCACTCAGTAGCTGAGGCTGGCTTCGAACCTGTGCGATCTTCCTATCTCAGCCTCCCAAGTGCAGGGATTACAAGTGTGTGCCACCCTGCCTACCCAGCTAGCTTTTTAAAATTATTATTTGTTAGGCCCTATAAGTAATGGCAAATATATTTAGAATAAGTCTTTCGCCACCTTCAGGTAGGGACTGTGTGGGGCTCCCCATGCTCAGCATTACAAAAACTTGGGTTGTAGCTGCAAGGCTACTAATTTGCCAAAATAGCAAACACAAAGGGGAAGAGGAGAGGAACCCGATACATATTCTGTGGGCCTTTTTTTTTTTTTTTTTTTTGCGGTACTGGGGATTGAACCCAGGGCCACTGTACCTTGGAACTATACCCCCAGCCTTAGTTTTTAGTCTTTTTATTTTGAAATAGGGTCTCACTGAGTTGCAAAGGGCCTCACCAAGTAGCTGAGGCAGTGTGGGAACCAAGACCCTCTGGTCTCGCCTCCTGAATGTTGGGATTACAAGTGTGCACCACTACGTCCAGCCTTCTCTAGGCCTTTTAGAAAATATGGAGTTGTCCCTTGGTCACATATATGCGAATTTACAAGAAAAGTGATATTGTAGACATTAAGGGAATGGGTATTGATTAAAAAAAATGCCTCACCAATGTTATCATGGCAAAACTGGAAGACTTTATAATGTTACCCAGCATGCTGTTGGCATTGTGGTAAACAAGCAAGTCAAGGGCAAGATTCTTGCTAAGAGAATTAACGTGCATATTGAGCGTATTAAGCCCTCTAAGAGTCGAGACAACTTCCTGAAGTGAGTGAAGGAAAACGATCAGAAGAAGGAAGTCAAAGAGAAGGCACCTGAGTTCAGCTGAAGGCCAGCCTGCTCATCCAGAGAAACACACTTAGTAAGAACCAATGGAAAAAAAGCCAGAGCTGCTGGAACCTACTCCCTATGAATTCATGGCATAATAAGTGTAAAAAAAAAAGACCAGCCAAGCATGGTGGTGCAAACTTGTGAGACAGGAGGATCCCAGTTCGCGGACAGCCTCAGCTACTTAGTGAAGCTCTTTGCAACTCAATGAGACTCTTTTTCAAAATAAAGAATTAAAAATAGGGCTGAGGGTATAGCTCAGAGGTAGAATGCAACTGGGTTCCAACCCTAGTAATGCAAATAATAAAAATAAAGACTCCTGAGCTATAAAAATGGTGTTAATAAGTAGAAGCATGGTGTCTTCTCCCCTAAAGAAATACTTAAAGCAAGATTTTTAAAAATTATTTTTTATTTTTTGGTGGTACTGGGGTTCCTGGAAGCCCATCTACCTCCGGGCTACACTCCCAGACCTGTTTTATACTTTTTAAAAAAAAATTTATTTGGAAACAGGGTCTCTTAAGCCAGCACGGCTGGCTTCGAACCTGTGCGATCCTCCTGTCTCCACCTCCCAAGCGCGGGGATTACAAGCGTGCACCACCACGCCCGGCAGCAAGATTTTTTTTAAAGTGTGTCCCAGTTGGTTGAGTCATGATTCACATTTAGTATTTTTATTGCTAATCAGCTTATTTTTATTGCATTAAGTGTACTCAATAGGTTAGAAATGGCCAAATGAAGTTGTTGTTGTTGTTGCTGTTGTTGTTGTTGTTGTTGTTGTTGTTGTTGTTGTTGTTCTTCTTCTTCTTCTTCTTCTTCTTCTTCTTCTTCTTCTTATTATTATTATTATTATTATTATTTGCGGTACTGAGGATGGAACCCAGGGTTATTCTACCTCTGAGCTATACTCCCAGACCTATTTTATATTTTATTTGGAAACAGGGTCTCACTAAGTTGCTGAGAGCCTCACTAAGTAGCCGAGGCTGGCTTCTAACCTGTGTGATCCTCCTGTCTCAGCCTCCCAAGTGCTGGGATTACAAGCATACGCCACCACGTCTGGCTCCAAATATTATTTTTGAAATATTTATACTTGTTTGAAGATGGTCTAAATCACCATGGAGAAAAGATGTACAAAAATAAGTGAAAGGTAATCTGCTATATAAGTTCAGGAAAAATCAAATTACTCAACTATATTGTAAATAGCTAGATTTTAAGAATCCACAATTTGCCTCTGAAGCCTACTACTTAATAGCATCCTATTCTTAAATGAGTTAGTTACTAGTTCTTAATTACTTTAACCATTAATGGAGCAGGGCTCAGAAAACAAATGTGTAAAACCATTCATCTTTGAGAGGGAAACTCAAACCATGGGTAGTGTTATTTGGTTTAGCTGAAATGGAGACTGGCTTCTCATTTAACCAATTTGTGTGCATTTTATCCCATTTTAAATAAACATCTCTATCCTTGAAACAAAAATATATACTTAGAATAAAAATAACCACTTGATATATATGATATATATGGTTATTTGTAAAAGTCCCATTTCTGATCAAATTAGTTTAATCCAACCTCCAGCAATACAATTAGAATCCTGCTCCAACAGCAGACTTATCTAGTATATCTATATCTACATTATTTATCACACTAGAAAGAGGAGAAGGGACAGATTTTTATGAACAGGGAACAAGTCAATATGAGATTTTAACAGATGGGGTGTTGGTTGGGGGCCACAGCAGCCTCTTCAGGTCCAGTGCTAAAAATCATTCAGCTGAAAACATTGAAAAACCAAAGAACATTTGCTTGGCAACTCACTGAGGGAATCAGCATCTTACTAAATGTAATCACCCGTCTGGGCCACAGTGATGGCAGCATATGTGCTAAGGGTGGTCAGCAGTTAATACACTAAGCTGCTTCTAGAGAGCTATATTCAATATTACTGCTGCAAGTAAAGCAGTAACACTCCACCATATAAATGCTCCACCCAACACTATTTTTAGAGACTGAACAGATACTTTATGTGGGACATGAGAAACAGGCACTGTGTCTACCATAAGCAGTGGCTTGAGTACTTGTGGTTCACCTATCCTTGGGTCCCTGACATTGTGCAATCAGCCTTATAACTCACAGTATGAAAGCTTTCTGTTCCAGTTCAAGTACAAAGAGCTGTGGAAATTATCTCTGAGATTAGTTCTGGGACAGAGTATCTCTTGGTACTATTCCAGGTTTTATAACAAACATCAACAGTGTGAGGGCCCAGACATAATAAATAAGCTAAACTTTAAAACGACAACTTAGCCGGGCGTGGTGGTGCACTCTTGTAATCCCCGCACTTGGAAGGCTCAGACAGGAGGATCACACGGGTTTGAAGCCATCCTCAGCTACTTAGTGAGGCTTTCAGCAACTTAGTGAGACCCTGTCTCCAAATAAAATATACAAAAAGGTCTGGGAGTATAGCCTGGAGGTAGAAAGCCTCTGGGTTCCACCCCCAGTACCACCAAAAAAAAAAAAAAAAAAAAAAAAATAACAATAATAAATAAAATAAAAAAATAAAAAAAGGGAAAATAAATAAATAAATAAATAAAACGACAACTTAAGTGAGGTGTGGTAGCGCACACTTGTAATCCCAGTACTTGGGAGGTTGAGACAAGAAGATCGTGATTCACAGACAGCCTCAGCTATTTAGGCTCTCTACAACTTAGTAAGACCCTGTTTCAAAATAAATAATAAAAAATCGGCCTGGAGATGTAGTTCAGAGGTAGAATGCCCCTAGGTTCAATCTCCAATACCACACAAAAAAAATAAAATAAAATAAAATAAATAATAAAACCTTAATCCACAGAACCCAAATAATTAGATTCAATCCATAAACTGAGAAATAACCCTCCCATCTCTATACTATGGCTATCAACAAGGCCCCAAATCTCCTTAACTGTGCTTGCCTTTTCAAAACTAGACATGGGGGCACATACCTGTAATCCCAGTAACTGGAAGGCTTAGACAGAAGGATCAGTTTTGAGGCCAGCCTTAGGAACTCAGAGAGACCCTATTTCAAAAACAAAAAAACAAAAAAAAAAGGTCTTAGGGGGAGCTCTGAGGTAGAATGCCCCTGGATTCAATCTATAGTACCAAAAATAACTAAATCAATAGCCCTCTCAGTGGTATACAGGTTTATGTAATAGTAGTAATACCTGGGGAAAAGAAGCAGCAACCTACCTTCTATCACTATGCCCATCTACAAAACAAAACTTTGAAATGTATAAGAAAAATGAATAAAATCCAAATCCTCCAATTCTAATTCCTGTCATTCAAATGATTTCAAAAGGCTGCCACACATCAAATATTAAAATGATGGTCAGAAGTTGAATCTCCTTACCCTTTTTTTTTTTTTTTGGTGGCACTGGATGTGGAACCCAGAGGCTTTCTACATTCTGGGCTATACTCCCAGATCCGTTTTTATATTTTATTTGGAAACAGGGTCTCACTAAGTTGCTGAGAGCCTCACTAAATAGCTGAGGCTGGCTTCGAACCTGCGCAATTCTCTTGTCTCAGCCTCCCAGGTGCAGAAATTACAAGCATGCGCCACCATGCCCAGCCTCTTACCCTTTAAAAGGGTAAGGAATCTCCTTACCTTTTTAAGGTCTATTTTTCTTCTGGTTTCTACAATTAAGGTATACTTTGCATACAGGAACATTCACCCATTCTATACTATGATGGTTCTTATTATGTTTCAACTTGACTGGGTTAAGGGATACTCAGATAACTGGTAAAATATTATTTCTATGTATGTCTGGAAGAGTGTTTTAGGAATTGAGAGATTAACATTTGAATCCACAGATCAGGCAAAGATTTGCTCTCACCAGTGTGAGTGAGAATCACCTAATCTATTGAGGGTATTCCTGAATAGAACAAAAGGTAGGTAAATTTAATTTGCTCTCTATTCCCCCTCCTTTTTTGGTACTGGATAATAAACTCAGGGGCATTTCACTTCCAGGCTATAACCCTAGACCTTTTTAAAATTATTTACTTGTTATTTATTTATTGTGGTACTGGGAATTGAGCCCAGGGGCATTCTACCTCCAAGCTATACCCCAACTCTATTTTATTTTTATTTTTAAACAAGGTTCTGTTATGTTGATGAAAGTCTCACTACTTGCTAAGTGTGTTTTTGAATCTGGATCCTCCTGTTTCAGTCTCCCAAGTACTGGGATTATAGGCATGCACCATCACGTCTGCCTCTTTTTTTTTTTTTTAAGAGTCTAGCTAAATTGATGAGACTAGCCTCTAATCTGTAATCCTCTTGTTTCAGGCTCCCAAGCATGCACCACTGTGCCCAGTTGAACATCCTTTTACTGCCCTCAGAAATGGAGTGGGGGGAGCGTATATGTGTGCACGAGAAGCTATACCCCTAGCCCTATTTTATTTTTATTTTGAAACAAGGTCTCACTAGGTTGATGAAAGTCTCACTACTTACTGAGGCTGTCCTCCTTGAACCTGCGATCATCCTGTCTCAGCCTCCCAAGTACTGGGATTACTGCATGTGCTACCAGGCCCAATTTCTCCCTCCCTCCCTCCCTTAGACCTGGGAGCCGGGCATGGTGGCACAAGCTTGTAATCCCAGAATTTGGGAGGCTGAGACAGGAGGGTTGTGGTTCGCAGACAGCCTCAGCTACTTAGTGAGGCCCTTTGCAACATAGAGACCCTGTTTAAAAATAAAGAATAAAATATAGGGCTAGGGGTGTAGCTTGGAGGTAGAATATCCCTGGGTCCCATCCCCAGTACTGTTTCAAAAAAAAAAACAACAACAACAAATATATATATATATATATATATATATATATATATATATATATATATATATATATATATATTTGTACTAAGTATGGATCCCAGGGGTGTGTTCTACCATCAAGCTTTACCTTCAGCCCTTTCTATGTTTAATTTTGAAAAAGGATCTCACTAAATTGCTGAGGGGCTCATTAGGTTGCTCAGGGTAGCTGTGATCCTCTGGTCTCACTCTCCCAAAGTATTCAAATTATAGGCATACTCTCTTTTCTCAATTTTTCAAGAATCTTCCATATAACATTTCTAATAAGTACAAGAATACCAAACAGAGCTTTACTCATTGGTGGTGGGCATACTTTCTACAAATCATGGGTACAGACAAGGAGCAAAATAGAGTGCACTCAAAGAGTATAAAGTGTTACTAACACCATCTTTTTTTTAAATTTCGTGTTACTGGGGATGGAACCCAGGGGCATTGTACCTCCCAACCCTATTTTTCATACTTTATGTTGAAACAGGGTCTCACTGAGTTGCAAAGGGCCTCACTAAGTAGCTGAGGCTGTCTGTGAACCACGATCCTCCTTTCTCAGCTTTCCAAATGCTGGGATTACAAGTGTGCACCACCATGCCCAGCACTAACACCATCTTAAGAGCAAATCTGGAATTTGCTATACCTAAAACAGTATGTATTCTGTCCCTAAAAAATCTTTCAAATAAATGCTGTATTAATTAAGCCAGAGAAAAGAAAAAAAGTCAGCATAATTAACATACAAAGCAACAATATGGCCTAATTAATTATCATGAAGAGCAATCGAATAAAATACTATGCATTTTTATGAAGCAATTTAATCTGGCAAGTAATTAATCACAGAAACACTAAGCAAAACAAATGGATTTCCCTTTAATGAAGTCACATTTATCATCTCTAATGTATCCCAAACTCTAATTTGTTATCTCAACTTGAAATTGTCTAGGAGACAATGCATTGTTAGCCTTAGTAAAGAATACTGATGAAAAAGAACAGTGAGCTTTTCAAATCAAGTTCAAGTCCCAGAGTGCCCAAGGAGCTAAGGGTGAGCAAGCCGAGGTCTATGGTAATCAGTGTAGAGGACTTAACCTCAAGAGTCCTAAATCTAGGTCAGTCCAGTGAAATCCATAAATAATTGCTACATGACTCATGAAGAGAAAACACTAAGAATCAGGAGCGACAATTATAGGTCACAGACATTACCAAAACCCCACGGGAGGACCTTCAGCAGTGGGGAAGAGAGCTTTGATTTTCAAAACAAGCCAAGAGGAGAGGGACAGATTAACATAGTGAGATTTCTTTTTTCTTTTTCTTTTCTTTTTTTTTCCTGTGATACCGGGGATGGAATTCAGGGGCATTCTATCTCTGAGCTACACACCCAGCACTATTTTTTTTTTTTTGTCTTTTTTTTTCCCCCTGTGGGTCTGGGGATGGAACCCAGGGGCATTCAATCTCCAAGCTACATCCCCTGCCCTATTCTGTATTCTTTATTTTGAAACAGGGTCTCACTAAGTTGCAGAGGGCCTCACTAAGTAGCTGAGGCTGTCCATGAATTGTGATCCTCTGATCTCAGCCTCCCGAATGCTGGGATTACTAAGCCACCATGCCCAGTTTAGTCTTTTTATTTTTATGTATGTATGTATGTATGTATGTATGTATGTATGTATGTATGTATTTGTGGGTCTGGGGATGGAACCCAGGGGCGTTCTACCTTTGAGCTACACCCCCTGCCTTATATTTTATTCTTTATTTTGAAACAGGGTCTAAATTGTGGAGGGCCTCACTAAGTAGCTGAGGCTGTCCGCGAACCACAATCCTCTGGTCTCAGCCTCCTGAATGCTGGGATTACAAGCATATACAACCACGCCCGGCTTAGTCTTTATTTTTATTTTTTTTGGTGGTACTGGGGGGTGGAACCCAGAGGCTTTCTACCTCTGGGCTATACTCCCAGACCTTTTTAATATTTTATTTAGAAACAGGGTCTCACTAAGTTGCTGAATGCCTCACTCAGTAGCTGAGGCTGGCTTCGAACCCATGCGATCCTCCTGTCTCAGCCTCCCAAGAGCAGGGATTACAAGCATGCGCCACCACGCCTGGCTCTGGCTTAGTCTTTTTATTTATTTATTTATTTATTTATTTATTTATTTATTTATTATTTGCAGGTCTGAGGATGGAACCCAGGGGCACTCGACCTCCAAGCTACACCCCCTGCTCTATTTTTTATTCTTTTTATTTTGAAACTGGGTCTCACTGAGTTGCAGAGGGCCTCACTAAGTAGCTGAGGCTGTCTGTGAACTTTGATCCTCTGGTCTAAGCCTCTGGAATGCTGGGATTACAAGTGTACATGACCACACCCGGCAGTCTTTTTATTTTTGAAGCAGGGTCTCACTGAGCTGCAAACGGTCTCCCTTGCTAAGTAGCTGAGGCTGTCTGAGAACTGCGATGCTCTGGTCTCTGCTTCCCGAATGCCGGGATTACAGACCTGTGCCACCACGCCCAACAAATGTAGTGAGATTTAACTCACAGAAATTCCTCCTTCCTTTATTCTTTCTTTCCAGTTTTAAAACATGACCTCTGAACTTTAGCAGTTTTACCAGTATAAAGAATATCAAGTGTGTGTATGAGTGTTAGTGAGGAACGGACACAGGGGTACTCTACCATCAATCTACACACCTCTATTTTTTGTTTTGAAAGAGAGTGTTGCTAAGCTACTACACACTGGCTTCAAACTTGCAATCCTCTCTCCTCAGAGCCTCCCAAGTACTAGGTTACAGGTGTGCACACAGTGCCTGGCTATTTTGAAACCCTGTTTCAAAATAAAGAATAAAAAATAGGGGAGGACTTCTGGGAAGATGGCGACCGAGAAAAGCGGGGCTTAAGAGCCCTGCTAACAACCAATCTCCATTACCACAAAACCAGCGCCTTTCATAGCCAGAAAACACCATCACCAGAAAAACAAAAAAACCACCAGGCTCCAGAGAGAAAGCGGACTGAGAACAGAGCTCAGGGCCACAGAGGAGGCATACGCGCCCGAGGACACGGCAGCAGCGCCATACTGCCGGCGGCAGCGGCGAACTCATCGGACGGCTACAGCAAGCCATGGTGAGCCGCTGCGGAACGGCCAGGCAGGATCTTTCGGCGCAGAGAGGATTTAAAGCTCCCAGTGGCTGAGCTCAGCACACGCTGCAGGGATTCAGAGTGGAAATCAAAACCAGAGAAGAAAAAATACGCCAGCCTCATGGCCGAGGGCGTGGCTGCGGCGCCATATTGCCACCGGCGGCGGCAGCAGCAGTGAATTCGCCGAATCCAGTACAGCTACATCTGCGTACTCAAGAACAGTGAGTCAAATTGCGGGCCACAGAGAAGAAATCCCAGTACTGTACCTCACTGTACCCAGTGAGGGAGTGGTGGTGGCAGAGATATCACACCATAGGAGAACGTGCAACCTGGCACCCCCCCATAGTTTAAAGCAGCCTCTATCGACTCCCTGGGTCGGAGACTCTGTGATAAAACCCAGTAAAGGAGTAGTGGGGTCTGAGATACTACTGACTCGAGATCCAGAACACCTTAAGTGAAGTCATAGTGACCCAAGGGAAGAATCCAGAGAAGGCACAAGCATCCGAAATCATGGGAAAGAGGAATAATACTGGAGCAATGAATACCGCCCACAACCCCACAACATCAGAACCCGATAAAACAGAAAATCAGAGATTTCTAGAAGATCAAATCAGGAAAATAACTGTAGAAATAATAGAGGTGCTTCGAAAAGAACTCAGAGAGAGCCAAAAAGAGATAAAGGATGCAATTAATGAAGTAAAGGCCTCAATTCAAAGCACAAACAACCAATTAGAACACATGGAGAACAGAATCTCGCTCTTAGAAGATGAGCAATCCAAAAATGAACGCATAGTTTCTAATCTAGAAAAAAATATCTGACAGCAGGAATCTGACATTGAAGAAATATGGGCCCATCTTAAGAGAGCTAACCTAAGAATAATTGGAATAGAGGAGGGAAAAGAAAGTGAAACCAAAGGGATCAACAATCTCTTCAAGGAAGTAATAGCAGAAAATTTTCCAAACATAGAGCAAGAGGTTGATACACAGGTCCAGGAAACTTATAGAACTCCCTTTAGACAGGATCGGAGAAGAGGATCCCCACGCCACATAATTGTCAAAATGACCAATGTGGAAGCCAAGCAGAGAATCTTAAAGGCAACAAAAACAAAGGGCCAACTGACATTCAGAGGCAAACCAATTAGAATCACTCCAGACTTCCCAAACCAAGTCATGAGAGCCAGAAGGGCTTGGAGTAACATATTCCAAACTCTGAAAGAAAACAACTTCCAGCCAAAAATTTACTACCCAGCTAAACTTTCTATCAAATTAGATGGAGAAATAAGAAGCTTCCATGACAAACAGAAACTGAAGGAATTTATGTCTTCAAAACCAGCGCTAGAGAAAATACTCAAAGAGATTAACTACAAAGAAGAAATAGGTAACACTCACCAGAACCAGAGAAACAAGATTTTCCATCCAACAGACAACTAAGATTGGTTATCTGTGGAGATTCATTATTTATGTTAGGCTTTTACCTATCTCTAAATTGTATTGTTTGCCTTTATTGTTGTTAATTTTTAGGATTTCTAGTTGGGATATTAATATACCTTCAGATATAGCATTTGGAAATATTTTATCCAATTCTATTAGTAACTTTTAACTCTGCTTACATTGTCTTTGGATATACAATATTTTTTTTATTTTTTAGGGAGTTTGTATATTCTTCTGTTGCCTGTGCCATTGAAATCATATCCAAGAAATCACTGCCAATTTCAATGTTGTGAGGTTTTATGACCCGGATTTTCTCCTAAAAGTTTATAGTCTTAAGATTTATATTTAGGTCTTTTATCTATTTTGAGTTAATACTTGTATGTGGGATTAGGTAAGGGTCCAATTTTATTCTTTTCCATGTAATTATTATTTTTCAACAATATTTAGTTAAAAGAATATTATTTCCACCACCAAATGTTCGTGGAAACCTTGTCAAAAATAACTTGACAATATAGGGAAGAATTTAGCTCTAGGCTTGTATTTAACTCCAATGGTTTATATATCTGCCTTTAGAACAGTACTACACTGTTTCAATTATTGTAGCTTTATATGGTTCGAAATCAGAAAATATATATCTGCTAGCTTTGTTCTTCTTCAAGATCGTTTTGGGTATCTAGAATTCATATTCCATATTAGGATAGATTTTTTTCTGAAAAATAAATATATAAATATATGATAGTTTCACCAAAAAAACAGAAAAAAATATGCTCTGGTAAGAAAGAAAGCAAAAAGAAATATTGAAATGTTATCTTTAAATCATCAAAAGCTTGGCATCAGACAAATGAAACTGTTATGTGAGATTATCATTTTTAATTTTGGATATTGCTATAATACTAGATGTCAACCACTAAGCCAAGCATGGGAGGGAGGGATGGGGAGAGAATGGGGTGGGGATCGGGTGGGGACTGACTGGGCAATGTGTGCATGTATGTCTACAAAAGTTTGTATCCCACTATGATGTATGAATACAGTGCACCAATAAAATAAAATTAAAAAAAAAATAGGGGCTGGGGGTATGGCTCAGCTGTAGAATGCCCCTAGGTTCAATCCTAAGTACAAGAAAAAAAAAAAAAAAACAAAAGAAAAAGAAGAAGAAAAGAAAAGAAAAGAAAAGAAAAGAAAAGAAAAGAAAGAAGGTATGCCGGACATGGTGGTCCATGCCTATAATCTCACTTCTTAGGAGGCTGAGACAAGAGGATTGTAGGTTCAAGGACAGCCTCAACAACGTAGCAAGAACCTCAAAAAAACTGAGAAGACCCTGTTTTCAAATAAAAAATAAAAACAGGCTGGGGGTGTAGAAAGGCAGCCCATGGTAGAAAGGCCCCTGGTACTAAAACAAAACAAAACAAAAAGACAACAACGAAAAAAGAGGGGGTAGGAGGAGGAGTCATAAGAGGCTATCTTCTTACCCCCTTTTCAGATATCCTGTGTGAGTGGCTATATAAGACTAGATGTACGGCTCTTTCTTTGTC
Source organism: Muscardinus avellanarius (assembly GCF_963383645.1). NCBI lineage: Eukaryota > Metazoa > Chordata > Mammalia > Rodentia > Gliridae > Muscardinus > Muscardinus avellanarius. Next base: position 134,626,259 of record NC_137789.1, read on the forward strand.
AAGGAAGCTCATGGCACTTTGAAGCCTCTCCTATGACAGTCCCATATTTTGGTGCCTTTTTCTTCTATACTTAATTTAAGGGGCTTTGCATCTCTTTTTAGCTCACCCCTATAGACTGAGGAGCCTGGCAGAATCCTAGTATTTTGCTGGCTACCACCAAAGGAGTTTTCTCCTTACTTCTTACTGACCTGCTCATACTCCAATACAAGATCCTATAAAACATTCAGTACTTGACAAGTTGTACAGGAAATACTGTGCTTTTTACACTTCCATAATTTGAGAAAAGCTCTTGGAGAGATCGTACTTGCCTCAGGTCATTTTCCTCTAGATCTTAACCCTCATCCTTTCCTTCAAACCTTCTGTCCTAGTATCTCTGGATTATACCACAGGCTTCACCTAGATTCTTGTATTCTTCCTGGTCCTCCAATCTGTTCTCTTTTGGAGAGTCTGCTTGGCATTATTGTTCAGACTTTCTCTGAATTCTTATCCCTGTGTTTGTTTTTCAGTACTGGGATGGAACCCAGGGGGATTCTATCTCTGAGCTACACCCCCAGCCTAATTCTTAATATTTTTTTCTTACTTTGAAACAGGGTCTCACTAAGTTGCAGAGGGTCTCACTAAGTAGCTGAGGCTGGCCATGAACCTGGGATCATCTGGTCTCAGCCTCCCAAGTACTGAGATTACAAACATGCACCACCACACGGGCTCTGAACTGTTACCTCTGAATTGTCCTTATTGCCTCCCTCCATCAATCCAACAACTGAAGTACCATTACTCCTTCCCCATCCTAGATCAGGTCTAGCCAGTGTCTTGAATCCACATTTGGTTAAGGGAGAGGAACTCTATGTTGATATATGTTCAACAAATAATCACTAAACACAGGTGCTGTGTTACTAAAGTGAGCCAGACATGGATGCCACCTGCCTTCACAGACTACTAAGAAGACAACAGATAACTGTACAGTCACTACTGTGCTGGAGCCAGGCCTGGCTCTAAGAATAAGGGGGTGCTCAAGATATACTATTTCAAGAGGCAATCTAATGAGTTGGGAAAGGATGATCCAGTCTAAGACATTCAAAGGGTGAGGGGTATAGAACAATTTGTCCAGAGAACTCTGGGTGATTTGGCATAGTTGCAGTGAGGTGACATACTCCTGTATTTTTTCTAGAGTACTAAGAGTGTCGACGTATGAGCTGAGGTTGGTAGCTCACATCTATAATCCTAGTATTTGGGAGACTGAGACAGGAGAATAGTGGTTCGCAGACAGCTTCAGCTACTTAGTGAGACCCTTTGCAAATCAGTGAGACCCTATTTCAAAATCAAGAGTAAAAAATAGGTCTGGGGGTGTAGCTTGGAGGTACAATGCCCCTGGATTCCATACCCAGTAATGCAGATAAATAAATAAAAATAAAAATAAAATAAATCAGACTGGAGTATAGGTAGAGATATAATGCTCATGGGTTCAATCCCTAGTACCATTAGAAACTAAAGAAAAAATATTGCTCAATCGTAAAAAGAAATTAAGTACTAGTTACTTGTATAACCATGTTCAGAGCAGCATTAATCACAATAGCCAAAAAGTGAAAGCAATCCAAGTGTCCACTAGTAGATGAATGAATAAATGAAATATCATATGCTCATACACTGAAATGTTATTACCCTTTAAAAAAGTAACACCGAAAGTGCTACTGGTTATTGAACCAGGAGTCACTCTATCACTGAGCTGCATCCCAGCCCTTTTTTATTTTGAAACAGAGTTTTTGCTAAGTTGTCCAGGCTGGCACTGAACTTGTGATTCTTCTGGCTCAGTCTCTCAGGCACTGGGATTATGGGCTCGTGGGATTACGGCCTGCCATTTGGCCCTAGAAAGGAAGGAATTCTGACATATGGTACAATACGGATACACATTGAGGGTATTATTGTAGGTAAAGCAAGCCAGCCACAAAAAGACACTACTCGTTTTCACTTGTATAGAGCATCATAGAGTCAAATTCAAGCCAGGCAGTGACTTGGGAGGCTGAGACAGGAGGATCACAGGTTCGAGGCCAGCATGTGCCTGGAATTTAGCAAGACTCTATTTTAAAATAAAAAATAAGCCGGGCGTGGTGGTGCACGCTTGTAATCCTTGTGCTTGGGAGGCTGAAATAGGAGGATTTGCACAGGTTCAAGGCCAGCCTCAGCTGGTTTAAGAGACCCTGTTTCCAAATAAAATATAAAATAGGTCTGGGAGTGTAGCCCAGAGGTAGAAGGCCCCTGGATTCCATACCCACAAAAAATAAATAAATAAAAAAATAAGCCAAATGTGGTGGCACACATAATCCCAGCAATTTAGGAGTCTGAGACAAGACGATTGAAAGTTTAAGGCCAACTTAGGCAATTTAGTGATAGCTTGTTTCAAAATAAAAAAATAAAAAGGGCTGGGGATTTAGCTCAGTGGTATAATATTCCTGAGTTCAATTCCTAGTACTGCAAATAAAAACAAAAAATAAAATATGACTTGGGTGTAGCTCAAAGTTAGAACACCCCTGGGTTCAACCTCTAATACTACATATAAATAAATAAATAAATAAATAAATAAATAAATAAAATTAAAAGAGAAAGAAAGTAGAGTAGTAGTGGTCAGGGGCAGGAATGAGGAAAAATAAATTATTATTATTATTATTATTATTATTAGTAGTAGTAGTAGTAGTAGTAGTACTAAGGATGGAACCCAGGGGCTTTCTACATCTAAGCTATACTTCCAGACCTATTTTATATTTTATTGGGAAACAGGGTCTCACTAAGTTGCTGAGAGCCTCACTAATTAAGTAGCTGAGGCTGGCTTTGAACCTGAGCAATCCTCCAGTCTGGGATTATAAGCATGCACTACCATGCCTGGCAAAAGAAATTATTTAATGAGTACAGAGTTTCAGTTTTGCAAGATAAAATAGTTTGAGAAGCTGGGCATGGTGACATACACCTGTAATCTCAGTACTTGGGAGGCTGAGACAGGAGGATCAAAGATTTGAGGACAGCTTTAGCAAGAAGTGAGACTTTCATCAACCTAGTGAGATCCTGTTTTTTTTTTTTTTTTTTTTTTTTGCGGTACTAGAGATGGAACCCAGGGACATTCTACCTCTGAGCTATACTCCCATTCCTACCATCATCATCATCATCATCATCATCATCATTATTATTATTATTATTATTATTTACTTTGAAAGAGGGTCTCACTGAGTTGCAAAGGGCATCAGTAAGTAGCTGAGGTTGTCTGTTAACCACAATCATCCTGTCTCAGCCTCCCAAAAGCTGGGATTAAAAGTGTGTGTTACCATGTCCAGCAGAGTCCCTGTTTCAAAAAAAAAAAAAAAAGTAGGGCTGGGGAGTATAGCTCAGACGTAGAATACCTCTGGGTTCAATCTCCAATATCACACATATACTAATATATATATTTATACACACACACACACACACACACACACACACACACACACACACAGATTCGCATTGTTATGCAATAGATCTCTAGAACTTTTGTGTGTGTGGTACTAAGTATTAAACCTAGAGGCATTCTATCTCTGAGTTACAACCCAAGCCTTATTTCATTCTTTATTTTGAAATTGTCTCACTAAGTTGCAGAGGGCCTCACTAAGTTTCTAAGGCTAGATTTTTTTTTTTCCAATACTGGGGATGGAACCCAGAGGCATTCTACTTCTCAGCTACACCTCTAGCCCTATTTTTTATTTTTTATTTTGAAATAAAGTCTCATTGAGCTGCAAAGGACCTTACTAAGGAGCTGAGGCTGGTTGTGAACCACAATCCTTCTGTCTTACCCTCCTGTCTGAATGCTGGGATTACAAGCATGTACCACTACGACTGACTTTCTAAGGCTAACTTTAAGCCTGCAATCCTCTTGTCTCAGCCTCCCAAGTACTGCAATTACTGGTGTGCAACAACATGCCCAGCTATTGTGAATAAATTTAACATCACTGAATTATATGTTTAAAAACTGTTATGATGATAAAATTTATGTTTTTTACCTCAATTAAAAATCTTAAAATTGAGCCAGGCATGGCAGCACATGCTTGTAATTCCAGTACTTGGGAGGCTGAGACAGGAGGATTGCACAGGTTTGAGGCCAGCCTCAGCTATTTAGTGAGGCTCTCAGCAACTTAGTGAGACCCTATTTTCAAATAAAATATAATATAGGTCTGGGAGTGCAGCCTGGAGGTAGAAGGCCCCTGGGTTCCATTCCCAGTACCACATACAAAATAATAATAATAAAAAAAAATCTTAGCCGGGCATGGTTGCTCACACTTGTAATCCCAGCATTTGTGAGGCTGAGACAGAAGGATTGTGCAGGTTCAAAGCCACCCTCAACTACTTAGTGAGGCCCTTTACAACTCAGTGAGACCCTGTTTCAAAATATAGAATAAAAAATAGGGCTGGGGGTAGAATAACCCTGGTTTCCATCCCCAGTACTGGAAAAAAAAAAAAAAAACCTTAAAATTTAGCTAGGCATGGTGACCTACACTTGTAATTCCAGTACTTGGGAGGCTGAGACAGAAGGATCGCAGGTTTGCAGCCAGTCCCAGCAATTTAATGAGGGCCTCCATAACAACTTAAGTGAGACCCTGTTTCAAAATAAAAGAATACAATAGGGCTGGGTGTGTAGCTCAGAGGTAGAGTGGCCTTGGGTTCCATCTCCAGTAAATCAATCAATCAATCAATCTCTCTCTCTCTCTCTCTCTCTCTCTCTCTCTCTCTCTCTCTCACACACACACACACACACACACACACTTTAAAAAGATTTGTATGTTTATTTATTTATCTCTCTAATATGGTACTGGACTATATGCTGCAAGGGCTGGGGATGTCTTTAGTAGTGTTTAGCATATGGTGAGGCCCAGACTGCAAAAAAAATTCAAAAGAGGTATGGGAAACAGGCAAAATAAGTCAGAAAAGGGTAAAGTTCTAGGAAAAGAGTCTAATGATGAGAAATGAAGAAACTTTCTTTTTTTGTGTGTGTGAGGACTGAACCCCTCCAGAGGCATTCTACCTTGAAGCTATACCCCCAGCCCTTTTTTATTTTTTGTTTTGAAACAGGGTCTTGTTAAAGTTGCTGAGACTATCCTCAAACCTGTGATCATTCTGTCTCTGCCTCCCAAATACTAAGACTACAGGCATGTGCTACCACATTAGGCTCATGAGGGAATTTTCTGAGGTGACAGAAATGTTCTATCTTGATCTGGCTGGCGATTTATAAGTGGTAAACGTAGACTGGGTAGGTGGTGCATGCCTATAATCCCAGTACTTAGGAGGATGTGACAGGAAGATCATAGATTTGAGGACAACCTCAACAAGTAGTTAAGACTCTCATTGACCTAGGAAGACCCTGTTTCAAAATAAAAAATAAAAAGGGCTGGGGATGTAGCTCAGAGGTAGAATGCCCCTAGGTTCAATCCTCAGTACCACAAAAAAAGTGGTAAATATATGTAAAAAGTCTAGTTATGCACTTAAGATTTTGCATGGCTTACCATATATAAATAGTAACAACTAAAAAGAATAAAGATGAGGTAAAGTCAAACCCTGGACAGAAATACCGGGCCCTCTGCCAGCTTGAGTGAGCTCTATCTAAGGAGCGTTCCTGCTGCCTTCTCAGATGCATCACCAAAATGAATGTGCGTGAGGAGACGCCAATGGGAGCCAACTGCCTCTGGAGCTTCCTCGCGACTGAAAAGTCCCATCATATGAAAGTGGTGTAAAATGAGAGAGAAATTAATATTCTTTGGTGCGCAGGGTAGTGAAAATGCATCAGCATACTCTGTGTTTGACATCTTACTCATATGTTATTGGTCTTAAAAGAAATTATAATAGAAACCAATTAGAACAAAAATCTCATTAAACCTCTTACAACAGGAGCCCACTTTGCTAGAGCATGCACAATATCTGGGCTCCAGAGAGAAATGTATAATCGAGGCAAAATTAATCAAAACTTACATAAAAAGAACAGCAAGAGACAGTTTAAGAAGAAAATATTTCCTCAGAGTTAGAAATTCCTAAAGTCTGATCACTGAGTGCATAATTCTGTTTATTATTATCTTCTGCTATGTAACACTATATTTATAATTGGGCTGATAGCATCATAAAATGACAGTAAAATGCAGACACAATTCATTTAACAATTAATCTACTGGAGCTAAAAATTCTTACCGTGTCATTAACTGTCTGCTTAAAATGCTGCCTCAGTTTCAGTTGCGTATTATCACACACCTTCTTTAAAAACCTTAGGGAAATGCAACACACACAGCCAAGGTTGCTTAGGGGAGAACTAGCGGGAACAGTGTTTCACATTTTTCCATCCCTAGGCATGCCCATTTGGAAGATCCTTTATTGTGACCAGAAAGTTTACTACTAATTAAAAGAGAAAAATGGCTGGGCATGGTGATGCATGCCTGTAATCCCAGTACTTGGAAGGCTGAGTCAGGAGGATTGCAGGTTCAAGACCAGCCTTCACAGTCTAGCAAGACACAGCAACTTAGCAAGAACCTCTTTCAAATAAAAAATAAACAGAGCTGGGGTCTAGCTCAGAGGTAGAATGGCCTGGGTTCAACCTCCAGTACAGGGGGGAGGGAGAGAGAGGAGAGAGAGGAGAGAGAGAGAGACAGAGAGACAGAGAGACAGAAAGAGAGAGAGAGAGAGAGAGAGAGAGAGAGAGAGAGAGAGAGAGAGAGAGAGAGAGAGAAGAGGGAGAGAGGGAGAGAGGGAGAGAGAGGAGAGAGAGAGAGAGAGAGAGAGAGAGAGAGAGAGAGAGAGAGAGAGATGAAGCTAGGCATGGTGGCATACACCTATAATCCTAGAATTTGGGAGGCTGAGACAAGAGAATTGCAGGGTCAAGGCCACCCTCAGCCAGTAGCGAGACTTCTCATTAATCTAGCAAGGCACTGTTTCAAAATAAAAAACAAAATAGGGCTGAGGGTGTAGTTCAGAAGAATACCGTGGGTTCAATTGCCAGTACCACAAAAAAAGTGAGAGAAAACTGAATGTTGGTGGGATTGTACATCAGTACAAACACTATGGAGATCAATATAGAGGTTCCTCAAAAGACTAGGAATGAAACCATTATACGGCATATGACTCAGTATGCACTTCAGTATGTATCCCAAACAATTAAAGTCAACATGCTTCAGCAATGCATGTATACCTTGTTTGTTTATTTGTTTGTTTAGTGGTACCAGGGATTTAACTCAGGGGCATTTTACCATATCACAATAAACCCCACTAGTCTATATAATTATAATGTACCAATAATAAAAAAAAAAGAGGCCGGGCATACAGGGCTGGGAGTACAGCTTAGAGGTAGAATGCCCCTGTGTTCCATCCCCACTATTGCAAAAAAAAAAAAAAAAAGAAGAGGTGGGGGGGGAAGAGCAACTTCTAAATCAGTAAAACTCTCCTATCCATCCTTACTCCAAAGCTGAATTTTTTTGTTTGTTTTTAATACTGACAATGAATTCAGGACCAGGTGCTTGCTAGGTAAGTGCTTCATCACTAAGTGACTTCCTCATCAGCCCTTTTTATTTATTTACTTGTTTGTTTTCTGGTACTAGGGACATTCTACCACTGAGCTACACCCTCAAGCTCTTTTTATTTTTAGTATGTATGTATATATGTATGTATGTATTTATTTATTTGTTTTTGTGGTACTGGAGTTAGAACCCAGGGGCATTCTACTGCCAAGCTACATCCCCAGCCCTATTTTTTATTCTTTATTTTGAAACAGGTCTCACTGAGTTGCAAAGGGCCTCACTAAGCAGCTGGTTGTGAACTGTGATCCTCCTGTCTCAGCCTCCCAAATGCTAGGATTACAAGCATTTGCCACCATGCCCGGCTTAGTTGTTTTTGTTTTGAAACAGGGTCCCACTGAGTTGTGAAAGACCTCACTAAGTAGCTGAGGCTGTCCACCTCCCGCTTCCACCTTCCAAATGCTGGGATAAGTGTGCACCACCATTGCCAGCTACTTTTAGTTTTTAAACAGGGTCTTACTAAGTTGCCCAGACCAGTCTCAATCTTGTGATCCTCCTGTTTTAGCCTCCCAAAACTGGGATTATAGGCCTATGCCACCACACCTGGCCCAGTTTTTATCTTCTGAGACGATGTCTCAAAAGACAATGATGACTCACTAAATTTCCCTCAACTGTGTGTGTGTGTGGGGGGGGCGGCTGCTGGGGATTGAACACAGGAGCTACACACTCAGACCTATCTTTTTTAAAATTCTGAAGCAGGGTCTTCCTAGGTTGCTGAGAGTCTCACTATGATGCTGAGGCTATCCTCAAAACGATGATCTCCTATCTCAACCTCCCAAATACTGGGATTACAGATTTGTACCACACCTGGCCTGTCCTTGAATTTGTGATCCTCCTTCCTCAGCCTCTCTAGTAGCTGAGATTACAGGTGTGTGCTACTGTGCCCAGCCAACCCATAGTCTTACTTCCTCATTTCTCAATTTATGAACGAATGTTTGCTGGCATGTTGTGCATGCCTGTAATCCCAGCTACTCAGTAAACTGAGGCAGGAGGATTGCCAAATTCAAGTCCAGTTTGGGCAATTTAGTGAGACTCTGTCTCAAAATAAAATAAAAATAAAAAAAGGCTGGGTGTGGTGGCGCACGCTTGTAATCCCTGCGCTTGGGAGGCTGAGACAGTAGGATTGCGCAGGTTTGAAGCCAGCCTCGCTGGTTTAAGAGACCCTGTTTTCAAATAAAAATATAAAAAATAGGTGTCTGGGAGTGTATCCCAGAGGTAAAAAGGGTTTCCAGGAACCTCAGTACCACACACACACACACACACAAAAAAAAAAAGTAAAAATAAAAAAATAAAAAGAGCTGGGGATGTAGTTCAGTGGTAGGATTCCCCTAAGTTTAATCCTCAGTACTACAAAAGCAAAAAAACAAAACAAAACAAAACAAAAAACAAAAAAACCTAATGCTCACTATACCAAGTTTTTTTTTAGTTCTTCAACTGGCAAATCCCTCTGATGGTATTCCAGAAAAGTAAGGCTAGAGAAGATCGAACCCCTCTATGAAGAGCCTATGAAGTTGTCGTCCACAATAAGATCTATAAGTAAATCTTTTTTTCTAATCTAGTCCTGGTTGATGATTCCCCACCAACAATTTTTTCTTCATAAATTCATTCTTAACAAAGAGCTTTGCAGTTAATTCTAAAAAAACGTTTTCAATTTTCAAGGCCATTTTATATAACGGCAGCAAGCCAAAGCCCAGAAAGGAGAAAGATTAGTCCCAAATCATCACCAACTCAGCAGCAGAGTCAGGAATAGATCAAAGCATCTGGACAAAGACTCAGAAGACATATTTACCAAATGTGCTGATATGAAGCTGTAGAAGATAACCAGTATACAGAATGACAATCAGGACTCAAAAAATATTCTGATAAGCAAAAATGATGGGCCCAAACGAATAAGACACATTTAACAAGGATAAAGAGGGAAATATAGGTTAATTTTTTTGTGTTTGTTTTTATTTTGTGGGTCTGGAGATGGAACCCAGGGGCATTTGACCTCCGAGCTACAACCCCTGACCTATTTTTTATTTTATTTATATGTATGTATGTATGTATGTATGTATGTATGTATGTATGGATGGATGGATTTTTGCAGGTCTGGGGATGGAATACAGGGCATTCAACCTCTGGGCTACACCCCTGTCCTATTTTTTTTTTTTTTTTTTTTTTTTTGGTGGTACTGGGGGTGGAACCCAGAGGCTTCCTACCTCCAGGCTATACTCCCAGACCTTTTTTATATTTTATTTGGAAACAGGGTCTCACTAAGTTGCTGAAAGCCTCACTAAGTAGCTGAGGCTGGCTTCGAACCCGTGTGATCCTCCTGTCTTAGCCTCCCAAGTGCGGGGATTACAAGCGTGCGCCAGCATACCCTTTGAAACAGGGTCTCACTAAGTCGCAGAGGGCCTCACTAAGTAGTAACTGAGGCTGTCCACAAACCACGATCCTCTGGTCTCAGCCTCCCAAATGCTGGGATTACAAGCGTGCGCCACCACGCCCGGCTAGGTTAGTTTTAAGAGAAAAAAAAAATCAACTATAAATGTTTAGAGGAGATTCACCAAAACATTAACAGTAGCTATCCCAAAGGTTAAAATTTCCACTGATTTTATTCTACTTTCTTCTTTATACTTTTCTGTACTTATCATCAGCAGATAGTGTTAATATAAAATATCAGCAACACGCTGGGCGTGGTGGCGCACACTTGTAATCCCCGCGCTTGGGAGGCAGAGACAGGAGGATCGCGCAGGTTCAAAGCCAGCCGCGCGCGCTGGCTTAGGAGACCCTATCTCCAAAATGAAAATGTAAAAAAAATAGGTCTGGGAGTGTAGCCTGGAGGTAGAAGGGCTTCCAGGAACCCCAGTACCACCACAAAAAAAAAAAAAAAAAAAAAAAAAATATCAGCAACACAAAGCAAAATATTACTATGAGCTGAGTGAGTGTAGTATGAGGGAGAGCTGACTTGAGAGAAGGTCACTTTAAGCAAATTTGAAGGTTTCAATAGGAAGGACCTATGTTTGCAAAAAACCAATCATGATTCAGCTGTCAAATGATCTAAGTCGATTAAAAGTTTCTTCACCTTTTTTTTTTTTTTTTTTTTTGGTACTGGGGATTGGGTATTCTACCTCTAAGCTCCACCCCCAGCCCAATTTTATTTTTTATTTTGAAACAGGGTCTTGCTAAATTGCTGAGTCTGGTTTGAACCTGCAATTCTCCTGCCTCCGCCTTCCAAGTACTTGGATTTTAGGCACGTACCACCACACCTGGTTTCAATTAAGGTTTCAAATAAAATAGGTTCATCTTATGGGGCTAGCAGTTTCGTTATCATCTGAGTCACAGATCTATATTCAGCTCTAGGAGTCATTCACTTCAGTAAACATTTGTAACCTAACACCATACTTTAGGAGATAAATCAAGGAGTTAAAATATGTCCAAAGGACATCTGTAGCATGCAGGTATTCTAAAACCATGTCATATAAAGAAGAGTTGAAAGAAGAAAGAATACTGTGTCTGTAAAAGAGCTGTAGTATAAACCCCAGTACTCGGGAAGCTAAGACAGAAGGAGGCAATGTCTGAGGACGGCCTCACAACTTGAAGGAAAGGAGACCCTCAGCACCTTAGCAAGGTCCTGATTCAGTCTTTTAAAGGGAGGTTAGAGGCCAGCGCGGCGGGCACGCTGGTCATCCCGCGCTTGGGAGGCGGAGGCAGGAGGAGCGCGCAGGTTCCAAGCCAGCCACGCGCGCTGGCTTAGGAGACCCTGTTTCCAAATAAAAATGTAAAAATGGGTCTGGGAGTGTAGCCCGGAGGGAGAAGGGCTTCAGGAACCCCAGTACCACCCCCCCAAAAAAAAGGGGGGGGGAGGTTAGAGTGTAGGTCAAATGGTAGAATGCCCTTGGGTTCATTCTTGCCCGGCTTCTCTTTTGATTTTATATGCTCTGTTTCATTTATTCCTACTGTAATCTTTTTTACTTCTTTCTTTCTGCTTGCTTTATACTTATTTGGTCCTCCATAAAACAAACCTCAACAAATTTAACTCCGACCACAGTGAAATGAAATTAAAAATTAATAACAAAGAAATTTGTTTGGAGAACATAGTTTATTTCAATTGTTTTAAATATACTGAAGCTGGGTGTGGTAGCATACACTTGTAATCCCAGTAATTGGGAAGCTGAGATAGAAGGATCACAGATTTGCAGCTAACCTCAGCAATTTAGTGAGACCCTGTTTCAAAACAAAGACTAAAATAGGGCTGGAGGTATATCTCAGATGCAGAATGCCCCTGGGTTCATGCCCCAGTGCCACTGTCAATCAATCGAGATTTGCTTTATGGCCTCATATACAATCTATCCTGGAGAATATTTATATGAACTTGAAGAAAATATGTGTTCTGCTGTTAATGGAGTGTTCTATAGATGTCTGTTAGGTCTAGTTCATTTATAATGTTTAAGTCTTCTGTTTCTTTGTTGATCTTTTCTATCATGCCATATATTTTTCATTCTTTTTCTAATCATTTGTACCTTTGGATTGATTGAGTGAGTAAGTGATTGACTGATTGCGTTACTGGGGTAGAACCCAGCGGCATTCTACCTCCGAGCTATATTCCCAGCCCTATTTTTTATACCTTATTTTGAAACAGGGTCTTACTAGGTTGGGAGTCTCACTACTTGCTGAGGCTACTCTCTAACTTGAGATACTCCTGTCTTAGCCTCACAAATACTGGGATTAGAAGTACTGGGATTAAAGGTGTGTGCCCAGCTTCCTAATTTAGCATTTTTATTTCTCTAATAGGGTGTGTTTTTTTCCTTCTATTTTAGAGACTTATTTCCCTGGTGATTGCTCTAGAACGTAACTTATTAAAATAGCTCAGGGGTGTGTGTATATGTGTTTTAACAGAGTCTCACTGTGTGTGTGTGTGTGTGTGTGTGTGTGTGTGTGTGTGTGTGTATTTAACAGAGTCTCACTGTTGCCCAGGCCAGTCCTGAACTCCTATGCTCTTGTCTCAATAACTGGGATTACAGGCACATGATATCACTCGACGCCCAGATTTATACTAATTTCAGTGAAATATATACACACTACTTCTATGTAAATCTAAATAATATATATAACAATCATTTCAGTAAAGTTTTTACAAACCTGAAAAAAAGAATTTTTATTTCCAGAGACCATGAAGACTTGTAGAAATAGGATTTTTAATTTCATCCACTTTACCATATCTGTGGCTAGGACTATGGGATAGTAGGGGAAGGCTGGTATTTAGACTTTACATATATTTCCTTTGTGGGAGATTTTCTCATATGTAGGTTTTAATCACAACATTTTAGATCCTGCTCTATTCCCTGGTGAGCTAATAACCCACAGCTATTTCTTTTCCTTTATTCAAGATGTGAGCAGTCAGAGTTCGTTGATTCTTAATGCTTGATATTGAGCTTTACAACAAAGATATTAAAAAGTACAGGTACAAGAGTAACAGGACTAGTTAATGAGCATTTACTTTAAAAGTATATAATTTTTTCTTTTGGTACTGGGGATTGAGTCCAGGAGCATTCTACCTCTGAGATACACTCCCAGTCCTATTTTTATTTTGAGGCAGAGTCTCTCTAGGTTGATGAGAGTCTCACTACTTGCTGAAGCTGTCCTCCAACCTGCAATTCTCCTGCCTCAGCTTCTCAAGTACTGAAATTGCAGGTGTAAGCCACTATGCCTGGCTGAAAATAGAGTATTTTGATGTGGACTTTTATGTCTGGAGTCATCATTGGTTGCATGATTTTGCCTTTTACATCTCATTTTCTTTCGGTATGGCAAGAGCTGCTGATTGTAGCTTGTTTTTATTGGCCTAGATGAGGGCCTATTTCTGAAGTACTGCTGCTGGGAAAAAAGAAGTTATCCTTGAGGTCAGTCCTCTGTCCTGAATCAAGCTACTGAACTGTGAAATAGAAGGATATTCTCAGTGAGTTTCAGATGTATTCTCTGAAAGCCTCACTTGAAGTCTTCTAGGTACAGAATCTCATCTTTTGTAAAGTCTAGGGTTTATTTTATTTACTTATTATTATTTTTTGTGGTACTAAGTATGGAATACAAGGGCATTCTACCTCTGAGCTACACCCCCAGCCCTATTTTGTATTCTTTATTATGACACAGGGTCTCACTGAGTTGCAAAGGGCCTCAATAAGTAGCTGAGGCTTTCCTCAAACCATGATCCTCCTGTCTCAGCCTCCCAAATACTGGGATTACAAAGGTGCACCACAACACCCAGCTCAAGTCTAGGGTTTTATAAGAATATGAAGAGTCAACTTAAAGCTAGGTGTGGTGGCACACACTTAAATCCCAGCATTTGGGAGGCTGAGACAGGAGGGCTGCAGTTCACCAACAGCCTTAGCTATTACTTAGTGAGGCCTTTTGCAATTTAGTGATCCTGTTTCAAAATACAGAATAAAAAATAGGGATGGGGTGTAGGTCAGGGGTAGAATGTGCCTGGGTTCCATCCCTTGTACCACACACACACACACACACACACACACACACACAAAAGTCAACTTGAGGAAACTTTAAGAGTATTTTATTATTGTGAGTTAGTTGGTGACATTACTTTCAATACTGCTTGTGTACACAATTAAGCAATCTGTTTGCTGGTTAATTACACTGACATTTTCTCTTTCTTAATGAACTATGTGAAATATTTATTTGAACTTTTTGGAGGTGGCTGGGAGGGACTGCCTTTGTGACTTAGCTGGTGATAAGAGAATAGTTGCTTCCCTGGAAACTAGAATAAGTGTCCGGGACCTTGAGGTAAATTGAAAGGGGTTATTTTCTGAGCAGACAGTTGCAGGTGAATTTGCTGAGAGCACTGGAGGAGAAATGGATGATTGGCAGTTTGCTTCAGCAAGTTCTGCTCTTGGGCCCAAGTGTGAGAGTAAATGGCTTCTACTTATCATGATAGCAATTCCTCCTCCTCGTCCTACCCCACCTCCTCCTCTTCTTTCTTCTTCTTTCCCTCCCTCCCTCCCTTTGTTTTGTTTGGGTGGTTTTTCTTTTCTTGGGGGGGTGCTTTGGACTAAAACCTGGGCCACACTCTGCCTATGAGCTACAACCTTGGTCCCTTCCTCCTTTTAGGTCCACACACTCACACTCTTTTTTTTGTTGTTGTTGGTACTGGGGTTCCTGGAAACCCTTCTACCTCCGGGCTACACTCCCAGACCTATTTATTTTATATTTTTATTTGGAAACAGGGTCTCTTAAGCCAGTGCGGCTGGCTTCGAACCTGCACGATCCTCCTGTCTCTGCCTCCCAAGCGGGGGGGATTACAAGTGTGTGCCACTACGCCCAGCCACTCAAACTCTTTATTTCTGTAAATATTTATATGGGAAAGGCCTTGGACACTTATTCAATTAGAAATTGGCAAGATCTCCTACCTATAATTTTATGGTATAGTAAATTAACTTTATTATTTATTTATTTATTTATTTATTTATTTATTTATTTATTTTTGGCGGTATGGGGATGGAATGCAGGGGTATTCTACCTTCGAGTTATACCCCAGCCCTATTTTTTATTCTTTATTTTGAAACTGGGTCTGAGTTGCAAAGAGCCTCACTAAGTAGCTGAGGCTGTCTTTGAACTGCGATCCTCCTGTCTCAGCCTCCCAAATGCTGGGATTACGAGTGTACACCACCACGCCCAGCTCCTATTTTTTATTCTTTATTTTGAAACAGGGTCTCCCTGAGTTGCAAAGGGCCTAAGTAGCAGCTGAGGCTGTCCATGAACTGTGATCCTCCTGTCTGACTCCCAAATAAGTTTCGTTTTTAAACCTGCTTTAACTTTTTATGGGTGTCTTAGATGAGCCATCTGATGTATGTCTCTAATCTTTAAATCAGAAAGACTACTACCATATGCTATTTTTAGTTTCTTTAGGTAAGCACCAAAATTCTGGGGGGGTCGAGGGGTCAAGAGGGAGAGAGAATGAATGAGAAGCAGTGTCATGTACTAGTGAGAGACTTGGTGTCCTTTCTTTAGAAGTATTTAAGGATCATTTCTTCACCCTTTTGTTTCTCCCACAATTTCCAACTATCTAAACATTAAAAATTGAGAACCTGAGCCACAGTCAGGGTGACCTAGAACTGCTACTTTGTCTTAGTAAGTCAGGAAGAAAGGTATTTCCAATTGACTTTTTATGTAACAGGGCTGTAAGAGTTCATAGAGGCTAAAGTCTGTATCATTTCAAACACTGTATCATTCCCAGACTTGCTCTTTCCCAAACAGCTTTCCATAACCTCTTGCTCTCTGGAGATGGGCTACTTTTGCTGGCACAACTAGCCCTTGTCCTTTAGAGATGTGTTCTTCTTCAATTATTATTGACTCCCCAAGATAAAAAGTAATGTTATTTTCACCTGAGAAAAGCTGATTTTTCCCCCCAAAGGAACTCTTGCTAGGAAAGGTATCATTTAATAATGGCCCAATTGATAAATACTGGCTTTTAATTGTAATTTATAAAAAGTCTAAGCCAGGCAAGGTGGCACACTTTATAATCTCAGTACTTGGAAGTACTGAGTACTTGGAAGTACTCACAACTTAGTGAGACCCTGTTTCAAGATACAGAGTAGCCAGGTGTGATGGCGCTGGTTTGTAATCCCAGTACTTGGGAGGCAGAGACAGGAGGATCCCGCAGGTTAGGAGCCAGCTGCATGCGCTGGCTTAGGAGACCCTGTTTCCAAATAAAAATGTAAAAATAGGTCTGGAAGTGTAGCCTGGAGGTAGAAGGGCTTCCAGAAACCCCAGTACCACCAAAAAAAAAAAAAAAAAGATACAGAGTAAAGAATAAAAAGCTGGGTGTGGTGGTGTATGCTAGTAATGCCAGCATTTGGGAGGCTAAGACCGCAGTTTGCAGACAGCCTCAGCTACTACTTAGTGAGGCCCTTTCCAACTCAGTGAGACCCTGTTTCAAAAATAAAGAATAAAAAATAGGGCTGGGGTGTAGCTCAAAAGTAGAATGCCCATGGGTTTCATCTCCAGTGCTGAACAAAAAAAAAAATAGGGCTGGGGGTGTAGTTTGGAGGTAGAATGAGCCTGGATTCTAGACACAAATGAGATACGTAGGCATAGTTTAGATCCTTAAATCCTTTTCCATCCTATATCTAGGATTACTTTATTTTTTATTTTGTATGTATGTGTGTATGTAGAACTATTTTTTTTTTAAGCTTAAGCAGTTTTTATTACTACAAAGTGTTAGGGTCCGAGACAAAAGGTAAAACGAAGGGACAGAATTATAAAACACTACATCAGAGAGAGGGACGTAGTGGAGTGCCAAGAAAATAAGACACTGAAGTTTCTGAACATAGAACAATTTTTATAAAGATTCATTATCTCCCATCTTGCTTGACCAATAGACTTTCTATCTGCTCCTGACCCACTAGGTGTGGGCCCTCCCATTATCTCCTGTCAAGCCTTTTTATATGATTATGAGGATTCACTATCTCCCACCTTGCTTGACCAAAAGCCTTTTTCTTGCCCTGAAGCAGACATGGGCCTGCCTATTATCTCCAGTGCAAGCCTTTGTTAAGAAAAAGATATGTTACTTGTTTAACAAAGTCAGGGGTCACTATGGTATATGCCCTCTTTAAAGAAGGCCTGTACCTCCGAGGCTGGGATAGGAGCCTGCTGAGAGGGTAGGCTGGTGCCAGGGCCAGCGAGGCCGGGATTGGAGCCTGCCATGAGGCAAGGCCGGTGCTGGGGCCTCCGAGGCCAGGATAGGAGACTGCTGAGGGGTTAGGCCAGTGCCAGGGTCAGCAAGGCTGGGCTGGAGCCTGCCTTGAGGCAAGGCCGATGCTGGGGCCACCGAGGCCGGGATCGAAGCCAGCTGAGGGGTTAGGCTGGTGCCGGGGCCAGCAAGGCCAGAATCGGGGCCTCCCATGAGGCAAGGCTGGTGCTGGAGCCAGTGAGTTCTGGATCAGTCCACCGGGTAGCCAGGCCACTACTGGGGCTGTCAAGAGTGGGATCGGTACTTGTAATGCAGCATGCACAGAGAAATATCACAGAAAATAAAAACCAGATGTTTCCCCTAATCAGCAATAACTAGGAGGAAAGGGGTAACAGGAAGAGGTCGAGTTATAGAAAGGGCCCTATAGCGAAGCAATTAAGGTGACCAATCAGAGGGTATGGGATAGGGAAGGATGGAACCTCTTTAAAACACAGGAAGTACGTAAACAAATTTATCAAAATTAATCACCAAACAAGCATGGGACCGAGGGAGGGGAGGGAATGGGATGGGGAGTGGATGAGGGTGAATTGGATGATGTAGGCTTGTATATCCTCTCAAGTCTTGTATTCCAATGTGATGTATGATTACAATGCACCAATAAAAATAAATAATAAATAAATAAATAAAGAAGGCCTTACCATCCTTCTGCGTCCTTGGGGAGTTTTAGCCTACCTGCTAGAAGTTATTTATTATGTAAACTTGTCTTAAAATATGAACTATTTTTTTTTATTTTGAAACACAGTCTCACTAAATTGTAGAGGGACTCACTAAGTTGCTGAGGCTGGCAACCTGTGATCCTCCTGTCTCAGCCTCCCAAGTACTGGGATTACAAGTGGCCATCACATCTGGCTTAGGATCAAAGGTTAGCGGCCAGCCTCAGCTACTTAGTGAGGCCCTCTGCAACTTAGTGAGACCCTCTTTCAAATTAAGATTGAAAAATAGGGCTGTAAGTGTAGCTCAGAGGTAGAATGCTCCTTGGTTCAATATCCAGTACCAATAATAATAAATAAATGAATAAATAAATAAAACCCAAGAGAGAATACTACCAATGATATATAAATAAAATGAATTATAGCCAGGCGTGGTGACACACACTTGTAATCTCAGCATTTGGGAGGCTGAGACTGGAGGATCACGGTTTGAGGGTAGCCTCAGAAACTACTTAGTGAAGCCCTTTGCGACTCAGTGAGACCCTGTAATAAAGAACAGAAGCCAGGTGTGATAGTACAGGCTTGTAATATCAGCATTTGGGAAGCTGAGACCCAAGGATCATGGTTTGCAGACAGCTTCAGCTACTTAGCAAGGCCCTTTGCAACTCAGTGAGACGCTGTTTCAAAAATAAAAAGACTAAAAAATAGGGCTGGGGGTGTAGCTCAGAGGTAGAATGCCCCTGGGTTCCACCCCCAGTACCACCAAAAAATAAAAAAATAAAATAAAATAAATTATAAAGTAACACTATGAACAACTAGAAAGCAGTACATTAATTCAATTTAGATTAAAAAGTACTAGGTAGACACAAATACTGAGTAAAACTGACTCAAAAAGAAATATACAACAAACTATTAATAGTTAACCTACTAATAAAAAACCACAAGTGAAAAAATCCAGGCTCTAATAAATTTAAACAAGCACGTAAAGAACAATTAATACCAATCCTTCACAAAGTCTTCCAAAAAACAGAAGAGGAAGAACACTTGCAAACTCTTTTTTTTTTTTGGGGGGGGGTGTCTGGGGAAAGAATCCAGGGACATTCGACCTCTGAGCTACAACTCCTGCCCTACTTTTTATTCTTTATTTTGGTGGTACTGGGGTTCCTGGAAGCCCTTCTACCTTCAGGCTACACTCCCAGGCCTATTGTTTAAAAAAAAAAATATATATATATATCTTTATTTGGAAACAGGGTCTCTTAAGCCACGTGGCTGGCTTCGAACCTGTGTGATCCTACTGTCTTCGCCTCCCAAATGTGTGGATTACAAGCGTGCGCCACCACGCCCGGCTTATTCTTTATTTTGAACCGGTCTCACTAAGTTGCAGAGGGCTTCACTAAGTAGCTGAGGCTGTCCATGAACCGCGATCCTCCAGACTCAGCCTCCTGAATGCTGGGATTACAAGTGTTCGCCACCACTCCTGGCCTGCACACTCATTTTTTGATGCCAGTATTATCCTGATACCAAAACCAAAGACATCATAAGGCAAGAACCTAGCTGGGCGTGGTGGTGCACGCTCGTAATCCCCGCGTTTGGGAGGCAGAGACAGGAGGATCGCACAGGTTCGAAGCTAGTCTCTCTGGTTTAAGAGACGTTGTTTACAAATAAAAATATAAAAATGGGTCTGGAAGTGTAGCCCGGAGGTAGAAGGGTTTCCAGGAATTCCAGTACCACCAAACAAAACAAAACAAGTAAGACAAGAACCCAGACCATTATTCCTATCGTCTACAGACACTGATGTTCAATGCAAATACCATTAATAAAAGATTAGCAGCTGGGTGTGGTGGCACACGCTTGTAATACTAGTACTTGGGAAGCTGAGATAGAAGGATTGCAGGTTCAAAGCCAGCCTCAGCTTAGTGAGGCCCTTTGCAACTCAGTGAGACCCTGTTTCAAAATAAAGAATAAAAAAAAAGGGCTGGAGGTGTAACTCGGAGGTAGAATGTCCACAGAATGCCCCTGGGTTCAAGCCCCAGTACCGCAAAATTAATACATACATACATACATACATACATACATACTAGAAAACTGAATCCAGCAAGACACACACACACACACACACACACACACACACACACACACACACTGCATACTATGACCAAATAGGACTTATCCCAGGAATGCAAAGTTCATTTAGCATTTCAAGATCAATTAATGTGAGGACTTCCGGGAAGACGGCAACTGAGAAAAGCGGGGCTTAAGAGCCCTGCTAACAACCAATCTCCATTACCACAAAATCAGCGCCTTTCATAGCCAGAAAACACCATCACCAGAGAAACAAAAAAATCACCAGGCTCCAGAGAGAAAGCGGACTGAGAACAGAGCTCAGAGCCACAGAGGAGATACACCGGCCTCACGCCCGAGGACGCGGCAGCAGCGCTATACTGCCGGCGGCAGCGGCAAGTTCACCGGACGGCTACAGCAAGCCGAGGTGAGCCGCTGTGGAACAGCCAGGCGGGATTTTTCAGCACAGGGAACATCTAAAGCTCCCAGTGGCTGAGCTCAGCACACGCTGCAGGGACTCAGAGTGGAACTCAAAACCAAGAAGAAATAAGCCAGCCTCACGGCCGAGGGCATAGCAGCAGCGCCATATTGCCACCGGCGGCAGCAGCAGCGAATCCACCGAGTCCAGTACAGCTACATCTGCGAACTCAAGAACAGTGAGTCAAATTGCGGGCCACAGAGAAGAAATCCCAGTACTGTATTCCCTGGGACTTGACCCTGTGGGGGAGTGGCGGTGGCAGAGATATCACACCATAGGAGAACGCCCAACCTGGCACCCCCCATAGTTTAAAGCAGCCTCTATCGACTCCCTGGGTCGGAGACTCTGTGATACAACCCAGTAAAGGAGTAGTGGGGTCTGAGATACTACAGACTCGAGATCCAGAGCACCTTAAGTGAAGTCATAGTGACCCAAGGGAAGAACCCAGAGAAGGCACAAACATCCGAAATCATGGGAAAAAGGAATAACACTGGAGCAATAAATGCCCACAACCCCACAACATCAGAACCCGATAAAACAGAAAATCAGAGATTTCTAGAAGATCAAATCAGGAAAATAACTGTAGAAATAATAGAGGTGCTTCGAAAAGAACTCAGAGAGAGCCAAAAAGAGAGAAAGGATGCAATTAATGAAGTAAAGATCTCAATTCAAAGCACAAACAACCGATTAGACCACATGGAGAATAGAATCTCGCTCTTAGAAGATGATCATTCCAAAAATGAACGCATAGTTTCTAATCTAGAAAAAAATATCTGACAGCAGGAATCTGACATTGAAGAAATATGGGCCCATTTTAAGAGAGCAAACCTAAGAATAATTGGAATAGAGGAGGGAAAAGAAAGTGAAACCAAAGGGATCAACAATCTCTTCAAGGAAGTAATAGCAGAAAATTTTCCAAACATAGAGCAAGAGGTTGATACACAGATCCAGGAAACTTATAGAACTCCCTTTAGACAGGATCCGAGAAGAGGATCCCCACGCCATATAATTGTCAAAATGACCAATGTGGAAGCCAAGCAGAGAATCTTAAAGGCAACAAAAACAAAGGGCCAAGTGACATTCAGAGGCAAACCGATTAGAATCACTCCAGACTTCCCAAACCAAGTCATGAGACCCAGAAGGGCTTGGAGTAACATATTCCAAACTCTGAAAGAAAACAACTTCCAGCCAAAAATTTTCTACCCAGCAAAACTTTCTATCAAATTTGATGGAAAAATAAGAAGCTTCCACGACAAACAGAAACTGAAGGAATTTATGTCTTCAAAACCAGCGCTAGAGAAAATACTCAAAGAGATTAACTACAAAGAAGAAATAGTTAACACACAACAGAACCAGAGAAACAAGATTTTCCATCCAACAGACAACTAAGATTGGTTATCTGTGGAGATTCATTATTTATGTTAGTCTTTTACCTATCTCTAAATTGTATTGTTTGCCTTTATTGTTGTTAATTTTTAGGATTTCTAGTTGGAATATTAATATACCTTCAGATATAGCATTTGGAAATATCTTATCCAATTCTATTAGTAACTTTTAACTCTGTTTACATTGTCTTTGGATATACAATTTTTTTTATTTTTTAGGGAGTTTGTATACTCTTCTGTTGCCTGTGCCTTTGAAATCATATCCAAGAAATCACTGCCAATTTCAATGTTGTGAGGTTTTATGACCCAGATTTTCTTCTAAAAGTTTATAGTCTTAAGATTTATATTTAGGTCTTTTATCTATTTTGAGTTAATATTTGTATATGGGATTAGGTAAGGGTCCAATATTCTTTTCCATGTAATTATTATTTTTCAACAATATTTAGTTAAAAGATTATTATTTCCACCACCAAATATTCGTGGAAACCTTGTCAAAAATAACTTGATAATATAGGGAAGAATTTAGCTCTAGGCTGGTATTTAACTCCAATGGTTTATATATCTGCCTTTAGAACAGTACTACATTGTTTCAATTATTGTAGCTTTATATGGTTTGAAATCAGAAAATATATATCTTCTAGCTTTGTTCTTTTTCAAGATCGTTTTGGGTATCTAGAATCCATATTACATATTAGGATAGATTTTTTTCTGAAAAATAAATATATAAATATATGATAGTTTCACCTAAAAAAATAGAAAAAAAATATTCTCTGGTAAGAAAGAAAGCAAAAAGAAATATTGAAATGTTATCTTTAAGTCATCAAAAGCTTGGTATCAGACAAATGAAACTGTTATGTGAGAGTATCATTTTTAATTTTGGATAAATTGCTATAATACTAGATGTCAACCACTAAGCCAAGCATGGGAAGGAGGGATGGGGAGAGAATGGGGTGGGGATCGGGTGGGGGCTGACTGGGTGATGTGTGCATGTATGTCTACAAAAGTTTGTATCCCACTATGATGTATGAATACAGTGCACCAATAAAAAAAAATAAAATAAATTCAATTAATGTAGTATATTGTTTCAAAAGAATAGCAAAGACCTAAGATCTTGTTGTATGGTTCTTTTCTAGCACTGTAAGGGCATGGGTTTTATCCCCAAAACCACACAGATATAAAAAAGAAAAAGAAAAAAATGCCCTGATCATCTCAACAGATAGAGAAAAGGCATTTGACAAACATCCTACCATAAGAAAAATATTCAACAACCCTTCGATTAGTAACTTAGCAAAACCCTGTGTCAAAATAAAAAGGCCTGGGGACATACCTTGGAGGTAGAAGGTCCCTGGGTTCAGTCACCAGTCCCGTACCCCGTGGGGGAAAATCACGCCATATACTAGGAACAGAAGGGGATTCAACTTGATCAAGGACATCTACAAAATATCCACAGCTAAGTGTTGTGTTCTTCCCTCCCTGTGATAAAGGGAATTAACTCAGGAGCATTCTACCTACGAGCTACACCCCCAGCCCTATTTTATTTTTATTTCTGAAACCTGGTCTCACTAAATTGCAGAGGGTCTCACTAAGTTGCTGAGGCTGGCAGTTAACCTGCGATCCTGTCTCTGCCTATCAAGTATTGGGATTATAGGCCTGTGCCACCATGCCTGGTACTATGTGTTTTTAATAAATTAAAACACAAGAAAGAAAATTTAAAATAATCTACAGTTCTTTTAAACAGAGATAAAAACACAATGGCAAGTATTCTCTCAATACACACAGTTTACTTTGGATACATTCTTTTAGCACAGTGATAATAAGAAAGAAGGCAGACTTGCACATGAAAATAATAAAGCCAAAGCGATATGGTCAAATATCTTCTCAGAAGACTAGAAGTAATGAAAAACACAACTCTACCCACCTGAACTCTTTTCCTATCAAAGATGCTAAGGCACAGGGTGACAGCTAGGTTTCAGTATTACTCCTGATGTCAGCTGGTAAATAATAGACTTTTGTATCTCTGGTTTCCATTAGGGACTAAACAAAGTTGGATAAGGAAGGGGCTTGTCTAGAATGAATTCCCATGTAAATCATCAGAACTGAGGCTGATAAGACTCCAAACTTGCACAATAGGGACCATTTTTTTAAATTAAAAATAATACACATTTATATAGCTCTGACTATGTACCAGAAATTATTTTAGTTGCTTTACACATATTGCTATTTAAAACAAGCCAGGTAGTTGGGCATGGTGGCACATGCTTGTAATCCCCGCACTTGGAAGACTGAGACAGGAGGATGGTGCTGGTTCAAAGCCAGCCTCTTCTGGCTTAAGAGACCCTGTTCCAGGGCCAGGCATGGTGGCACATGCTTTTAATCCCCGCGCTTGGGAGGCGGAGAAAGGAGGATCACGCAGGTTTGAAGCCAGCCTCTCTGGCTTAAGAGACCCTGTTTCCAAATAAAAAGTATAAAATAGGTCTGGGAGTGTAGCCCGGAGGTAGAAGGGTTTCCAGGAACCCCAGTACCCCCCCCCTACACACACACACAATAAAAAACAGGGCAGGGGGTGTAGCTTGGAGGTAGAATGCCCCTGGGTTCCATCCCCAGACACGCAAAAAAAAAGAAAAGAAAAGAAAAGAAAAAAGAGACTGAGACCCTGTTTCCAAATAAAAAATATAAAATAGGCCTGGGAGTGTAGCCCAGAGGTAGAAGGCCCCTGGATTCCATCCCCAATACCACCAAAATAAATAAATAAATAAATAAGCCAGCCAGGTATAGTAGTGCATGCCTATAATCCCAGTACTTGGAGGGCTGAGACGGGAGGATCACAAGTTTAAGACCAGCCTTGGAAACTTAGCAACACCCTATTTCAAAATAAAAATAACGCTAGGCATGTGGCTCAGAGGTAAAATGCCCCTGGGTTCAATCCCCTGTACTATATAACAATAATAATAATAGCTCAATAATGACCCAGGTCCATTATCCTCATGCATAGCTGAGAAAACTAAGCAAAGGGGTACTGAGGATTGAATCCAGAACCATTCTACCTTTGAGCTATACTCTCAGCCCAATTTTATTTATTGGGAAACAGGGTCTTGCTAGGTTGATGAGAGTCTCACTACTTGCTGAGGCTACCTTCAAATCTGTGATCCTCTTGTTTCAGCCCCTCAAGTACTGGGATTATAGGTGTGGGCCACTATGCCCAGCTCTCAGCCCTTTTTAGTTTTCATTTTTAGACCACATTTTCCTAAGTTATCCAGGCTGGCCTCGAACTTATTATCCTCCTGTTTTAGCCTCCTAAACTGCTAGAATTACAGGTGTGTGCCACCATACTGGGTTCCTGTAACATTTATACAGTCTTCCAAAGGGAGTCACGCTCAACGAGCCACCTTACTAGAGACTGCTAAAAGCTACTCTTGTTTTTAGCCTTCACACTTAAAGCTTTCCTTCCCTCCCCCCAAAGGAAAACAAATACACAAACATATAGGCATCAGGAAAAGTGTAAGGGTGACCACTTCAGCAACTGAACAAACAGATCATGGAGTAAACAGAAGGAGACGAAACAAATTCATATGAACAATTAAGAGACAAATAAAATGCACCAAATTCTCATTCCCACCTGCGTAGCAATATTTGAAAAGTCATTCTGGGGGCTGGGATGTAGCTCAGTGGCAAAGTGCTTGCCTGGCAAGTGCACCGCCCTGGGTTCGATCCCCAGTCAAAAAAAAAAAAAAAAAAAAGTCATTCTGGAAGAAAACAAAACCACCTAATACATTCCAAGTAAAATGAAAAATATATTAATCATAAAACTATCTACCCTAAGAAATCTATAGAAGAAACACCTATTGCAGTGATTCAGCCACTACTTTCTGTGAAGAGATTAAGATTTTTAACTTGATGTTAATAAAATTCTCATTTAAGTGAAAAGCATTAAGACATTAATTTGAGAGATTCATTAAGAGCTTCAAATTACTCACATTGGAAGCTCTTTGGTTAGATGAAGGTCAGGTTTTGGTCTAAAACTTTTTTCTTTTGACTAATATTCAATGGACATTTTTCTAAAGTATAAGATCTCACTAGGATAGCCTGCTAAGTGGTTAGCAGGAAATATTTAACATTAAAGTTTCTAAGCAAAACTTCCCAAATGGTTTCCTTCCATCCCTGAACTTAGATCCCTCACAGTATTCTCCTTTGTAAACCATTAGATCTGTGGAGGTAGCTGAAGCAGTAGTTACCCAAAAAGCAGAGCCTTAAAGGTAGAAGAGCACATATGATTTTTCTCATTGGAAAACAATGAAATGACTCTCTACTATTTTATGGGGAGGAAAACCCCAAAGCCCTGTTTGTTGGTGACATCAGGTGTTTCAATAAAATAGCGGTTTCTATGCAGCTGCATTTTAAGAATCTCATGAAGGATCAAACAGGAAGAGAGATATTGTTTAAACACAAATAACTTTGACAATTAAAGAACTGGTGTGACTAATCCCTGAGAGACAAGTGAAAAGCAAAAAGACTGACACTTGAGCAATTTAGAAGTACTTTTAATTTCTAGTGTCACAATCTAAGCTCCAAAAGACAGGAAGATCTGTAGCCATTATGCTGCCCTGCACCTGCTTGGAAGACATCCTATGAAGGTGATCATTAGATGTACTGCATTCCAAGCATCCCAAAAACACAGCATGGAGCCATCATCAACAGCAAAACAGTCTGGGAAGCCTCTCTGCTGTTAGTTTCTGATGAAATGCAGTCCTTTTCCATGGCTGTGAAATAACACACTATAAGAGAGGTGATTAAGAGTTTGGTTGCCCTGCCTTACAAATCTTTTTCAGGTGTGGGAACAGTACCTTTTTATTATTGTTATTATTATTTTTAATTTTGTGTGTTTGTGTGTGGTACTGAGGGTAGAACCCAGGGGCTTTTCTATCTCAGGCTATACTCCCAGACCTATTTTTATACTTTATTTTGAAACAGGGTCTAAGTTGCTGAGAGCCTCACTAAGTAGCTGAGGCTGGCTTTGAATCTGTGGTGCGATCCTCCTGTCTCAAACTCCCAAGCCCTGGGATTACAAGCGTGTGCCACCAAACTGGGCTGAATAGTACCCTTCTAAACAGAAAAACAAACTGTGTACACCATCACTGTTTTTCTGCTAAGCTTTTACAATATTCTATCTTTGATAATCAACTTGGTGGCTAGTAGTTAAATATTTCACAATATCCCTGAGAAGCTGAAAGCTCAAATTTTTTGACACAAGGTCTTGTTTTCCCAACCACACAAAGTTAATAATGTCATAGATACATAATACAAACTCTTAGATAACAGCAAGGAGCATAGGGCACCTTCGAGGCCTGGCTCAGTGGAATGAACACTACTCAGCCTACTTTTTTTGCTTTTGCTTGCCCTCAGCTAAGAGAAAACTGACTCTGAGAAAAGAAAATTCCCTGGACCATCTACATTCAAAGGTATGCAAGTTCACCTACATAAAAAGCAAAACGTCTTTTCAGGTAGACACTTTGGATTTTGCAGAGAAAAATAAAAATAGACAGGAAACTCTCAAAGGAATGTTCGAAATGTTAAACCAAACCAAACCAAACCAAAAAAAAAAAAAAAAAACAATATGAGGCTGAGAATGTGGCTCAGTAGTAGACCACTTGGTAGCATACTCAAGGCCCTAGAATTAATCCTCCACAAACAATAGAACCAACAACAATGAAACAGTGTGACAGTTCTTCAAAAATTTAATCTCAAAATTACCATATGATCCAGCAATTACTGAATTTAAGCCCAAAAGAAATGAAAGCAAGGTTTCAAATGGAACATATATTCATAGTAACATTATTTATAATAATGAAAAGGTTGAGATAACTAAAGTGTCCATCAATGGATGAAAAGATTTAAAAAATGTAGTTTGAGACAGGTGTGGTGGGGCACGCTTGTAATCCCAGCATTTGGGAGGCTGAGACAGGAGGATCATGGTTTGCGGACAGCCTCAGCTACTTAGTGAGGCCCTCTGCAACTCAGTGAGACCCTGTTTTAAAACAAAGACTAAAAATAGAGCTGGGGGTATAGCTCAGAGGTAGAATGTCCCTGGGTTCCATCCCCAGTATCACAAAAAATATATATAGTTTGAATACACTGTGGGATATTTTGTGGCTTGAAAAAGAAGAAAAATCTGACATATGCTATAAGGTGGATGAGACTTAAAGATAATTTGTTAAGTGACATGACCAGAATTTTATACTTTACTAAGTTTTTATTTGTTTTTTATCCTAGGATTAAACCTGGATGTGCTCTACCACTTGAGTTACATCCCAGTCCTTTTAAATTTTTATTATTATTATTATTATTATTATTATTATTATTATTATTATAGTTTTTTGGTACTAGAGATTTAATCCAGAGGCATTCTGTCTCCAAGCTGCAGCCCTAGCCTTATTTTATCCTTTATTTTGAAACAGGGTCCCACTAAATTGCTAAGGCTAGCCTCAAATCTGCAATCCTCCTATCTCAGCCTCACAAATACTGGGATTAAAGGTATGTACTCAGCTAATTTTTAAATTTTTAAATTCTGAGACAGGATCTTGCTAAGTTGCCCCAGCTAGACTGTGATCTTCCTGCCTCAGCCTCCAACATAGCTGAAAGCTCATTCATTATATTTTTTTTCAGCCACTACTCTGAATAATATCACCCTTACAGTGTGTGTGCGTGTGTGTGTGTGTGTGTGTGTGTGTGTGTGTGTGTGTGTGACTGGAGGTGGAATCCAGGGCCTTTTCTACCTCCGGGCTATACTCCCAGACCTATTTTATACTTTATTTGGAAACAGGGTCTCGCTAAGTTGCTGAGAGCCTCACTAAGTAGCTGAGGCTGGCTTTGAACCTGTGATCCTCCTGTCTCGGCCTCCCAAGTGCAGGATTACAAGCGCGGCCACCACGCCCGGCTTCTATTTGTTGTTTTAAAATGGGGTTTCACTAGGTTCCTGAGAGTCTTGTGGTGTTGCTGAGGCTGTCCTCAAACTTGTGATCTTCCTGTCTCAGCCTCCCAAGTACTGGAATTTCAGGTGTGTGTCACCAAACCCACTCAAATCTTACAGATGGTAGAAAAAGGTCCAGAGAATCTAAGTAGTTTGTTCAAGATTTTTTTTTTTTTTTTTTTTGTGGTACTGGGGTTCCTGGAAGCCCTTCTACCTCTGGGCTATTCTCCCAGACCTATTTTTTATATTTTTATTTGGAAACAGGGTCTCTTAAGCCAGCTCAGCTTTGAACCTGAGCCATCCTCCTGTCTCCACCTCCCAAGTGCAGGGATTGCAAGTGTGCGCCATCATGCCCAGCTTGTTCAAGAATTTTAAAGACAAAAATCCAGTTTTTCTTTTTCTTTTTTCTGCAGTAATGGGGATTGAACCCAGGGTCATTCTACCTCTGACCTACACCCCGAGCCTTCTTTTTTATTTTTTATTTGGAAACAGACTCACTAAAAGTTGTGGAGGGCCTCACTAAGTAGATGAGGCTGGCCATAAATCTGCAATCCTCCTGTCTTAGCCTCCCAAGTACTGGGATTACAAACAAGTGTGTGCCATCATACCCGGCAAAAATTTAGTTTTTCTAAACCAATTACCATGCTTAGCTCAGAGTGGTGGCACATGCTTGTAATCCCAGTACTTAGGAGACTTGAGACAGGAGGATTGCAGGTTCAAGAACAGCCTTGACAACATAGCAAGACTCAGCAATCTAGTGAGATTGCTTCAAAGTAAAAAAAAAAAAAAAGAAAAAAAGAAAAATAGGGCTGAGAGTGTGGCTCAGAGGTACAACTTCTCTGGGTTCAATCCCCATTACCCCCCCCAAAATGCTTCTTTCAATTCATCATGCTAAACTTTTTACTTCCACAGTAGCCTTTGCTATAACTCTAAAGAAGGAATTATGATATGTAAGAAAAGAGCTCTAGCCAAGCGTGGTGGCACATGCTTGTAATCTCAGCATTTGGGAGGCTGAGATAGGAGGGTCATGGTTCATGGATAGCCTCAGCAACTTAGTGAGACCCTGTTTAAAAAAATAAAGAAAAAAAAATAGGGCTGGAGGTATAGCTCAGAGGTAGAATGCTCCTGGGTTCCATTCCCAGTACAAAAAAAAAAAAAAAAAAAAGAAAAGAAAAGAAAAGAAAAGAAAAGAAAAGAAAAGAAAAGAAAAGAGCTGTAGGGTTAGAAATGGACAACGTCTGATTAATTCTTAGCTCTATCACACAACAATTGTGGTCCCTTTCCACAATTCACAATCGTTAAAACTCAATTTCCTCACTGGTAAAAGGTATATTTAAGAAGTGTTTAACATGCTAGGCGTGGTGGCACACGCTTGTAATTCCAACATTTGGGAGACTGAGACAGGAGGACTGCAGTTCTAGGACAGCCTCAGCTACTTAGTGAGGCCCTTTGCAATCAGTGAGACCCTGTTTCAAAATAAAGAATAAAAAAATAGAACTGGGGGTGTATCTAAGAGGTAGAATGCCCCTGGTTCCCATCCCCAGTACTGGAAAAAAAAAAAAGAAAGTGTATAATATAGAGTTTGAAGATTAAAGAAGATAGTGTATAAAAGACTGGCAAAAAGTCTGGCATTTAGTAAGTAAAAAGAAATGTCAGAAAGGAAAAAAACGTAAACATCTGTACTTTAAGATTCAAGCATCTGTCATCTCTTGGGAAAACTGAATAGATTTTTTTATTCAGTTTTTATTTGCTATTTTAGGCATATACTAAAATTCATCAGCAATAATAAAATTGATGTGACGGGAATGGGAGCAGGGAAGAAGGAAATTCTCTAATGTGCACGTTGAACATTCACAATCACATTAATGCCAATCACTAAACCAAATATGAGAAGGAGGGAGAGGGGAGGAAATGGGGACCGGGGAAGGGCTAAATGAGTGATGTGTGCATGCATGTCTCTACCATCTTGTACTCCATTAAGATGTATGACCACAATGAACCAATTAAAAAAGAAAAGACATGACTATTCTCTGCAGCAAGCCCATCAGAGAAGTTTGAGGAATGAAAATGAAAGTAGAGGACTGCTGATGTCCTACAGAGAGAAGGAAGAAGCTATGGTTATGGGCATCTGTACAAGGCTCAGCCCAGTTCTTTCTCAGCGATTTAGAAAAGGAGACCAGAAGCTTAAATCAGCTGCTTGATGGCCCTTGGGAAGCATAAGGACAGCGGCCAAGCCAGAACCACCAAAAGGAAAGCAACATGGAGATAAAGCAAGCACAGCGGCATATGACCAGGAAAACAGGTCCCAGGTAGAAAAGAGCTGCCTGGAAAGCTATGTAAATACATGAATAAAGAATGCAACATACACTATACTCTATACATTTCATACTCTAGCTCAGAACCTGGTGCTTCATTCAAACACTCACATGTGTCACACTGCCCTTGGGTCACAAAGGGATATTTCGAAGAAGACAGTTTATAATTCTTGATTCTTAATAAAAATTCACATTTATCATACAGTCTCACCATAGTGTCTGGATTATTTGCTAGATATGGATATGCATTTATTTGTGAAATTTATAAGATTGTGTTTGCTGCAAAATATCTCTGGGGACAGGTAAGGCAGTCCAACTTTCACAACAATCTTGTTAGCACATCTCACCTCATGTTCCCTCTTCCCAGCCCTCCTAACACACATTTCACACTTTACTTTGTACTACCAGAGGTGCCAAACAGTGTAGTAAATCACTGCAGGGACAGGACATTTTACCTTTAAAAAAATGAGAAAGAAAAGATACAGAAAAAGAAAATCACAGCCCAGCTCTGTCACACATTAGAAACTATACCAAGTTATAAATGTGCATTTGTACTACGGGAATGTCTGGCAAAGCTTACATCTGGAGCTAAATCAAGTTTCCCATCTGTTGGGCTTACCTCTTTTACTCAATGTTAATTTTTCAATTGTTTGCAAAAACAATTTAAAAACTTGAGAAATTGCAAAATCATAGGCACAAGGGAGCAAAAAAACAGAAGAAAAGTCAAATGTAAATTTCATAACACTGCAAGCACTCTCTCCTCCCCACTGACTGACAGTTCCTTCTGGTGAGTGAAGTATTCAAGAACCTGACAATGTCTGGCACAATTTTATGCAACACACACAGCTCTCTGTAACTGCCTTGCTTCTTCCTAAGAAACTTAAAGTGACTTAGCCCCATGGACTCCATTTGCTTCTATTTACCACAAATAGAAATGGCCAAATATAGTAAAATGTCAAAGTTCTAGTACTTATGAGTCATTCACTAAAGGCATGGTGAACAGCAGAAGAAATCTTCAGGAAAAAGCTTTTGGATGGCTTATACACATAAAATACTTTGGCAGCTAGGCTGCCTGAAAAGGGCTTGCAAACTGTCTCTTGGTAGAAAATTCACAGAACAAGCAGCACTCTGAGCTACTTGAATATGATAAAATGAAAGCCTCATGTACTGCTTTTCTTCAGCAAGTACGACAATTTTTTCACTCCTACAGATATCAGGGCTTAAAATAGTAGTAGTGTTCAATGCATTCTACTTAGAAAAGTACAATAAACCTCAGGATGAGTCAAGAAACTCTGAAAGAGAAATTCTCATTTCTTACCTGATATTAACCAGCGCGTGGGTCACCTTGCTAGCTGCTTCCTTCCACTGGCCTGCATTGGTGGAAAGCCTGAGGACTGTAAAGAAGGAAAGATCACCGATCTGTCAAACCCGATATAAAACGCAAATATGAGGAATGAATAGCACTTCTAGAATAACCAAACAAAGCCTGTGCCAATCTTCTGTTAAAAACATCCTCAGCCTAGAAAAAAACATACAGGTTTAAACAATCCTTTAACTATCTTCTCTGGCATTTTCCCCCTCTTCTTCCCATTTTCTATTGAAATACTCTACTTCTCTGCCTTGGGTCCCCCTTGACCACCTCCTACTAAAACTTACTTTTTATTTTCCTTTAAAATCTACACTAAGCCGGGCATGGTGGCTCACGCTTGTAATCCCAGAGTTTGAGAGGCTGAGACAAGAGGATCACATAGGTTCAAAGCCAGCTTCAGCTACTTAGGCTACCAGCAATTTGGTGAGACCCTGTTTCCAAATAAAATATAAAATAGGTCTGGGAGTGTAGAACAGAGGTAGAAAGTCCCTGGCTTCTATCCCCAGCACCACATACACACACAAAAGTCTACATTAGAGTCAGGCTAGTGGCACACACTTACAATCCCAGCATTTTGGAGGCCGAGACAGGAGAATCACAATTCGACAACAGCCTCAACTACTTAGTGAGGTCCTTTGCAACTCAGTGAGACCCTGTTTCAAAATAAATAAATAAATAAATAAATAAATAAATAAATAAATAAATAAATAATTGGGCTGGGGGGAGGGTGTCTCTTGGATGTAGAATGCCCCTGGGTTCCACCCCCAGCACCGCAAAAATAAATAAATAAATAAATGAGTAAATAAATAAATAAATTACCTTGGGCAGGGCATAGTGGCACATGCTTGCAATTCTAGCATTTGAGAAACTGAGACAGGAGGATTGTGGTTTGTGGCCAGTCTTGCTACTTAGTGAGGCCCCTTGCTACTCAGTGAGATCCTGCTTCAAAATAAAGATAAAAACCGGGTGTGGTGGTGCATGCCTGTAATCCCAGAGCTTAGGAGACTGAGACAGGAGGATCGCACAGGTTCGAAGCCAGCTTCAACAACTTAGTGAGGCTCTCAGCAACTTAGTGAGAGCCTGTTTCCAAATAAACTATAAAATAGGGCTGGGAATAAAGCCCAGACATAGAAAGCCCCTGGGTTCCACCCTCTAGTACCACCAAAAATATATATATATATATATCTACCTATATGTATATGTATGTGTATGTGTATGTGTATGTGTATGTGTATATCTATGTCTATATCTATATGGCTGGGGGTGTAGCTTGGAGGTAGAATGCCCCTGGGTTCTATCTCCAGTACCAGGGGGGAAAAAATCTACACTGGGGTTGTGATGGGAAGGTAACCTGGCTTCTATATCTATCATTTCCCTAGTATCCAGGGAAGATTTAGTGGGATTGGCTGGCTAAATTGACACCTCCTCCTGCTCCATATATATCTTTCTGAACCTAAAGGTACAAACTCAAACATAGCAAATAACATTCCCAGATAGAATATGATCATGTTTCAACCAAGAAGTAACTTGTTTCTGCAACTGACTTGTGTGACCTGTAACATGAATCAACAGGATAATCAATGTCTGACCAAATTATATCTCTTTTCAAAATCACCCACAGGAGGAAAGATGACAGAAATACAGAACTGAACACATCCTCTATCAACTAAGATCTTCAGGGCCACATATTAAAGTAACTGTGCAGTATAGGAAAAAGACAAAACAGTACCAGTTGAACAAACACCTGATAGGTACTTCAAATACACATTTTTAATGAATGGCTACTTAAAGGTAAATATGTAGCAACTTTACTCTGCCTGCAACTGGACAAAGTGAGGTTAAATGCAACATAGCAAACAGATGAAGAAACAGACTCAGAAGAGACAAGTTACTGATTGATGTCATTCATGTAAGTTATAGTGATGGGGGTGGAATTGAACCTGGACGGAGTGACTCTAGAGCCCATGTTTAGGCAGAAGTGAATAAAGAGTGTGACCCGAGATGGACATGCTGGCATACCCCTGTAATCCCAATATTTGGAAGGCCAAGACAGGAAGGTTGCAGGTTTGAGGACAGCCTCAGCAGGTAGTGAGACTCATCAACTTAGTGAAACCTGTTTAAAAATAAAAATAAAAATAAAAATAAAAATAAAATAGGGTGGGGAGTGTAGCTCGGAGGTAGACCATCCCTGTTCAATTCCTAGTACCACAAAATATGGAATAGTGTGACCTCTGAAGTCAAATGTTAAAGTCCAAGTCCTGTCCTTGCTCCTAATAGAGAAAAATAGTAATATCCACATAAAAGGATTATTGTGAGAATTAATGAGTAATACATATAAAGCTCTTAGATTGGGGCCTGCCACAGAGTGAATTCAATGGATGCTTCTGTCACTATTAATTTCAATAGACTGCCTACCAAATGTGTGTACCTGAGAATTTCCAAAGGAAAGAAAGTGGGCCTAACATTAAGAAATGTATGACCACTTTGCATAGAAATTTCATATCTATATACCATAAACAACTGCTCCTGACCTAAGATCTGTAAGCAAGAAGAGAGGTGGCAGTGGGTCTATCAGGGAGTGCCTGTGCTGTAGTGGGTTAACAAAATTCATCTGGCTTCTCTGCATCCATTCTAGCAGTGACTCAGTTTTATAATCACGTGTAAGTTTTTTTTTTGTTTGTTTGTTTTGTTTTGTTTGTACTGGGGTTCCTGGAAGCCCTTCTACTTCCAGGCTACACTCCCAGACCTATTTTATATTTTTATTTGGAAACAGGGTCTCTTAAAGCCAGCGCAGCTGACTGCGCGATCCTCCTGTCTCCGCCTCCCAAGTGCTGGGATTACAAGCGTGCACCACCATGCCGGGCTTACATGTAAGTTTTTGAACAAGAAGATAAGATGGAAACAACAGTGAAACATTATCAGTGTGCCGCTTTTCTAATTTGTAAGACTGAGTGTTGGGGAAGAAGCTGGGTCAATTCCAGGTTAGACCTTTACAGACTAAACTCAGATTCCACTCAGTATATATGCAAATTTAATCATGAAATGAACAAAATTGTTTGAGGTCAGATGTGCCTTTTTTGACTTAATTGTGAAATGTATTTAGGTGCATTGACTTTGTTCTAGATCTAAATTCTTTGATGGCAGAAACCAAAACATATGTGAATTGGGCTGACTTTTTCCCTCCACACATTTTCAGGTGTTTTAATTCTGTCCACCTATTATTTCTCTAAAATATCCTCTTAGGCTGGGCGTGGTGGCGCACGCTTGTAATCCCCGCGCTTGGGAGGCGGAGACAGGAGGATCGCGCAGGTTCGAAGCCAGCCGCGCGCTGGCTGAGGAGACCCTGTTTCCAAAATGAAAATGTAAAAATAGGTCTGGGAGTGTAGCCCCGAGGTAGAAGGGCTTCCAGGAACCCCAGTGCCACAAAAAAAAAAAAAAAAAAAAAAATCCTCTTAGTTTTGCTGCTCGGTTGAATTGGTGCCCAGATTCCTCATCAATGCATTTTATTTGGAAATGCCGTGGGTTTTTATATTCCTTTCTAAGCTATCAAATTTAAATAAAATAATATTTTAAAATGCCCCAAATGCCTTTATTTATGTATTTATGATTTATTTATTTATTTACATTTTGGTGGTACTGGGGATGGAACCCTTCTACCTCCAGGCTACACTCCCAGACCTACTTTATATTTTTTACTTGTTAACAGGGTCGCTTAAGCCAGCTGAGGCTGGCTTTGAACCTGCGCGATCTTCCTGTCTCCACCTCCCAAGCGCAGGGATTACAAGCGTGCACCACCACGCCCAGCCCCAAATGCCTTTTAAAAGACACTGCTTTAGTTTACTAAAGTAATCATTTAGCTAGTAAATAATGATACACAAAATAATGTATAACCATTAAAAGAGAGAATTAAGAAAATTATCCCAAAATGTATGGTATGTAGATTAAAAAACATAAAACAGAGCCAGGAGTGGTAGCACACACTTGTAATCTCAGTACTTGGGAGGCTGAGGCAGAAGGATTTCAGGTTCAAAGCCAATCTTAGCTGCTTAGTGAGGCTCTCTGCAACTTAGTGAGACTCTCAAAATAAAGAATAAAAAAATGGGGCAGGGGTTATAGCTTGGAGGTAGAATGACCCTGGGTTCAACAGGACATAATTTACCCTCCTCCTTTAAACAACAGAAAATTGGGCAAAATATGTGAAACAATGGTTATCAAACATTGGACAATAGGCAGTAGAAAGCTGTAATAACTGACAAAAGGAAAACAAACAGGGTGCACCCAGTGGTTACCCAGGCTTACTGCATGGAGAAGTTTCCAGCTCAAAGGCAGGGAAAGCTAGTAGTCTTACCAAGTTGAAGACACAGACCTCAACCATTGGAGAGGTCA
The DNA here is from genome assembly GCF_963383645.1 of Muscardinus avellanarius. NCBI lineage: Eukaryota > Metazoa > Chordata > Mammalia > Rodentia > Gliridae > Muscardinus > Muscardinus avellanarius. The sequence goes on from NC_137789.1 coordinate 134,663,174, forward strand.
AGACACTGAAAAGGTATGGGGCAGGGAATTGGTGAGGAAGAATTTTGACAGAAAGTTTTAGAGATCTGAAGAGGAATCCTCTTATGTCTCTTGCTGGGCAATGATCTGTTTCCAAGGGAACTACCCAAAGCTAAAAGGCAAGAACCATGAGAGAGGAGGCACTGAGGAGCTCATGCCAGACTACACACAAAAAAAGGGTTTATATTTCCACTAGCAAGAGTAGAAAGGCCTATGAATACAGAGTATCAGTTAGACTCTATAGATGGGCAGTGCATCAGTAATGGGGTCAGGTTAGCCTACACTAAAAGTTGCTCTTGACTTGCCCTCAAACCTTAAAAGCAAACTTTGAAAGAGTCAAACTTGACTCCCCATAACACAAACACATTTCAAAACAATGTTCAACATTACATAAAGGAATATAACAAAATCCAGAACCCACATCATAAACATCACAATTATAACCCATAAGAAAGAAAAAAATCAAGCAATAGAAATAGATCAGCAGTTGCTAGGAGCTGAGGACAGGCGGAGGAGTTGACCTCACAAGAGCACAAAGGAAAGTTTTGAGATGATGAAACTCTCTTACGTCTTGATTTCAGAGATAATAACTATATACTACTTTATACCTTTGTCATAACATAGCATTCTGTATTAAAAGGATAAATTCAGCTGTATATGTAAATTATGCCTCAAAAACCATAACTAAAAATATGTTTTTAAGAAGCTGGGTGTGGTGGTATATACTTATATTCCCAGTACTTGGGAGGCTGAGATAGGAGGAACTAAGGGTCACAGCCAGCCTCAGCTACTCAGGCCCTCGGCAACTTAGTGAGATTCTGTTTCAAAATAAGAATAAAAGCACCAATAAAAAATAAAGAATAAAAAATAGTAAGCTGGGTGTGGTGGTGTATCCTTGTAATCCCAGCATTTGGGAGGCTGAGACAGTAGGATCACAGTTCATGGACAGCCTCAGCTACTTAGTGAGGCCCTTTGCAACTCAGTGAGACCCTGTTTCAAAATAAAGAGTAAAAAATTGGGCAGGGAGTGTAGCTCATGGTCAAATGCCCCTGGGTTCCATCCCCAGACTCGCAAAAAAAAAAAAAAAAAAAAAAAGGAGCTGGGCATGGTAGTCCATGCCTGTAATCCCAGTACTTGAGAGACTGAGACAGGAGGGTAGCAAGTTTATGGCCAGCCCTTTCGCCAACTTAGCTAGATATTCAGCAACCTAGAGAGACCCTTTTTAAAAACAAAAAATAAGCCAGGCATGGTGGCGCATGTTTGTAATCTCTGCGCTTGGGAGGCTGAGATAGGAGGATCTCACAGGTTTGAAGCCAGCCACAGCTACTTACTGAGGCTCTCAGCAACTTAGTGAGACCCTGTTTCCAAATAAAACATAAAAATGGGTCTGGGAGTATAGCCTGGAGGTAGAAAGCCCTTGGATTCCACCCCTAGTACCACAAATAAATAAACAAACAAATAAATAACAAAAAAATTAAAAGAGCTGGTAGTATAGGTAGAAGGTCTCTGGGTTCAATCCCCAATACCACAAAATAATAAAAGAGGGGCCTGAGGTGTAGCTCTGAGTTAGAATACCAATGGCCTTGATATCCAGTACAACACAGACATAAAGATATTAGAGAATGGGTATAGGGAATTGAGCCAAGGGGCGGTCTGTGTTGGTGCTACACTCCCAGTCTTTTTTATTTTAATTAATTAATCAATTAATTAATTTTTGTGGTACTGGGGATGAAATCCAGGGGCATTCTGCCTCTGAGCTACACCCCCAGCCCTATTTTATTTTTATTTTGAAACAGAGTCTCTCTAGGTTGATGAGAGTTTCACTATTGGCTGAAGCTCTCCTTGAACCTGCCATCCTCCTATCTCAGCCTCCCAAGTACTGGTATTACAAGTGTGAGCCACCATACCTGGCTTTCGTGTTTTTTGTTTGTTTGTTTGTTTGTTTTGTTTTTGCGGGTCTGGAGATGGAACCCAGGGGCATTTGACCACCGAGCTACACCGCCTGCCTTATTTTGAAACAGGGTCTCACTAAGTTGCGGAGGGCCTCACCAAGTAGCTGACGCTGTCCGCGAACTGTGATCCTCTGGTCTCAGCCTTCCAAATGCTGGGATTTCAAGGGTACACCACCATGCCCGGCTTCATTTTTATTTTAAAACAGGGTCTCAAGAAATTGCTGAGGCTGGCAGTGAACCTGGTATTCTCCTGTTTCAGCCTCCCAAGTACTGATATTACATCCAGCCTGCAAAAGTGATCTTTATCTGATGTTTACTTTTGTAAGTTTTACTAAAAATACAAAAATACAGAGATAGACTAAGATTCCTATTTTTTTTTTTTTCCCAGCACTGGGGATTGTTCCTTTGGGATTCAAGCTCTTCTATTGGCCACTATCAATTCCCACTTACTTTTTCATCCCTACTTACTAACTTTCACCAAATCTACAAACTTTCTATTTTCTCTTCCACAAACATCAACAAAAGGCTACTAACTAGCTTTGCACTGAAATATGGTCCACATACACATACTTACTGCCTAAGAAGACTACTACATTTTTTTTTTTTTTTTTTTTTTTGCGGGTCTGGGGATAGAACCCAGAGGCATTTGACCTCCAAGCTACACCCTCTGCCCTATTTTTTATTCTTTATTTTGAAACAGGGTCTCACTAAGTTGCAGAGGGCCTCACTAAGTAACTGAGGCTGTTCGCGAACCATGATCCTCCAGTCTCAGCCTCCCGAATGCTGGGATTATAAACGTGCACAACCACGCCTGGCTTACATATTTCTTTTAAGCAAAGGCATCAACTAGAGGATAATCTGCTGTAGTACTTTCCATTTATTTGTCAAAAATCAGACAGGGAGCCAGGTGTGGTGGCGCACACTTGTAATCCCAGTATTAGAGAGGCTGAGACAGGAGGATCACCTGTTCGTGGCCAACCTCAGCTACTTATTGAGACCCTCCGCAACTTAGTAAGACCTTGTTTCAAAATAAAGAATAAAAGTCAGGCGTGGTGGTGCAATGCTTGTAATCCCAGCATTTGGGAGGCTGAGACCAGAGGATTGTGGTTAGTGGACAGTCTCAGTTACTTAGAGAGGCCTTTTGCAATTCAGTGAGACCCTGTTTCAAAAATTTTAAAAAAGACTAAAAAAAAGGGCTGGGGTGTAGCTAGAGGTACAATGCCCCTGGGTTCTCTTCCAAGTACTGAAGAAAAAAGAAAAATAATAGGGCGGGGGAGCCGGGCATGGTGGCACACACTTGTAATCCCAGCATTTGGAAGGTTCAGACAGGAGGATCACAGTTCGCCAACAGCCTCAGTTACTTAGTAAGGCTCTTTACAACTCAGCAAGACCCTGTTTCAAAATAACAAATAGGGTTTGAAGGTATAGCTCAGATGTAGAATGCTACTGGGTTCCATCCCCAGTACTGAAAAAAAAAAAAAAAAATAGGGTTGGAGGTGTGTCTTGGAGATAGAAGGCCCCTGGGTAACTCCCCACTTCTTTTTTTTTGGTGGTACTGGGGTTCTTGGAAGCCCTTCTACCTCCGGGCTACACTCCCAGACCTATTTTATATTTTTGAAACAGGGTCTCTTACGCCAGCGCGGCTGGCTTCGAACCTGCGCGATCCTCCTGTCTCCGCCTCCCAAGCGCGGGGATTACAAGCGTGCGCCACCACGCCCGGCAACTCCCCACTTCTGAAAACAAAACAAAACAAAACAAAACAAAACAAACAAACAAAAAAAAAAAACAGAGGCTGGAGAAAGAAGAGTAAAACAAAGATAGCTTACCCATGGAGTAGAGGTTGTCAAAGCTCTGGTGCATGCGGATAATCTCATAGTAAAGTTCATCATAGCTGCTGGGGGTTGGCAGGAATGTATCACCATATGTGATAAACATATTAAATAGGTTCACAATCTAAAAAAGAAGCAATAGCCCATATATAAGCATCAGGCTATGAAGATAAGAAAGGTATTATCAATGGTATGCTATTGCTATATCTTACTGGCTTGCTAGAGCTGACTACCAAATTTTCAAGGATTTTGTAAGCTGGTTGGAAATCATAGCCATTATCAAAAATTCACTCATATAAACCTATAATTCAACAAAGTATATTTAAATGAAGGTTATACATATTCAAAACATACTTTCTAATTATTTTTTTAACTCTTATTATTATCTATGCTTTCTTTTTTTTATTTTTTTGTGGTACTGGGGATGGAACTCAGGGGCACTGTACCTCCAAGCTATATCCCCAGTCCTATTTTTAATTTTTTGTTATTTATTTATTTATTTATTTATTTATTTATTGTGGTACTTGGGGTGGAACCCAGGGGCTTTTCTACCTCCAGGCTATACTTCCAGGCCTATTTTTTTTAATACTTTATTTTGAAACAAGGTCTCACTAAGTTGCTGAGAGCCTCACTCAGTAGCTGAGGCTGGCTTTGAACCTGTGCATCCTCCTATCTCAGCCTCCCAAAACGCTGGGATTACAAGTGTATGCCACCACGCCCAGCATCTATGCTTTTAAAATGAATTTATACCTCTTCTGTGTGATGGGGAATACAATATAATGATGTGCTACTCAAATAAATAGGCATTTATGCCTCTTGGAAACCAAGTGTAGCCATGATGGAACCTCATATCTGGCTGGGACACCTCTACAGGCTTTGTTATTTACCAATATGGAAACTTTAGTAGCATGGTAAAGACTCTCGACTGGGACTAGATTCACTATTTGTACACAGAGATCTGATCTACAACCACACCTGCCAGGCAATATGAAGGGAAGAGTCCCAGGTTTGCCAAATGCATAGGTGAGAGTAGGGAGCACCAGTCTAGAGATTCTGATCATAAGGAAAATATAGCCTACTTTCCTCAAGAGCATAGTCTCCAGACCACCTGCTCCTGTTTCAAACCCCTCCACTTCTGCCTTAGCACATGGCTTCAGAAAAGAAATATTAGTTGTGTTACTCACCATAAGGGCTAATGTAAAAATGTTGTGTTTGGCCAAAAGTACAGTTTCATTTGACATAAGAAACTTCAGCAAATTTATCAAGGCTTTAAAAAAAAAAAGAAGACATCAACAAGTTATTCAAACCATAATCAGTAAAACTATATCAAAGTGTAGTAGCACTACAGAAATCAATAGGGCTAGAGTGAGTCATTCTTAGCCATCTTGGTATTTTATTTATTAGTTCTGATGAACATATAATAACTGATTTATTTATGGAAATACAGCATGCTGTTTCCACACAGGTAAACAGAATGTATTAATCAAATCAGGTAATTAGCATTTCCATCTCCTTATCATTTCCTCATGTTTGGTGTCTTTGAGCACCTATCTTCTAGTTTTTCATGAATTATTTAATAGGTTATTAAATAGTCACCCTCACTGTGCCATAAAGGCCCTCTGCAACTTAGTGAGACCCTGTTTCCAAATAAAAAATAAAAAATAGGGCTGGGGGCGTAACTCAGAGGTAAAATGCCCCTGGGTTCAATCCCCAGTACCACAAAAAATAAATAAATCATTTGCTCTTTGTTTTTTGTTTGGTTTTGGTGCCAGGGCCTCATGCATACTTACTAACCATGTGTTCCACTACTGAACTACACCCTCAGCCTCCTGCCCATTTTTAACTGGATTACCTTATTGTTGTTAAGTTTTTTGAGTTCCTTGTACATATATTGTGGCTATTAATGCTTTGTCAAATGAATAGTTTCAAAATAATTTCTTTCAAGCTGGTTATGGATGTGCATGCTTGTAATAACAGTACTTGGGAGGCTGATAAAGGAGGATCAAAGGTTTGAAGTCAGGATCAGCAACTTACAGGCCCTACACAATTTAGTAAGACCCTATTTCCAAATAATAAATAAAAAATCAGGCTAGGGGTATAATCTGGAGGTAGAATGCCTCTGGGTTTAATCACCAGTACCAAAAATAAAAATAAAAAACTTTCATTTTGTAGGTTGCCTCTACTTTGTTTTCTTTGTTATAAAGAAGGTTCTTATTTGATATAATCCCTTTTGTATATTTCTGTTTTTATTGTTTATGATTTGGGGATATTTTATCTAAAGCTTTTTTCCTTTTCTCTTTTTTTGGTACCTGGGGTTGAACCCAAAGGTATAAATTCTACCACTGAGCTATATCCCCAATCATTTTTATTTTAAAATAGGGTTTCCCCAAATTACTAAGGCTGACTTCAAACCTATGGTCTTCCTGTCTCTGCCTCACAAGTATTGGGATTACAGATAGCACCACCATACCTAGCTACCCTAAGTCTTTTTTTTTTTTTTTTTGTGCAATACTGGGGATGGAACCCAGGGGCATTCTACCTCCAAACTATACCCCAGCCCTATTTTTTATTCTTTACTTTTTTTTTTTCTTTCTTTTTTTCTTTTTTTGGTGGTACTGAGGTTCCTGGTAGCCCTATTTTTTTAAAATATTTTTATTTGGAAACAGGGTCTCTTAAGCCAGTGCGGCTGGCTTCAAACCCGCATGATCCTCCTGTCTCCACCTCCCAATTGTGCGCCGCCACGTATAGCTCAGTGGTAGATTGTTTGTCTAGCTTGTATGTGCAAGGCCTTAGGTTCAAATTCAAGCACCAACTCCCCACTCTGCAAAAAAGTACTATCTACTTTTTGAGATAGTATTTTTCTTTTTTTTGTGTGTGGTACTAAGGATTGAATAAAAAATAGGGCTCAGAGGGTTGCTCAGAGGTAGAATTTCCCTGGGTTTCATTCCCAGTACTTTAAGAAAGAAAGAAAGAAAGAAAGAAAGAAAGAAAGAAAGAAAGAAAGAAAGAAAGGAAGGAAGGAAGGGTGGGTGGGTGGGTTAGGGGTATAGATCAAAAGTACATTGCCCCTGTACCTGATTTTATTTCTTATTTGAAAATGGGGTCTCACTAAGTTGTGGAGGGCCTTGCTAAGTTGTCAAGGCCAGCTTCAAACTTGTGATCCTACTATTTCAGTCTCCCAAGTACTGGGATTACAAACATGAGCCACCACTCCTGGCTTCATATAAAAATTTTAAAATCTACTTCTTTTTGCCATTTCTAAAGTAGCAATTAATCTCAGAAGTCTAACTGTAAAACTGACATCTTAGTGTTTCAAATTTACTCCCACATGGTGATTTTTCATCAAATTCCCTCAATTTACAGGTAGAGAATAAGGGTCTCTGTCACCTCAGGCTGCTAACAGCTATTGTCAATGAACTTTGGCCATATAACTGTTCCAAACATTATTGCCAAGGGGGGTGTCTACAGTTATTCCAACTGGTTACCAGATGTGATAGCTATACTGTAGAACTACAGGTAGACTTTCCTGCTCTGGGTGGGTAAAGAGCTTATGAATAAAGAAAAATATCCTTACTGTTCTATTACAACAAAAGTGCAGCTTGTTCTATCCTCTCTTGATAGTGACAACATTTACTGAAAAGATTTCCTCTCTGCCTGGCAACTGTTAGTGAGGGACGAGATTACTAAAATCCAAGTAATCTCAGTGAAGAGAATGACTGCCAAGTCCCTATATTAACAGTGCAGCTTTGAAGACAATTTCGCAAATAAGTATTAAGCATAAAAAGAAAATCTCAGTTGACTTGTACTCATTCACCTAGGACATTTGTCCACAGAATCAATCTTGTTTCTGTGCCATTTTAACTAACTCTCCTGTACCTTTTCTATCACAAGAGCCTCTGTGTTTTTTTGTTTGTTTGTTTGTTTGTTTTTTTAGTGGTACTGGGGTTCCTGGAAGCCCTTCTACCTCTGGGCTACACTCCCAGACCTATTTTTACATTTCTATTTGGAAACAGGGTCTCCTAAGCCAGTGCGCGCGGCTGGCTTTGAACCTGCGTGATCCTCCTGTCTCTGCCTCCCAAGCGCGGGGATGACAAGCGTGCGCCACCACGCCCGGCTCTGTGGTCCTTCTGACATCTAAGTTATAGTGTTGAAGACCATGTCTTAAAAAGTGAAGAAATTCTTTCTCCCATTCTGCCTTAGTGTGAAGTTTGCTACTCCTAGAGAAGAGATGTGCACTTTGATCTGAGCAGCAGGGAAGATGAGTAGGAGAGAGACTGCAGACATTGCTGCCTGCCTGCAATACAAGCTCACTCCTGTCCTCCAACAGCACAGGCGCAATAGAGAAACAGCAGGTGGCACACCTATGATCCTAGCTGCTCAGGAGGTAAAGGCAGGATGATTACACATTTGAAACCTATCTGGTCAATTTAGTGAGAACCCATCTTAAAGTGTGTGTGTGTGTGTGTGTGTGTGTGTGTAGATGCATGCAGTTTTGTTTTTGTTTTTTACTGAGGATTAAAGGGGCAATGTACCTCTGATCTCCACTCCTAACCATTTATTTATTTATTTATTTATTTATTTATTTATTTATTGTAGTACTGGGAATGAAACCCAGTGACATTCTACCTTTGAGCTACCCTCCAAGCCCTATTTTTAATTCTTTACTTTGAAACAGGGTCTCACTGCATTGTAAAGGGCCTTACTAAGTAGCTAAGACTTCTGCGAACCTCGATCCTCCTGTCTCCGCCTCCCAAATGCTGGGGTTACAAGTGTGCACCACCATGCCCGGCTCTTATCTTTACTTTGAAACAGGGTCTCACTGAATTTCTAAGGCTTGCCTCGACTTTGCAATCTCTATCTCAGTCCCCCAAGTACTGGGATTACAGATGTGTACCACCATGCCCAGCTGAAAATAAGCCAGGCATGGTGGTGCACTCTTGTAATCCCAACATTTGGGAAACTGAGACAGGAGGATGGCGGTTCACAGCTAGCCTCAGCTACTTAGTGAGGCCCTTTGCTCCTCTCATCCCACAGCCCCAAGGCGGTGACCTGGCCACCTGCCTTGGGCACACAACACACCCATCCCATGCAGGTGCCTGCACTGAACAGCCTTTCTCATGTTTTCACTTGGTTCTCAGTGAGACCCTTTCAAAATAAAGAATAAAAATAGGGCTGGGGGTGTAGATCAAAGGTAGATTGCCCCTGGGTTCCATCCCTAGAACCTCAAAAAAAATAAAATATAAAAAATAAAATTTGGCACTGGGGACTGAATTCAGGGACATTCTACCTCCCAGCTATACCCACCAGTCCTTTTAACTTGAAACAGGATCTCGCTAAACTTCTGGAGGGTCTGATCCTCCTGCTCAGTCCCCCAAGTACTGGGATTACAGGTGTATATCAGCATATCTGGCTTCAAAATAAATATTAAAAAGGCTGGAGGGGAGGGAATGGGAAGGGAATTGGGGAAAAGCTAAATGAGTGATGTGTGCATGCATGCCTCTACCATCTTTTACCCTATTAACATGTATGACTACAAATCACTAATTTTAGAAAAAGGGCTGGAGATGCAGCTTGAAGGCAGAGTGCTTGTCTGCCATGTACAAGGCCCTGAGTTCAACTCTCAGTAATGAAAAAAAGAAAGAAAGAAAGAAAGAAAGAAAGAAAGAAAGAAAGAAAGAAAGAAGAATAGAATGCAAGGAAAATACAAGAGGAGCCTGGCTACACTTTTATCCTATCTCTAAAGCCTGAATATTTCCCTCAAATAGCTTTAAAACATTGTCAGAAATGAGGCAGTCATCATAATTTATAAACTCTTTACCCCTGCCAGGCCATAATTTCTCTGGGGTTTCATGACAGAAAGGCAAATTAGTTGGTATTTGGGGGTGGGGAAGGCTTGGTATTGAACCCAGGACCTCAAACATGCTAGCCAAGTACTCTGCCATTGAGCTCCCCAAGCTGGCATCTTTTCCTTTCTTTTCTTGTGTCATCTTTTCTTTTCCAGACTAGGGATTGAACTCAGTGGCATTCTAATCTCCAAGCTACACTCCAAGTCCTATTTTTTATTCTTTATTTTGAAACTAGGTCTCACTAAGTTGCAGAGTCTCACTAAGTAGCTGAGGCTGGCCAAGAATCTGTGCTCCTCATGTCTCAGCCTTCCAAGAACAAGTATACACTCTCATGCCTGGCTTCAGCTGGAAGTTTTGACAGTGTCAGTTAAGTGATCTTCTGGGTTTCACTGGGAGGAAAAAAGCTTCACAGGAGCCCATTCTGGATCACAAAGGGCCAGCATAGTTCCTACCAGGAGCTCAGGGAATAAAGATAGCTCGTCAAGAATCCCCTTAATGATGATTATCCCCATCTCAAAACTTCCCTCCGTAATGAAGATCACACTGGAGCTACAGAGGGGCTAGCCACCCCACCTTTTAAACTCAATGCTCAGAAGAGCTCTGTGAATGGATAAACACCTAGAAATCAGATTCCATCAACTCACAGGAGACAACAGAAAGGGCTGGGTAGCTCAGGTGGCACTCTGTAGAAAGTGATGGCTAGAGAGACCAAGCAGCTTTTACACACATCCAATCAACAAGGGCTTCTGTCTCCAGAATGCACTGCACAAAGATGCAGTCTCAGCAGTGGTTGTTTGGTAATTAAAGGACAGGAAGCCTAGAGAAAAGGAAGTGGGGCAGTGATTTATTGCTCCTCTGCTGGACTGTAACTAGTCTTCATCTCTGAGATTCAGAGTCAGGGATGGCAAAGTGATAAAAATGAAGGGGGAAGAAAGCAATTCTGGCATGAGCCAAGAGTCAACCTGTCTCAGCTGCTCACCACACAGTATGAAGGAGGAGTGCCCAGCACCGTGCTGCTCTGAAAACCAGAGCTGCAGAACCCATGTTCTATGTCTGATCATTTGGGCCAAGCACCTCTCCTCCACCCCCAAAAAGCAACCTGGAAGTAGTGATTTTCTAGAGTGCCTTTAACAGGACTAAAACAAACAAAGAAACCTTAAACTTGCCCCCACAAGCCTCTGACATCAAAGACCAGCATTTCTCTTCAAGAGTGACCCATGAAACAATACCTTTCTTCTCTATCATCTCCCTGATTCTGCACTCACTGTATCAACCGTTCAACATCCTATACGCCACTGCACACAAACTCTTCTCTCCTTTGACCAGATATAATCAGAGTTCTAAGCCTGGAAAGCTGTGACATGGCTGTGTATGAACTTTCAGAAATCAAAAGAACCTCAGAGATCATTCAGTCCAATTAGAAAATACCCTACTATAACCCCACCTCAACCTAGCTAGTGACTAAGATGTGACTAGAACCTGGTCTCCTGTTTATAGTGTTCAAAGTATCATTCCATTAGATAAGATTAAACAAAAGTGCCAGACTGACTTAAATATTAAAAGGACAAAAGCAATTCATTATAAATGATGTGCTCCATATCATTTCCATGTTTTTGGTCCCCTTTCTCTGTTGGTCCTCATTCACTTGTTAAGAGTTGTTTAATACCTCATTATTACCTTCCTATAGCTCTCACTTGCTGCTAGACTCCCAGGAGCTTAGCTCAGCATGGGCCACCTCAGATGCCCTCATCCAGACCCTTCTATCTGCCCTCCTCCGTGTGTGTGTGTGTGTGGGGGGAGTCTGGGGATGGAACCCAGGGGCATTCTATCTCCAAGCTACACCCTCAGCCCTAGTTTTTATTTTTATTCTTATTTTGAAACAGGGTCTCATGAAGTAGCTGAGGCTGACTGAGAACCACAATCCTCCTATCTCAGTCTCCCAAATGCTGGGATTACAAGCATGAGCCACCACACCCAGTTTGCCCTCCTCTCTTCTCCAATCTCCCTCTCACACACCTCTTCCCCCTCTCTTTTTGTCTCTGCTTTCTCTTTATTCTTTCTTTTTTTTAAGCACATAACTCAATTAAAATAATTTGTAATTTGCTCACTCAGTTGCCTCCTTCAAAATTATGGAAAGTACACAGAATGGACTTTATAGAACCAAGATCTTCCTTTTTATGCAAAAACAGAGCCAGAACAAAAAAAACAAAACAAAACAAAAGTAAAACGTTGTGATTGAACAATTTCCAACCAGGTTTATTCATAATTATTTATGACACAGAGCTCTGCCCAGAGCTTTGACAGCAGGCCAAAGGAAGGAATGCCCTCACACGAGGGGCAACAACAAGAACTGCAGAACAGTGGCACGCGGTGTGGGGCCAGCGCACTCAGTGCAGAGCTCCTGCTGACTGGCTCCTGGCTCACCTCTTCCCTGCACTAGCCAGGTGTGGTGACGCAGGTCTGTAATCCCTGTGCTTGGGAGCCTTCGACAGGAGAATGTGGGTTCAAGGACAGCCTCAACTACTTAGTGGGGACCTTTGCAACTCAGTGAGACCCTGTTTCAAAATAAAGAATAAAAAAGTAGGGCTGGAGGTGTAGCTCAGAGATAGAATGTCCCTGGGCTCTATCCCTAGTACAAACCCTTGCCCAGGCTTGGTAGTGCAAGCTTGTAATCCCAGTACTTGGGAGGTTGAGACAGGAGGATCACACAGGTTCATGTCCAGCCTCAGCTACTTAATGAGGCTCTCAGCAACTTGGTGAGACACTGTTTCCAAATTAAAAATATAAAAATAAGCCGTGGTAGCGCACGCTTGTAATCCCAGCATTCGAGAGGCTGACACCAGAGGATCATGGTTCGCAGACAGCCTCAGCTACCTAGTGAGGCCCTCTGCAACTTAGTGAGACCCTGTTTCAAAATAAAAAGTAGGGCAGGGGGTGTAGCTCAGAGGTTGAATGCCCCTGGGTTCCATCCCCAGACACTCAAAAAATTAATTAATTAATTTAAAAAATAGAGTCAGGTGTGGTGGCACACACTTGCAATCCCAGCATTTGGGAGGCTGAGACAGGAGGTACTGGGTTCGCGGACAGCCTCAGCTATTTTGTGAGGCCATTTGCAATTCAGTAAGACCCTGCTTCAAAATAAAGATTAAAAAAAAAAGGGCTGGGGGTGTAGCCAGGAGGTAAAATGTCCTTGGGTTTCATCCTCAGTGTGTGTGTGTGTGTGTGTGTGTGTGTGTGTGTGTGTGTGTGAGAGAGAGAGAGTATAGTCTGGAGGTAGAAAGCCCCTGAGTTCTACTTTCAGTACCACAAAAATAATAAATAAAAACTCTGCCCTTGATCCATTTGTCTGCTTGAAGCCATGTGAGCAAATGACCAACCTAACTATTCCAAGGACAGTCCCAGAAATAGCAGCATATGGAGGCAATAGTTAACATAACTATAATAGATACGGCATTGATGCATAAACATACAATTGTTAATTAGTGCTATGTCTGTAAGAGTTTACTGTCAAGTACAGTACACACTCTAGTCACGATGAAGGCATGACGGGCAAGATGTACTTTTTTTCCCTTAACTCTTTGGTTTATCATTTACATTTTGGTTTTGGTTTATCATTATCAAAAATAATTTTTTTAAAGGAAGCAGTTATAGCTGGGCACACTGGCATATACCTGTAATCTCAGTATTTGGGAGGCTGAGACAGGAGGATCGCAGGTTTAAGGCTAGTCTCAAAAACTTAGTGAGACTCTATCTTAAAATAAAAAGGGCTGAAGGGTATATATTGCAGGTCAAATGCCCCTGGGTCCAATCCCTAGTTTTAAAAAATTAAAAATAAAAATAAGAGCCAGGCATGGTGGTGCACACTTGTAATCCCCGCGCTTGGGAGGCTGAGACAGGAGGATCGCACGGGTTCAAAGCCAGCCTCAGCTACTGAGTGAGGCTTTCAGCAACTTAGTGAGACCCTGTTTCCAAATAAAATATAAAATAGGACTGGGAGTATAGCCCAGAGGTAGAAAAGACCCTGGGTTCCACACCCTGTACCACACACACACACACACAAAAAAAAAAAACCCCAACAGGTCAATGTTTTTCTTTCCAATAACACTACCATAAGCCCCACAAAAATTCCAACCCAACTTCTCATAACCTCTGCATAAGTGACCAGCTGATGTTCACATCATAGTATACCATACTGAGTACAGGGTTAAACATACAAAGTGTTTCTTATTGATGGGTAAAAGCAAAGGAAGCAAAAGTCCATAAACTTTTTTTTTTTTTGGTGATGGTGGTGGTGGTGGTGTTGGTACTGAAAGTTTGAACCCAAGGGCATTCTACCTCTAAGCTACATCCCCAGACCTTTTCATTTTTTGTTTAGAAACAGGGTATTGCTAGATTCCTGAAAGCCTTGCTATGTTGCTGAGACTGTTCTTAAGTCTGTGATCCTCATGTCTCAGCTTCCCAACTACTCAGATTAAAGACATATGTCACAGCTGGGCATGGTGGTATAAGTTTGTAATCCCCAGTACTTTGGAAGGCTGAGACAAAAGGATCGTAGGTTCAAAGCCAGCCTTGGCAGTTTAGTGAGGCTCTCTCAGCAACTTAGTGTGACCCTGTTTCCAAATAAAATAAAAATAGGGCTGGGGGTGTAGCCCTGGTAGAAGGCCCCTGGGTTCCATTTGCAGTAACACACACACACACACACACACACACACACACACACACACACACACACACCATGCCACCATGTCCAGCTTAGCCCATGGGTTCCTGTGCAAGAATTCATATTTGAGCCCTGGGCCTTGTGCAAGGCAACACTGTGATAGTCTTCAGAATAATAACCCAATTTGCAATCAAAATTAAAAATGCTCAACCAGGCGTGGTGGCGCACACTTATAATCCCAGCATTTGGGAAGCTGAGACTGGAGGATTGTGGTTTGCGGACAGCCTCAGCTACTTAGTGAGGCCCTCTGCAACTCAGTGAGACTCGGTTTCAAAATAAAGAATAAAAAATTGGGCAGGGGGTGTAGCTCGGAGGTCAAATGCCCTTGGGTTCCATCCCCAGACCCGCAAAAAAAAAAAAAAAAAAAAAAAAAGAAAAAAAAAAGCTCTAAATACCAATATCCTATGAAGCTGGGTTTGACTCTTTAATTTTTGCTCTCTTCTACTAAATGAAGCTTCACATATGTGGCTTCAAATATTCTTACTCTGAACTGAGTGAAAAATAGAGAGGTTTTTGCAGTGAAATATTTGAGGCCTTACATTAGCCATTAATTAAGTTGTAGGAAGTAGGTGCTCCATGTATACTCATTTCTTCAATGGAATCTTTTCCCCAGGACCCCTGAAATCTTAGTTTCTGGGCTTTTTTTCAGGCACTGCAAGTAGACTGCAAGTGCTGGCTCTTCTGACTCTGTCTAGATGTAATTATAAATTTCATCTTAGCTTCAGCCCATGTCTCCTGCCTTGGGTATCATGTGCATCCTGCTTAGTAAAATGGTATGATGGCAGTATGTAGAAATTCAGGCTTTTCTGCATGCACATGCAAGTAGAATGAAGTAAGAATGTAGTACCCAGATTCTGGGAGACAGATCCAGGACAAAGTACTTTAATAATTCCTAAATCCCAAGTGACTTTCCAGAGGCAGAAGCAGCCAATTTGATTTTCAAATAGAAAGACTTTACGCAAGGCGCGGTGGTGCATGCCTGCAGTCCCAGCTACTGGGGAGGCTAAGGCAAGAGGATCACTTGAGCCCAGGAGTTCAAGATCAGCCTGGACAACACAAGACTCAGTTTAAAAAATGAAACAAATAAGAAAACAGAAGTTCAGTACTGAGAATCTTGCTACCTTACACAGGCGTTCATCAGCCCACAAAGATCTTGTTCGCTGAGCTGTTTCAAGCACTAATGTATCCCACACAATGAGGGCTTCCCCAACTATTTTTCTATTCTGTTTTGAATTCAGCGGGAGGGAAAGAAGGTAGCAGCAAACTGTTTGCCATGTAGGAACAGAATGAATAATGGATATGGGAACTTCTCCAGAACAAAAACTGTCCCCACACTGAAGTAAACCAGGTGCACAGAAGAACAAGCCAAACATGGGAAGACACAATTAAGTGATAGCTTAGATGCCTGCCTCAGAGCAGAGGGGTAGCTTAATTATAAAACCAAGTGAATGATATTTAAATAAGATTAAAAACAGGAAGGAGACAGAGCCTTCAGCAGAGCACACATAAATTTATGTCTCTAAAGAATCAGGTCAAAAAGGTCTGTCTGTCTGAGTAGCTTTTACATACTATAAGGAAAAAGATGGAAAGCAAAGACAAGACTCAGCCAGATCCTATTTTGTGGCCTGGCACAGAGCTGGGATGAGATGCCACAGAACCAAAATCAAAACCTGCTCATTATGGGAGATGGATAATGTCACAGGGACTGATAGAAGGAAGTACCAGCATCTCATTTCCTTAGGAGAAAAGTCAAGGAACTCAAGGAGAGGATGAAAATATAACTGGTGTAACAAGCTAAGCCACTAAAATCCCAGAGGCATTATAAACTCCAGCCAATTCCAGCATCTCTGGACAAAATCACCAGCAATCAGCAGGTTCGCTGTCAATCAGTAAAGTGGTACAGGAAGGATGTAGAAGCTGACACCTGCCAGTAGAATAATTTAAAAATACAATAGGTGGATTCTAGAATACAGGCATCTATCTGGCTGTAAACCTAAGCACTTCACTGACACAGAAGCCAAGGAATCGAACAAGAAAACAAAATGGCTTTGGTTATGTGCTCAGAGCCTCTCCAGCTGAAGAGAGCACATGAAGTCAGTATGTCAGCAGCCTGCACTGCCCAGGTCCCATGCCCTTCTAAATGAGCCAGAAAATAGAACAAATCATTTCTTTAAATGGAAGTCAGGTTCAGTCCTTGCTGTTGATGTATATCTGCTAAAAGGGAAGATAATGTTCTCAACCATCTCCCATTTCCCTTTTACTTGGGGATAAAGCAATCCTCACAATTACCACCCACACTCTTCTTTATCATGAAAATGAGCTTTTACAAGAAAGAGTTCTCAGATTCCAGACTTTGGTAAATGTATGATCTCCATGCAGCTGTCTGTAACTAAGCATACTCAGGAGCCACTGCCTTTATCTAGAGCCCTATACCAACTGCTTATTTTTCTTCCAACACTGTCCAAATGAATGATAGCCAAAGATACTTTCTTTTTTTCTTTTTTTTTTTTTTCCCTACTGGGGATTGAACCCAGCGGTACTCTACCACTGAGCTACATCTCTAGCCCTTTTTATTTTTTTATTCTGAAATTGGACCTTGCTAAATTGCCAACACTGTCCTCAAATTTGCAATCCTCCTGCCTCAGCTTCCTGAGTCCTTGGGATTGCAGGGGTGTGCCACCATGCTCAGATAAAAATCTCCACTTACAAAACCTAGTAATTAGCCCAGGTATGGTAGTACAATTTGTAATCCCAGCTTTTGGGAGGCTGAGACAGGAGGACTGCAGTTTGCAGGCAGCCTCAGCTATGTAGTGGGACCCTTTGCAACTCAGTGAGACCCTGTTTCAAAATAAAGAATAAAAAATAGGGCAGGGAGTGTAGCGTGTAGGTAGAATGCTCCTGGGTTCCAAACCCAGTACCACGGGGTTGGGGGGGGAATCTAGTAGTTAATAAGATCGTATCTACATTAGCCATATAATATAGAACCAAGAACATTACTTTCTGCCAAAATGAAAACTGAAGAAAGGCCAGTGACAGAACTCTCCTGCTCACTAGAGACTCAGGAGAGATGATAACTTCTCAAATCAAACTAGATAGCCAGGCGTGGTGGTGCACACTTCTAATCCTAGCATTCAGGAGGCTAAGACAGGAGGATTGCAGTTCATGGACAGACTGAGCTACTTAGTGAGACCCTTTGCAACTCAATGAGATCCTATTTCAAAATAAAGAATAAAACATAAGGCTGGGAGTGCTGCTTGGAGGTAGAATGCCCCGGTGTTCCATCCTCAGTACCGCAAACAACAACAACAACAACAACAACAACAAAAAACACAACTATATGCCCCTTTAGACAGAGTATAGGTGCCAGGGGTAGTGGAGTGTACCTATAGTTCCAAAAACTTGTTGGCTGAAGCAGAAGGAATACAAGTTCCAGGTCACCCTCAAGAAATTCTCCACTCTGTCTTAAAATAAAAAATAGCCAGAGGGAACATGGTGGCACCTGCCTAAAATCCCTGAGACAGGAAGATTGCAGGTTTGAGGCCAGCCTCAGCAACTTAGCAAGGCCCTCAGCAACTTAATGAGACCCTGTTTCAAAATTTTAAAATGGAGTGTCCTAGCCGGGAGTGTTGGTGCATGTTTGTAATCCCAGTACTTGGGAGGCTGAGACAGGAGGATCGCACAGGTTCAAAGCCAGCCTCAGCTACTTAGTTAGGCTCTCAGCAACTTAGTGAGACCCTGTTTCCAAATAAAATATAAAATAGGTCCGGGAGCATAGCCCAGAGGTAGAAAAGCCCCTGGATTTCATCCCCAGTACCACAAAAAATAAATTAAAAAAAGAATTGTCTTATTTTCAAGTCACTCCACTATGTCACTCTCTGATGTAGTACTTTGTAATTTCTGTCCCTTCTTTCTGCCTTTGTAATAATAAAAATTGCTTAAGCTTAAAATTTTTTTTTTAAAAAGAGCGGGGGGAAGCCTGGCATGGTGGCACACGCTTGTAATCCCAGCATTTGGGAGGCTAAGACAGGAGGATCATGGTTCACAGACACCTCAGCTACTTAGTGAGGCACTCTGTAACTTAGTGAGAACCTGTTTCAAAATAATTAAAAATAGGACTGGGGAGCTGGGCATAGTGGCGCACGCTTGTAAATAAAATAAAATAGCAAAAAATTAAAAGGACTAGGGTACAGCTAAGTAGTCAAATTCCCCTGGATCAATCCCCAGTTAATACAAACAAAACAAAAGAAAATATAGCAACTTCTTCCCCCACTCCTTTTTCTTGACAAAGTGCTGATAAATCTATGAGTGCTGACACTCCTCAGGATAGAAAGTGATTTTGTGTGCAAAGAACAAAGAGCAATTTCTCACCCTTATAGGGGCTTTTATGTGGGAGTCATTTTCTTCCTCAAATGGGTTAAATCTGCTAGAGAGTCTTTTGCTTCTGCCAAACGTGTAGGGAATGAAAGAGTGGTTTAGGATAGTATAAATTTGGGGTTTAGCCAAATATAGTGATCTGAAAGGGGATAAAACCTTTCCTGGCATTCATTTTTAGTCCTTGAGCTTTCTTTCTTTCTTTCTTTCTTTTTTTTTTGGTGGTATTGGGGTTCCTGGAAGCCCTTCTATCTCCGGGCTACACTCCCATACCTATTTTTACATTTTTATTTGGAAACAGGGTCTCCTAAGCCAGCGTGCGCGGCTAGCTTCGAACCTGCGCGATCCTCCTGTCTCTGCCTCCCAAGCGCGGGGATTACAAGCGTGCGCCACCACACCCGGATAGTCCTTGAGCTTTCTATACCGCTGTACAAAATCTCTCATAACTGTGGTCCACAGATAAAATCGTTTAAAAACTAAGTAATAGAACTAGAAGCCAGGAGTAATGGCACACACTTGTAATCCCAGTACTTGGGAGACTTAGACAGAAGGATCCCCTCGTGGCCAGCCTCAGCTACTTAGTGAGGCCCTCCACAACTTAGTGAGATCTTGTTTCCAAATAAATAATAAAAAACAGGGCTGGGGTTGTAGCTTGGAGGTACAATGTCCCTGGGTTTAATCCCTAGTACCATAAACAAACAAACAAACAAACCTAACTACAAGTAGATAAGAGTTCATAGGCTAGTATCTCAAAATCAGGAGGAGCTGCCATACTGCCAAAGTTTTAACTCCAAAATAATTGCCAGATAGGCTGGGCATGGCAGTGCAGGCTTATAATCCCAGTACTTGGGAGGCTGAGACAGAAGGATCACTGATTTAAGGACAGCTTCAGAACCCTAGAGACCCTATTTCAAAATAAAAATAAAAAATAGGGCTGGGGTGTAGCTAGAAGGCAGAATGCCCCTGGGTTTAATCCTCAGTACCACACACACAAAAAAAAAATAGCCAGATAAATCTATGGGTCAAGTCAATCTCTCAATCCTATATATTATTTACAATATAACAAGTTTCTGAGGAAAGGCTCTCAAATCCCAGTCTTAAAGTGTACCTAACCATGAAGGCATAGGCTTCTGACAGTGGCAAGAGAGCCAGCTGGATCCAGAGAGCTGTGACACTCTCTGAGTTTTCCATTTTTCCCAGTAGGTATCTAAAAGGTCAGGCCATGTATAATTTCTCTTATTTTTCACAAAGCTGAGATGCTTCAGATGCTATTTAGCACAGTGAAGCTGAACAGATTGTTTTGGGGGGTATGGAGGGCCTTTCTTCCTACAGGGAGGCAAATGTTGCCTAGTGATCTGCATCTAAGCATAGGAGTCAGGAACTCTACGTTCTAATCAGGACTCTGTTTAGTGTCTGGTTCCATGATCCTCAGCAAATCACTTAACCCTTCTCTATCTCTACTCCCTTCCTAACAAACCGGGATAAAAATGAATTACCCCCCAGGGATGTGATAAAATGAAAGGGTAAGAAGGACTGTGATCCACACATAAATGTCAGTAAAAGTGCCAGTATAAATCTGCTTTTAAATCAATCCACGTGTTCAGACTGTGGGAAGTCATACCATTTAAATGCAGGCTGCCTCCCCAAAGTCCCTTCTGCCTCCAGTGGAAGTAAAATAATCTGGTTCCAAAGGCTCTCCTTCAAGTAGTTCCCTTTCTTCTAACAACTGAATGCTTCTATCTAAACATTCTGTTTATTCTTTCATTAATGGCTTAGAAACCTTCAAAGTTTCTTTTCTTTTCTTTTTTCATTTTTCTCAGTACTGGGGATGAAACCCAGGGACATTCTACTTCCAATCTATACCCTAGCTCTACTTTTTATTCTTTATTTTGAAACAGGGTCTCACTGAGTTGCAAAGGGCCTCACTAAGTAGATGAGGCTGTCTGAGAACCTCATCCTCCTGTCTCAGCCTCCCAAATTCTGGGGTTACCAGCACACGCCACCATGCCCTGCTCAAAGTTTTTATTTCTACTACTTAAAAGCAATCCATGCCGGGGCATGGTGGCACACACTTGTAATCCCAGCACTTGGGAGGTGGAGAAAGGAGGATTGCGCAGGTTTGAAGCCAGCCACGCTGTCTTAAGAGACCCTGTTTCCAAATTTAAAAAAAGTATAAAAATGGGTCTGGGAGTGTAGCCCGTAAGAAAGAAAAAAAAAAAAGACAAAGGAAAGAAAATTATCTACCATTCCCTTTCACATCAACAATTCAAATATAACTTGTGGCTTGGCTCTATCAAAGGTGATAAGTGGATTTCCAGGAAGATGGCGATGGAGGAAAGCTGGGCTTATGAGCCCCGCTAACAATCAATCTCTATTACCACAAAATCAGTGCCTTTCATAGCCAGAAAACACCATCAGCAGAGAAACAAAAAATGTAATTTCAAGGGACAGAGAAAAAGAGGGCTGGAAAAATGAGACACCAGAAACCAGACCGCAGTGCTGCAGCCAGAGCCATGGCGTGGAGCGGCGGGTGCCATCTTCTTTTGCAGCACCAGGCTCCAGAGAAGAAGGGAACTCATAACGGAGCTCAGAGCCACAGAGGAAATACGCCGGCCTCACGCCCGAGGACACAGAAGCAGCGCCTTACTGCCGGCGGCAGCGGCATTTTCACCGGACGGCACCAGACCAACGCACTCAACAGCCCACCAGGCTCCAGACAGGAGTGGCGGCCAGCGAGCTGAGGTGAGCCGCTGTGGAACAGCCGGGAGGGATTTGGCAGTTTTCTCCACGCAGGGAGCATCTTAAGCTCCCAGGGGCTGGGCTCAGCACACCTTGCAGGGACTCAGAGCGAAGCTCAAAATCAGAGAAGAAATATGCCAGCCTCACGGCCAAGGGCGTGGCAGCAGCGTCATATTGCCACCGGCGGCGGCAGCAGCAAATTCACCAAGTCCACTACAGTTACATCTGCGCACTCAACAACAATGAGTCAAATTGCAGGCCCTGGAGGAGAAATCCCAGTACAGCACTCCCAGAGACTTGACCCAGTGGGGGAGTGGCGGTGGCAGAGATATCACACCATAGGAGAACGCCCAACCTGGCACCCCCCATGGTCTAAAACAGCCTCGATTGACTCCCTGGGTCGGAGACTCTGCTATACAAACCAGTAAAGGAGTAGTGTGGACCAAGATACCACAGACTCGAGATCCAGAGCACCTTAAGTGAAGTCGTAGTGACCCAAGGGAAGAACCCAGAGAAGGCACAAACTTCCAATATCATGGGAAAGAGGAATAACAATGGAGCAATGAATGCCCACAACCCCACAACATCAGAAACTGATAAAACAGAAATTCAGAGATTTCTAGAAGATCAAATCAGGAAAATAACTGTAGAAATAATAGAGGTGTTTCGAAAAGAATTCAGAGTCAAAAAGAGATAAAGGATGCAATTAATAAAGTAAAGGCCTCAATTCAAAGTACAAACAACCGACTAGACCACATGGAGAATAGAATCTTGATCTTAGAAGATCATTCAAAAAATGAACGCATAGTTTCTAATTTATTTTTTTTTTTTTAACATAAATAGTATACATTTACACTATATTTGGTGCCCTCTCCCCCCGCCCCCGTTTTCTCCCCCCCCCCCACCAATGGTTGGCCAGGTTAACCATGTCTTATTCATAATTTTACACATGTTCAGGTGAAGATGCTCCTTAATCAAGATCGGCCTTTCTCCTCTCCTATCTTTCCATTAAAACTTAGCTAGTATTTCCCCTCTAATATCTGGGGTCCTACTGGTATCCTTTGTGTTTTCTAGTTTGGGCATATTAGAGGAAACATGTGTATCTTCTCCTTCTGTGCTTGGCTGATCTCACTTAACATGATGCTTTCCAGGGCTTTCCATCTTCTTGCAAATGATAAAATTTTGTTCTTCTTTATGGCTGAATAGAATTCCATTGTGTGTATTTCCCACAGTTTTGCTATCCATTCATCTGTTGATGGTGATCTGGGTTGGATCCATATTTTGGCTATTACAAATTGTGCTGCTATGAACATAGGTATGCATATGTTGCTGTATTTCTCTGAATTCAACCCTTTTGGAAAGATACCCAGGAGTGGTATAGCTGGATCATATGGTGGATCTATTCCCACTTTTCTTAGGAATCTCCACACAGATCTCCATAGTGGCTGAACTAGTTTGCACTCCCACCAACAGTGTAAAAGAGTTCCTCTTTCCCCACATCCTCGCCAGCATTTGTTGTTGTTTGATTTCTTTATGCTTGCTACTCTCACTGGGGTTAGATGGAATCTCAGTGTAGTTTTGATTTGCATCTCCCTGATGGCCAGTGATGAAGAACATCTTTTCATGTATCTATTAGCCCTTTGTATCTCTTCTTTTGTGAAGTGTCTATTTAGTTCATTTGCCCATTTCTTGATTGGGTTGTTTGTTTTGTTGGTGTAGAGCCTTTTGAGCTCTTTGTATACTCTGGATATTAGCCCCCTATCAGAATGGTGGCTGGTAAAGATCCTTTCCCATTCTGTAGGCTTCCTCTTTAGGTTATTGATAGTTTCCTTTGAGGAGAAGAAACTTTTTAGTTTAATGTTATCCCACTTGTTTATTCTTGCTTTAATTTCCTGAGCTTTGGAGGTTTTGTTGAGAAAGTTACTGCCTGTGCCAATATGTTGTAGTGTTGAACCTATGTTCTCCTCTACTAACTTCACCGTCTCAGGTCTAATTTCTAAGTCTTTGATCCATCTTGAGTTGATTCCTGTGTTAGGTGAGATATAGGGGTTTAGATTCATCTTTTTACAAATGGCTAGCCAGTTCTCCCAGCACCACTTGTTGAAAAGGCTGTCTTTTCTCCAGCGTATGTGTTTGGCCCCTTTGTCAAAGATTAATTGACTAAAGATGTGTGGGTTTGTTTCTGTATCTTCTATTCTAATCCACTGGTCAGTATATCTGTTTTTGTGCCAGTACCATGCTGTTTTTACTACTATTGCTCTATAGTATAGTTTGAAGTCTGGGATTGTAATGCCTCCTGCGTGTTTCTTGTTATTGAGAATTGCTTTGGCTATTCTAGGTCTTTTCTTTCTCCATATGAAGTTCATGATTGATTTTTCTAGGTCTCTGAAGAATGTCACTGGTATTTTAATGGGAATTGCATTGAACCTATAGATCAGTTTTGGCAGAATGGCCATTTTGATGATATTTATTCTGCCTATCCATGAGCACGGGAGATCTTTCCATCTTCCAAGGTCTTCTTCTATTTCTTTCTTTAATGTTTTATAGTTTTTGTTGTAGAGGTCTTTTACATCTTGGGTTAGGTTTATTCCTAGGTATTTTATTGGTTTTGAGGTTATAGTGAATGGAATTGTTGTTTTTGTTTCCTTCATTGTGGATTCGTTGTTGGCATAAAGAAAGGCCACTGATTTCTTTAGGTTGATTTTGTAACCTGCGACTTTGCCGAATTTGTCGATCAGCTCCAGAAGTCTTTTGGTTGAGTTCTTTGGGTCTTCCAGGTAAAGGATCATGTCATCTGCGAATAAGGATAATTTCACTTCCTCTCTTCCTATGTGGATTCCTTTGATTTCCTTCTCTTGTCTGATTGCTGCAGCAAGAGTCTCAAGGACTATATTGAAAAGGAGAGGTGAAAGTGGGCATCCTTGTCTTGTTCCTGACTGTAGCGGAAATTCTTGCAGTTTTTCCCCATTCAATATAATGTTGGCTTTGGGTTTGCAGTATATTGCCTTGATGATGTTGAAGTACTTTCCTTCTATCCCAATTTTTTGCAGTGTTTTTAACATAAATGGGTGTTGGATTTTGTCGAATGCTTTTTCAGCATCTATTGCTATGATGATGTGGTTTTTGTTCTTGGTTCTATTTATGTGGTGAATAACATGTATTGATTTGCGTATGTTGAACCAGCCTTGTTTTTCTGGGATGAAACCGACTTGGTCGTGATGAATTATTCTCTTGATATAGTTTTGAATGCGTATAGCTAGTATTTTGTTTAGAATTTTTGCATCTATGTTCATTAAGGATATTGGTCTGTAGTTTTCCTTTCTTGAGGTATCTTTATTTGGTTTGGGGATTAATGTGATACTGGCCTCATAGAAGGAATTTGGAAGAGTTCCATCTCTTTCAATTTCCCGGAACGTGTTATGAAGTATTGGTATTAGTTGTTCACTGAAGGTTTTGTAGAATTCAGCTGGGAACCCATCTGGGCCTGGGCTTTTCTTTGGTGGAAGAATTTTTATTGCCGTTTCTATTTCTTTGGTTGTTATTGGTTGGTTTAGGCTTGCTATGTCCTCTTGGTTGAGTGTAGGAAGGTTAACTGTGTTTAGAAATCTGTCAATTTCATCCAGGTTTTCAAATCTATTGGAGTATAAATTTTTAAAGTAGTTTCTGATAATGTTTTGAATTTCTTCACTATCTGTGGTGATATCTCCTTTTTCATTTCTAATTTTGGTAATTTGAGTTGATTCTCTTTTTCTTTTGGTTAGGTTGGCCAGGGGTTTATCAATTCTATTAATCTTTTCAAAGAACCAACTTTTTGTTTTATTGATTCTTTGAGTTGTTTTTTTGTTCTCTATTTCATTTATTTCTGCTCTAATTTTGATGATTTCTCGTCTTCTGCTGGCTTTGGGAATGGATTGTTGCAGAATTTCTAGATCCTTGAGTTGTTTCATTAGGTTCTTTACTTGGTGGTTCTCCATCCTTTTTATGTGGGCACTCAATGCGATAAACTTTCCTCTTAGTACTGCCTTCATGGTGTCCCATAGGTTTTGGTGGGTTGTGTCTCTGTTTTCGTTTGTTTCCATAAATTTCTTTATTTCTTCCCTAATTTCTGCTCTTACCCATTCGTCATTTAGTAGTGTATCATTCATTCTCCATGAATTTGAATACTTTCTTTCGAGTTTCCTGTTGTTGATTTCTACTTTTATTCCATTGTGGTCTGAAAAGATGCATGGGATTATATTACATTTTTTGAAATTGCTGGTATTTTCTTTGTGTCCCAGGATGTGATCTATTTTGGAGAAGGTTCCATGGGCTGCTGAGAAGAAAGTGTATTCTGTAGTTCCTGGTTGAAATACTCTGAAAACGTCTATTAGGTCCATTTGGTTTATGGTTTCCTTTAGTTCTAAAGCATCTTTACTCATCTTTTGCCTCGAAGATCGATCCAGTGGTGTGAGAGGCGTATTAAAGTCTCCCAGAATTATTGTATTTGGGTCTACTTGGGATCTTATGTCCAGAAGGGTTTGTTTTACGAATGTGGTTGCACCCACATTTGGGGCATAAATATTTACTATCATTATATCTTCTTGGTGTATTGTTCCTTTTAATAAAAGGAAGTGCCCTGATTTGTCTCTTTTGATGTGTTTTATTTTAAAGTCTGTTTTGTTGGATATCAGGGTTGCTACCCCTGCTCTTTTTCGGTCACTGGTGGCATGGTATATCTTTTTCCATCCTTTCACCTTCAACCTGTGAATGTCTTTGGCTGTGAGGTGAGTTTCTTGCAGACAGCATATGTTTGGATTATGTTTCCTAATCCACATTGCCAGTCTATGTCTTTTGATTGGTGAGTTAAGTCCTTTGACATTAAGTGATATTATTGAAATATGCTTTTTGTTTTCTGCCATTTTGTGTTCTGTCTACTCTTGGGTGTTGTGATCTTTCTTCTTTACTTAAATGGCCCACTTATTAACTTCCTCTCTTCTCTGATTCTGGAGTCTGCTTCTTTTTTCTTCCTTATGATTTATTTCTTTAAGAATTTTCTCCAGTGTTGGCTTTGAATTCATGAATTTTTTGAGATTCTGTTTATCCTGAAAGACTTTGACTTCCCCATTGATCTTGAATAGTAGTTTTGCTGGATAGATTAATTTGGGCTGGAAGTTATGTTCTTCCAGGGTCTGAATCACGTCGTACCAGTCTCTCCTAGCATTCCTGACCTGGGTTGTATAGTCTGGGGTGATTCTTATTGTTTTGCCTCTATATGTCACCTGTCCTTTTGTTCTCACTGCTTTTAAGATTCCTTCCTTGGCCTCTATGCTGGTCAATTTGGTTATTATGTGGCGTGGAGTGGTTTTTCTTTGGTCCTGTCTCAGTGGAGTTCTGTATGCCTCCTGTACTTGAAGATTCAAGTCTCTTTCCATATTTGGAAAATTCTCTGAGATTATTTCCTTGAAGATATTACATATGCCCTTGGTCTGTACCTCTATCCCTTCCTCAATGCCTATTATCCGTAAATTAGGGCGCTTCATATTATCCCATAATTGCTGGATGTTTAGGTTTTGTTGCTGTAAAGATTTCTGTATATCGCTGACTGTGTTTTCGGTTTGGGATGTACTGTCTTCTAATATTGATATTCTGTTTTCCATTTCATCTAATCTTCCAGAGTTTCTTTCTATTGCTGTCTTCATTTCACTTATTGCCTCTTTCATTTCATTCCAGACCTCTTTCTGATTCTTTTTTAGTGTTTCTATTTCATCTTTAACCTCCTCTATACTTGTTTTAAAACCTTTCATCATATTGAACAACAAGATTCTGAACTCCCCTTCTTGCATTTCTAGTAGGTCAGTATTCGTGATTTCTGCTGTCTCTTCATAACTCCTGGTTCTCATATTTACAGTGTTCTCTGTCCTGTTTTTCTGATTTCTACCCATCGTTCGTGAGTAATGTGTTTAGTCAAATCTTAATATTAGGAGTTTAGGAGTATCGGCCAGTCAGCTGAGCCTTTCCAGTGTTGAAAGTGGGTGATGTGGGAGGAGCTGGGGTGATGGGTAAAGGAGTCAGATTAGGTGGAGGATATGTTAGGTTGAGAAGGACTTTAAGTATGATAAAGTAATAACTTGCTATGAATGAGAGAGAGTTAACTACTAGGACTCTTGTTGTTAGTAGAGTAGTTATGGATATAAAAAATACTTTGAGTTTTAAACCATGAGGTATATTATGGGGAAAAGTTTTGGGGGAGAAATGTATGTAGGTTAGTGTGGGAAGGTTTGTAAATAGGGATGCTGGTAGGAGCAGACAGACATAAAAAAAAAAAAAAAAAAAAAAAAAAAAAAAAAAAGAATCCCCTCAAGATACCAAGACTATTATGTAATCCAAGAAAAAGGAAGGTAAACCAATCAAAGGAGGAGAATGAAAGAAAAGGAAGGAAAAGGGAAGAGAGAGGAAAAAGGAAGAGGAATAAAATAAAAGGAACTAGCAGCCGTGTGAAATAAAAAAATAAGGCAAACTATCCAATGTATATATATATAAAACAACAAGTTAAAGTAAGAGAAGTTTGGATTAAAAGAAGAAAAAAAAGAAATCAGCAATAACCATACTAAAACAAAAGCACTTTAAAAGCAAAAGAAAACATAACATCCACATTAAAAGTAAAACAAACAGTCCTCCTTATTTACGCATATGGGGTCAGGTCCATATAATATGTGCGTATCTGATTGCTTGGTAGCTTTCAGGATACCGTCCAATGTCTCTTAGTTTTCTTTGTACTCTATTTTTATCTTCTTAAGTCACTCTGGGTGTTTGGACACCTTTTTCTCCTTTAGCTGCTTTAGGTTTATGTGTCCGGGTGTCTGGTTTCACTGTTATTTGATTCTGTACAGTTCACAGATTCTGCGAAATTCTAACCTGTGATCAGCACATCTGCACTCACCACCCTCGCCTCCAGCCTGTGCTTCCCTACAGCAGGGGTGGAGAGTGACTAAAGTGTAATTGGAACTTCCCCCTGAGGTCCTGAGCAGATTTTGTGGCCCGATGGATTTTCTTGTGTCTCTGGAAATTCCAGCTGGGCTAGCCGGTGTGGTCCCAAGATGTGCCCTGGGCAAATGAATGCTGGTTCCTGGGTGGCCACACTTACTGCCAGAGCTCTGCCTATTCCAAGAGTGCAGGCTGGATGCACTGTTAATACTGGACCCTAGTGAGAGTGGGTGCAGCTGTCTATTGCTGCTGGTATGTTCTTCCAAGGTGTATTGAGCTGTGTTCTCACTTAGAACTAAGCATCTGGCTACCAGGAGGTTGGGAATACCCCGCGGTGGGCCAGGGGTGCAGGGTAGGTGCTCAAGGGTCCAGTGTGCGGTGTCCAGCAATGGTCTCTGCGTCCCGCGGGACGTAGAGGCTGGGGGTGCCCCAAGGAGATTTCCGGGTCTCCCAGTGCTTTTGCAGCCTGGAGGGTAGGCTCTGGCAAGGTAGCAGGGGTTAGCCACAGAAGCAGGCTCCAATTTAGGAGGACAGTGTACAGGCACTGATTACTAGTAGGGGACAGGCAGGATGCGCGAGGAGAGTGCTCTGAGGCTTGAGCCCGTGGTGGGGGGTTGAGACTGCGACTGCGCACACGCTAGGACCCCAGTTACTAGGGCGCCCTCAGGTACCTGTCTTGGTGCAGGAATCCGTGTGAGTCTCTGTGCCGATGTGATCCGGTCGCTGGTGGGCAGACAGAGTTCTGGTGGGTGCTGCTCGCTGCTTAGGATGCGGTCCTAAGTCCGTTTTTATTCCCGGATTATCTTGCCGTGGAAATATCGGGCAGGCAGCTCCTTGGACAGCTGCCAAAGCAGCCCGCGGCTCAGCGTTCTGGTCCGCGGTCAGATTGTATCTGCAGCAGGTCCCGTGTCCGATCTTTGTTCTTCTTGTTCAAGTTCAGGGTTCCGCCGAGGTACCAGGATGTGTTTTGGTTCCTGGTATGTATTTGTTTTGTTGATTTAGACACTGCTTTCTCCGTATTTAAACTTTATTTACTTCAGCTACTGAGAGGTGCTGTGTCCCTCAGTCGCCATTTTGGAAAAAAAAAAATAGTTTCTAATTTAGAAAAAAAAATCTGACAGCAGGAATTTGACATTGAAGAAATATAGGCCCATTTTAAGAGAGCTAACCTAAGAATAATTGGAATAGAAGAGGGAAAAGAAGGTGAAACCAAAGGGATCAACAATCTCTTCAAGGAAGTAATAGCAGAAAATTTTCCAAACGTAGAGCAAGAGGTTGATACACAGATCCAGGAAACTTATAGAACTCCCTTTAGACAGGATTGGAGAAGAGGATCACCACGCCACATAATTGTCAAAATGACCAATGTGGAAGCCAAGCAGAGAATCTTAAAGGCAACAAAAACAAAGGGCCAAGTGACATTCAGAGGCAAACCGATTAGAATCACTCCAGACTTCCCAAACCAAGTCATGAGAGCCAGAAGGGCTTGGAGTAACATATTCCAAACTCTGAAAGAAAACAACTTCCAGCCAAAAATTTACTACCCAGCAAAACTTTCTATCAAATTAGATGGGGAAATAAGAAACTTCCACGACAAACAGAAACTGAAGGAATTTATGTCTTCAAAACCAGCGCTAGAGAAAATACTCAAAGAGATTAACTACAAAGAAGAAATAGGTAACTCACACCAGAACCAGAGAAACAAGATTTTCCATCCAACAGATGACTAAGATTGGTTATCTGTGGAGATTCATTATTTATGTTAGTCTTTTACTTACCTCTAAATTGTTTTGTTTGCTTTTATTGTTGCTAATTTTTAGGATTTCTAGTTGGAATACTAATATACCTTCAGATATAGCATTTGGAAATATTTTATCCCATTCTATCAGTAACTTTTAACTCGGTTTACATTGTCTTTGGATATACAATATGTTTTTATTTTTTAGGGAGTTTGTTTACCCTTTTGCTGCCTGTGCCATTGAAATCATATCCAAGAAATCACTGCCAATTTCAATGTTATGAGGTTTTATGACCCAGATTTTCTTCTAAAAGTTTATAGTCTTAAGATTTATATTTAGGTCTTTTATATATTTTGAGTTAATATTTGAATATTGTGTTAGGTAAGGGTCCGATTTTATTCTTTCCCGTGTAATTATTATTTTTCAACAATATTTAGTTAAAAGATAATTATTTCCTCCACCAAATGTTCGTGGAAACCTTGTCAAAAATAACCTGACAATAGCCGGGCGTGGTGGCGCACGCTTATAATCCTTGCGCTTGGGAGGCGGAGACAGGAGGATCGTACAGGTTCAAAGCCAGCCGCGCTGGCTTAAGAAACCCTGTTTCCCAAAATAAAAAAGTATAAAATAGGTCTGGGAGTGTAGCCCAGAGGCGGAAGGGCTTCCAGGAACCCTAGTACCACCAAAATAAATAAATAAAAAAATAACCTGACAATATATGGAAGAATGTATCTCTAGGCTTTTATTTAACTCCAGTGGTTTATATATCTGCCTTTAGAACAGTACTACACTATTTCAATCATTGTAGCTTTATATGGTTTGAAATCAGAAAATATACATCTTCTAGCTTTGTTCTTTTTCGAGATCATTTTGGGTATCTAGAGTCCATATTCCATATTAGGATAGATTTTTTGGTGAAAAATAAATAAATATATGATAGTTTCACCTTAAAAAAGAAAAAGAAAGAAATATTCTCTGGTAAGAAAGAAAGCAAAAAGAAATATTGAAATGGTATCCTTAAGTCATCAAAAGCTTGGTATCAGACAAATGAAACTGTTATGTGAGATTATCAACGTTAATATTGGATAAATTGCTATAATACTAGATGTCAACCACTAAGCCAAGCATGGGAAGGAGGGATGGGGAGGGAACGGGGTGGGGATCAGGTAGGGGCTAACTGGGCGATGTGTGCATGTATGTCTACAAAAGTATTATTTTTATCCCATTATGATGTATGAATACAGTGCACCAATAAAATAAATTTTTAAAAAAAAGGTGATAAGTGAGCTCATCAGAAACACAGAAACAATCATCCTAGCCCAGCGTGGTGGCACATGCTTGTAATCCCAGCATTTGGGAGGCTAAGACAGGAGGATCACAGTTTGAGGACAGCCTCAGCTAATACTTAGTGAGGCCCTTTTCAACTCAGTGAGACCCTGTTTCAAAATAAAGAATAAAAAATAGGGCTTGGCCCTCAACATTGGAAAAGCTCTGCTGACTTGCCGATACCTCTAAACTCCTAATATTAAGATTGGACTAAGCATAATACTCACAAAAAATGAGAACCAGGAATAATGAAGAGACAGCAGAAATCACGAATACTGACCTACTAGAAATGCAAGAAGGGGAGTTCAGAATCTTGATGTACAATATGATGAAAGGATTTAAAACAAGTCTAGAGGAGGTGAAAGGTGAGTTAGAAACACTAAGAAAGAATCAGAAAGAGGTCTGGAATGAAATGAAAGAGGCAATAAGTGAAATGAAGACAGCAATAGAAAGAAATTCTGGAAGATTAGATGAAATGGAAAACAGAATATCAATATTAGAAGACAGTACATCCAAAACTGAAAACACAGTCAGCGATATACAGAAATCTTTACAGCAACAAAACCTACATCCAGCAAATGTGGGATAATATGAAGTGTTCTAACTTACAGATAATAGGCATTGAAGAAGGGATAGAGGTACAGACCAAGGGCATCTGTAATATCTTCAAGGAAATAATCTCAGAGAATTTTCCAAACATGGAAAGAGACTTGGACCTTCATGTCCAGGAGGCATACAGAACTCCACTGAGACAGGACCAAAGAAAGACCACTCCACGCCACATAATAACCAAAATGACCAACATAGAGGCTAAGGAAGGAATCTTAAAAGCAGTGAGAACAAAAGGACAGGTGACATATAGAGGCAAAATAATAAGAATCACCCCAGACTATACAACCCAGGTCAGGAATGCTAGGAGAGACTGGTACAATGTGATTCAGACCCTGGAAGAAAATAACTTCCAACCCAAACTAATCTATCCAGCAAAACTACTATTCAAGATCAATGGTGAAACCAAAGTCTTTCAGGATAAACAGAATCTCAAAAAATTCATGAATTCAAAGCCAACACTAGAGAAAATTCTTAAAGAAATAAACCATAAGGAAGAAAAAAGAAGCAGACTTCAGAACCAGAGAAGAGAGGAAGTTAATAAGTGGGCCATTTAAGTAAAGAAGAAAGATCAAACCACCCAAGAGTAGACAGAACACAAAATGGCAGAAAACAAAAATCATATTTCAATAATATTTCTTAACGTCAAAGGACTTAACTCACCAATCAAAAGACAGAGACTGGTAATGTGGATTAGGAAACATAATCCAAATATATGCTGTCTGCAAGAAACTCATCTTACAGTCAAAGACATTCACAGACTGAAAGTGAAAGGATAGAAAAAGATATACCATGCCAATGGTGACCAAAAAAGAGCAGAGGTAGCAACCCTGATATCCAACAAAACAGAATTTAAACTAAAACACATCAAAAGAGACAAATCAGGGCACTTCCTTTTATTAAAAGGAACAATACACCAAGAAGATATAATGATAGTAAATATTTATGCCCCAAATGAGGGTGCAACCACATTTGTAAAACAAACCCTTCTGGACATAAGATCCCAAGTAGACCCAAATACAATAATTCTGGGAGACTTTAATACGCCTCTCACACCACTGGATCAATCTTCACGGCAAAAGATGAGTAAAGACGCTTTAGAACTAAAGGAAACCATAAACCAAATGGACCTAATAGACATTTTCAGATTATTTCAACCAAAAACTACAGAATACACATTCTTC
This sequence comes from Muscardinus avellanarius, assembly GCF_963383645.1. Lineage (NCBI taxonomy): Eukaryota > Metazoa > Chordata > Mammalia > Rodentia > Gliridae > Muscardinus > Muscardinus avellanarius. Next base: position 134,696,470 of record NC_137789.1, read on the forward strand.
TCAGCAGCCCATGGAACCTTCTCCAAAATAGACCACATCCTGGGACACAAAGAAAATACCAGCAAATTCAAAAGATGTAATATAATTCCTTGCATCTTTTCAGACCACAATGGAATAAAAGTAGAAATCAACAACAGGAAACTCGAAAGAAAGTATTCAAATTCATGGAGATTGAATGATACACTATTGAATGATGAATGAGTAAGAGCAGAAATTAGGGAAGAAATAAAGAAATTTATGCAAACAAATGAAAACAGAGACACAACCTACCAAAATCTATGGGATACCATGAAGGCAGTATTAAGAGGAAAGTTTATTGCATTGAGTGCCCACATAAGGACAGAGAACCACCAAGTAAAGAACCTAATGACACAACTCAAGGACCTAGAAATTCTGCAACAGTCTATTCCCAAAGCCAGCAGAAGGCAAGAAATCATTAAAATTAGAGCAGAAATAAATGAAATAGAGAACAAAAAAACAATTCAAAGAATCAATAAAACAAAAAGTTGGTTCTTTGAAAAGATTAATAAAATTGATAAACCCCTGGCCAACCTAACCAAAAGAAAAAGAGAATCAACTCAAATTATCAAAATTAGAAATGAAAAAGAAGATATCACCACAGATAGTGAAGAAATTAAAAAGATTATCAGAAACTACTTTAAAAATTTATACTCCAATAGACTTGAAAACCTAGAAGAAATTGATAGATTTCTAAGCAGTTAACCTTCTTACACTCAGCCAAGAGGATATAGCAGGCCTAAACCAACCAATAACAACCAAAGAAATAGAAACAACAATGAAAATTCTTCCACCAAAGAAAAGCCCAGGCCCAGATGGGTTTCCAGCTGAATTCTACAAAACCTTCAGTGAACAACTAATACCAATACTTCAGAACTTGTTCCGGGAAATTGAAAGAGATGGAACTCTCCCAAATTCCTTCTATGAGGCCAGTATCACATTAATCCCCAAACCAAATAAAGATACCTCAAGAAAGGAAAACTACAGACCTTAATGAACATAGATGCAAAAATTCTAAACAAAATACTAGCTATACGCATTCAAAACTATATCAAGAGAATAATACATCATGACCAAGCCGGTTTCATCCCAGAAAAACAAGGCTGGTTCAACATATGCAAATCAATACATGTTATTCACCACATAAATAGAACCAAGAACAAAAACCACATCATCACAGCAATAGATGCTGAAAAAGAATTTGACAAAATCCAACACCCATTTATGTTGAAAACACTGCAAAAAATTGGGATAGAAGGAAAGTACTTCAACATCATTAAGGCAATATACTGTAAACCCAAAGCCAACATTATATTGAATGGGGAAAAACTGCAAGAATTTCCGCTAAAGTCAGGAACAAGACAAGGATGCCCACTATCACCACTCCTTTTCAATATAGTCCTTGAGACTCTTGCTGTAGCAATCAGACAAGAGAAGGAAATCAAAGGAATTCACATAGGAAGAGAGGAATTAAAATTATCCTTATTCACAGATGACATGATCCTTTATCTGGAAGACCCAATTAACTCAACCAAAAGACTTCTGGAGCTGATCGACAAATTCAGCAAAGTCGCAGGATACAAAATCAACCTAAAGAAATCAGTGGCTTTTCTTTATGCCAACAACGAATCCACAATGAAAGAAACAAAGAAAACAATTCCATTCACTATAACCTCAAAACCAATAAAATACCTAGGAATAAACCTAACCCAAGACGTAAAAGACCTCTACAACAAAAACTATAAAACATTAAAGAAAGAAATGGAAGAAGACCTTGGAAGATGGACAGATCTCCCGTGCTCATGAATAGGCAGAATAAATATCATCAAAATGGCCATTCTGCCAAAACTAATCTATAGATTCAATGCAATTCCCATTAAAATACCAGCGACATTCTTCAGAGATCTAGAAAAATCAATCATGAACTTTATATGGAGAAAGAAAAGACCCAGAATAGCCAAAGCAATTCTCAACAATAAGAAACATGCAGGAGGCATTATAACCCCAGACTTCAAACTATACTATAGAGCAATAGTAGTAAAAACAGCATGGTACTGGCACAATAACAGATATACTGACCAGTGGATTAGAATAAAGATACAGAAACAAACCCACACATCTTTAGTCAATTAATCTTTGACAAAGGGGCCAAACACATACGCTGAAGAAAAGAAAGCCTTTTCAACAATTGGTGCTGGGAGAACTGGCTAACCATTTGAGAAAAGATGAAATCTCACCAAACACAGGAATATCTCACCAAACACAGGAATCAACTCAAGATGGATCTATATCTCACCAAACACAGGAATCAACTCAAGATGGATCAAAGACTTAGAAATTAGACCTGAGACTGTGAAGTTAGTAGAGGAGAGCATAGGTTCAACACTACAACATATTGGCTCAGGAAATTAAAGCAAGAATAAACAAGTGGGATAGCATCAAAAAGTTTCTTCTCATCAAAGGAAACTATCAATAACCTAAAGAGGAAGCCTATAGAATGGGAAAAGATCTTTACCAGCCACCATTCTGATAGGGGGCTAATATCTAGAATATACAAAGAGCTCAAAAGACTCTACACTACCAAAACAAACAACCCAATCAAGAAATGGGCAAATGAACTAAATAGACACTTCACAAAAGAAGAGATACTAAGGGCCAATAGATACATGAAAAGATGTTCTTCATCACTGGCCATCAGGGAGATGCAAATCAAAACTACACTGAGATTCCATCTAACCCCAGTCAGAGTGGCAAACATAATGAAATCAAATAACAACAAATGCTGGTGAGGATGTGGGGAAAGAGGAACTCTCTTACACTGTTGGTGGGAATGCAAACTAGTTCAGCCACTCTGGAGATCTGTGTGGAGATTCCTAAGAAAGGTGGGAATAGATCCACCATATGATCCAGCTATACCACTCCTGGGTATCTTTCCAAAGGGGTTGAATTCAGAGAAATACAGCAACATATGCATACCTATGTTCATAGCAGCACAATTTGTAATAGCCAAAATATGGAACCAACCCAGATCTCCATCAACAGATGAATGGATAGCAAAACTGTGGGAAATACACACAATGGAATTCTATTCAGACATAAAGAAGAACAAAATTATATCATTTTCAAGAAGATGGAAAGCCCTGGAGAAAATTATGTTAAGTGAGATCAGCCAAGCACAGAAGGAGAAGGTACATATGTTTCCTCTAATATGCCCAAACTAGGAAACACAGAGGATACCAGTGGGACTCCAGATAATGAAGGGGAAATACCAGCAAAGTTTGAATGGAAAGATAGGGGAGGAGGAAAGCTGATCTTGATTAATGAGGGTCTACATCTGAACATGTGTAAAATTATGAATATGACATGGTTAACCTGGACAACCATTGGTGGGAGGGGGGAAGGGAAAACGGGGGCGGGGGGGAGAGGGCACCAAATATAGTTTAAATGTATACTATTTATGTTCAATAAAAAAATTGTTAAAATTAAAAAAAATAAGGCTTGGGGTGTAGCTCCGAGGTAGAATGCCCCTGGGTTCCATTCCCAGTACCACAAAAGAAAAAAAGAAGAGATTGGTAAATCTTCAGTAGGAATGCAGTATGACTGGAAAGTAAAGAAAAAATAGTTACATAATTAAGACATTCAGCCAGGCGTGGTAGTACACACTTGTAATCCCAATAATTGGAAGAGACTGAGCCAGGAGGATCACAGGTTCAGAGTCAGCTCAGCTACTTAGTGAGTTTCTGTTTCAAAATAAAGAAAAAATAATAGGGCTATGGATATAGCTTGGAGGTAGAATGGTCCTGGGTTCACCAGAGCTAGGGGTGTAGCTCAGAAGTAGAATGCCCCTGGGTTCAATCCCTAATACAAAAAAAAAAAGAAAAGAAAAGCACTAGAATAAAAATCAGGACTCAAAGTACAATGACACTAAATGACCACATATTTGGGCCCTAGCTGATTGCTTCCTAGACACCAAAGGGCTTTTCTAATCACAAATCTAATCACAAATGCTTTACAGTTAAATTTCTAAATAAAACTCAACTATAGTTTGTAGTTACAGCACATGCAGGGCAAGTACATATCCACATAAGCATATTTTTCCATGAGTTTCACACACTTCCCTCAAATCCTTAAGTTTAGAAAAAAGAAACAGTGAAAACATCGGCATTCTAACATATGAGGGGTGGTGCCAGCCAAGGAGTGGGTGGATCCACCACAGCCACACTTGTAGTCACTAAATGCAATCGTATACGTTATTATGGGCTCTGTCTACACTGGATGCAGTGTTGTACTTTTCAGCTTTTCTTAACACCTGCTGCTCTTCATCGCACTGTACATTCCATGTATGAGCAGTATAGCCAGAGTTCTAGAAGGGCTCACTCAGCCCACGAAGGAAAAGGAACAGTCAGTCATCCAGGCCTTACTAATGACACTCAACCCATCAAGGGCCTCAAAATGCTAACCAATCAGTTCTAAGATAGAACATGATTACAAACAAAGCTAAGCATGACACAAAGTTCTCAAAGACAGAGAGTCAACTGACCAAAACAGAATAAAAATGGCCTTCTTCATCAGTTACTAGACAAAATGACAAAATCCAGAAAATATAAATATAAAATATATTTTTAAATATTTTCAAAAGGTAACCATCTGGCTAGTACTGTAGCACAAGCCTATAATCCCAGCTATTCAGGAGGATCCCAAGTTTCAGGCCAGCCCAAGCAACTTAGTGAGGTACTGTCTCAAAATAAAAAGGGCCAGGGATGTAGCTCAGAGACAGAGTGCTTACCTAGCATGACCAAAGCCCTAAATTCAATTCCCCGTTCCACACAAAAAAAGATAATCATCAATTTCAGCAGAAATGATAGATGATAGCAATGCATTCTGGGGTTTATGACACATTTAAAAGTAAAATGTATGACAATAATAGCACAAAAGACAGAAATTATAGTTTACAATGATAAAAGAGACAGTCATCAAGGACAAAAGAGAAAAATAAAACCAGAAAGGAATCAGAAGGAGTAGGCAGAGACAGACAAGGGGCTACACTTGTAATCCCAGTACTTGGAAGGCTGAGACAGGAAGATCACAGGTTCAAGGACAGACTAAGCAAGTAGTGAGCCACTCAACAACCTAGAAAGATGCTGTTTTAAAACAGACAAACAAAAAATAGGGCTAGGTCACCAGTATCTATCTATCTATCTATCTATCTATCTATCTATCTATCTAATCTCTCTCTCTCTCTCTCTCTCTCTCTCTCTCTCTCTCACACACACACACACACACACACACACACAAATGGGGTTTGGCAGAAACAACTACCACCATCAACTACTGAGTTGGTACATACTACCAATGTATAACTTCATCCCAGTTATAAACATAAACCACTTACACTTTTCCTAAGTCCTATGACTTACACAGACTTGCATCATTTTTTATACTTTCTCTGTAATTGTAGGCCTTTAGCCAGGCATGGTGGCACACACCCGTAATCCCAGTACTTGGGAGGCTAAGAGAGGAAGATCACAGGTTCAAAGTTAGCCTCAGAAACTTAATAGGCTCTTAGCAACTTAGCAAGATCCTGTTTCCAAATAAAAAATAAAATAGGGCTGGGGGTATAGCCCAGAGATAGAAGGCTCCTAGGTTCCACGCCCAGTACCACAAAAATAAATAAATAAATTAATTAATTAATTAAGGCCTTAGAGCAAATCACACTCCTGCCAACAAAAGGAGTCCTTTATATTAAAAGAAATTGTTGTACGCTGGGCGTGGTGGCGCACGCTTCTAATCCCGGTGCTTGTGAGGCGGAGACAGGAGGATTGGGCATGGTCGAAGCCAACCTTGCTGGCTTAAGAGAGTCTGTTCCAAATAAAATATAAAATAGGTCTGGGAGTATAGCCCGGAGGTAGAAGGAAATCCCCAGTACCACCAAAAAGAAAAAAAAGAAAAAAAAAGGAATTTTTGTTGCCTAAGAAATTCTACTAACTTTAGGTATTTCCATCTCTTTTGACTCTCTTCAGCCCTTCTGAGATTCCCTCTTACACAATCATACTCTTCTTTCCTAAAATACTAAAATGCCACTATTGCTAATTAGTGTGATTCTCCAACTCCCCCTTTCACTACCACAGGCAGTAACTGCAGAAAAAAAAAAAAACTTGCTAATCCATTAATTAAAGATCTCTACTTCCCATTATGGTGGACTAAATTTAGACAGCTAAATTGGGTTGGGAGGAAACCATGTGTCACAACAAGTGAGATGAATTCCATGGAAGGGGCTGGGCTCCTGGCCTGTTTCTTATAAAGCCAGTGACACTAACACACCCTCTGCTGCTGAGAATACCAAGAAGCTCTCCCATGGGTGGGGCAGCAATTCATCACTGTAATCATCTGAAGAAGACTATTGTACCATTAGGTCTCAAAAGCCACAGGACCTATCAGCAAGCAACTGCCTCGAGAAAATGAATCTTCTACTTTCCTAAAACCTCCAATTTAGTCACACAAAAGAAAGCATGGTGAGCCAGAATTAATTGTACCCTTAGAGAAGGGCCACTTCCCGCCTGCAAGGGTGGCAGTGACTTTACTAAGCTACCAAATGGATATAAAGCCAAAAGTAAACACTGTAATTTGCTGTTTTGTCTCTGGCACAGAGGGAGTGGTACAATCGACACTGTCTGTAAACAGTAATAACGCCAGATGTAACACAAAGAACAGGATTCCCCCCTTCTCTCCACCCCCATCCCCACCCCCTCTCCCTATGACATTCCTCCTGAGATTACTCATCTTGAGGAAACACACAGAAGCTTCCCTATAGTCCATATGCTGCTACCAAATGGAACCCAGTGAGCATCCAAGTTCATACAGACTCCCATCTTACTCTTACACAAAGGAAGAATCACCGGAACTCAAGAAATGTTCAGTTGTTTTTAACAGCTGACAAAAATACAGAAGGAGAAGGAACAGAAAATAAAGTATGAGACAGATGTGTGCCATGCCCAGGATTAGATTAGAAAAAGACTGAAATGTCAAAACAAAGACAAAAAAAGATAAAAATAGAAATATTCTAAACAAACTATAAGGTTAGAAAAAAAAAGTTTGCTTTGAACCAGGCCTAGGTGTTCATAATAGACATAGAAAAAGAGAATAAATTCAAGAGGGAATAGGCACGGTGGCGCACACTTTTAATTCCAGTACTTGGGAGGTTGAGACAGGAGGATCGCCATGTTCATGGCCAGCCTCAGCAACTTAGTGAGGACCTCCATGATTTAGTGAGACCCTGTTTCAAAAATAGAATTAAAAAAATAGGGCTAGGGAGCACTCGAAGGTAGAAAGCCCCTGGGTTCAATCCCCAGTACCACCAAAAAAAAAAAAAGAGGGAAGGTTACCTGACCAGAGTTCCCGCCACGTGTAATGAAGGCGAACTCGACACTTCTTCTGGTAGCAAAGTAGTTTGTGCACTACCTGAACGCAGCGTCTGCGACCGAGAAAGAGAAAAACTGAAGTGAGCCTGAGAATATAGCTCAATTTACCAGGTATCTCACTACATTGCTAAGATTATCCTCAAACCTGACATCCTCTGACTCAGTCTCCCAAGTATTAGGATTACCACGCCTGGCTAGATAATGATTTTGTTTGTTTGTTTGTTTGTTTACTACTGGGAATGGAACCCAGGGGCATTCTACATTCGAGCTATACTCCCAGCCCTATCTTTTATTCTTTATTTTGAAACATACTGATTTGTGTAGTGGTGGGGTACCAGGTACTGAACCCCAGGGCATTCCACCTACAAGCTACACCCCAGCCCTATTTTTAACTCTTTATTTTGAAACAGGGTCTCACAAAGTTGCGGAGGGCCTCAGTAGGTAGCTGAGGCTTGCTTTGAACATGTGATCCTCCTATCTCAGCTTCCAAGTACTGAGATTACATGTGTGGGCCACCACACCTGGCTTGACTATCAGCAACTTTGTGAGACCTGTTTCCAAATAAAAAATAAAATACAGCTGGGGGTGTAGCTCAGAGGTGGACTGCCCCTGGGTTCCATCCTCAGTACCGGGAAAAAATAAAAGTGGATCTTCTCAAGCTGAACATAGTGGCACACACTACTAAAATTGAGCTACTCAGGAGGCTGAGACGGGAGGATTCCAAGTTGGCCACCAGCTTGGGCAACTTAGCAAGACTCTGTCTCAAAATAAAATTATAAAGGTCTGGGAGTACAGCTCAGTAGTAGAGCATCTCTGGGTTGAATCCCCCATTACATATATACAGAGTAGAGGCTACTTCTTCAGGTGGGGTTGTGCTGAGATTCTCTAACGCTCTGTGGCTTTAATCTGAGAGAGTATCCTGATGTCCTACTTATTTCAGTAGACACCAAATTAACCTATGACTGTAAACTTGAGAGTTCATGAACCATGCCTAAATTATGAGTAGCTATTTTCTTGGGCCTCTTAGTAAAGAGGAAAAGGAAAAAAACCTCCCTCTGAAAAGTGAGAGCCAAAGATACCACTAGAAGAATTAAAAGACTTAATAATATACCAAAGACACAAATGAATGGAACTAAACATGTAAGCTAAAGAATTAAACTACTCTACTCTCAAAAATTTCAGAATATTCCCAATAAGAGGCTTGCACTGCTATTAGCTTCTACTTACACCATTACTTTTTTCTTCTTCTTCCTTTTCTTTTTCTTCCTCTCTCTCTCTTTCTCTTTCTCTCTCTCTTTCAAAATAAAAATGGCTGGGAGTATAGCTCAGAGGTAAAATGCCCCTCGGTTCAATTTCCAGTATCATAAACAAACAAACAAAAAACCTTGGATATCTTTCAGCAGTGATATTTAAATATTTTACAACCATACAAATATATAAAGTAATATTTAAATTAACATATATAGCGGCCAGGTGTGGTGGTGCACGCTTGTAATCCCAGCATCTGGGAGGCTGAGACCGGAGGATCACAGTTCGCGGACAGCCTCAGCTACTTAGTGAGACTCTTTGCAACTCAGTGAGACCCTGTTTCAAAATAAAGAATAAAAAATTGGGCAGGGGTGTAGCTCAGAGGTCAAATGCCTCTGGGATCCAGCCCCAGATCCGCTAATAATAATAATAATAATAATAATAATAATAGTAATAATAAATTAACATATATAGCAAAAAATTTTAAATAATTCTCTTTTCTTCTCTAATCTGTACCTAACCTGCTTACAAGTGATATACATTATTTTATACTTTTATTGGTACACTATAATTATATATCATAGAGATTCAAAGTGATACATAACCAAGTGATGTAAATTCTAATAAATCATTTTAACAATTCCCAAACTGTCTGTTGATTTTTAGAAATTGCAATGTGATCTCTTGTTTGATACAGTTGTCATTAGCTAAATGATGCCCTTGTTTGGGCCATGATTTGCCTTAGCAATCTATAAATTCCTCTATCAATTTCCCCATGAAACTGATATTCCTTAGGTCCCAGTTCTAAAGCTTTTTTGCAGTCAGCAAGTAGACAGCTGGATGGTCCCCACACATGACGAACCATGCACAGTACTTCCCTGGGTGCTAGGTCTTCTTACATGGTCTGGATCTGTACAACACGCGCACTGGCTCCAAATGACAATGCCATCCCACCAGCACTGAGCTCCTCTGGAGCAGCAATGAGATGCTACTTATATCTCCAACTACTGCTGCCCCACTCTCTGGTACACTCAAAGGCTAGTCACATTCACTCCAGCATTGCTCCTGGGCTCTATTCCTTCCTGTCTCCACAGTTACTCAACAAGTGCCACCATTAGCTTTGTGGTCTCAATAACTTACACTATTTACAAACAGAAAATTTCTTCTTTGAGGGAGGGTACTCTATATTGAACTCATGGGCATTCTACCTCGGAGCTATAGCCCCAGCCCTATTTTTTTTTTCTTTATATTGAAACACGGTCTCACTAGGTCGATGACAGTCTCACTCTGAGGTTGTCCTCAAACCTGCAATCTTCCTGTCTCAACCTCCCAAATACTGGGATTACAAGCGTGTGTCACACTTGGCTGGAAAAAAATTTAACAACTGTTAATGGCCTTAAAAATATATACTGGTGCCAGGCGTGGTGGCGCACGCTTGTAATCCCCCCGCACTTGGGAAGCAGAGACAGGAGGATCGCGCAGGTTCGAAGCTAGCCGCTGGCTTAGGAGACCCTGTTTCCAAATAAAAATGTAAAAAATAGGTCTGGGAGTGTAGCCCGGAGGTAGAAGGGCTTCCAGGAGCCCCAGTACCACCAAAAATATATATATATATACATATATACACACACATACACACACACACACAAAATGGTGGTCTCATTTTCTCCTGAAGTCTTCTTGTAGGATCCATTGATGCCTACACACAGGTTTGGAAATAACCAACTTTTGAGTCCAAGTTTTCCATGTAAGAGTAACTTTAAGAAGAGTTTATTCTCTCTGGCAATTACTTTTTCTCACTTCCAATACCTGTGGCAGAAATGTGGGTGGCAACAAAAACTAAGGAGGATAGCTAAGAGTGGACATTAATTGGTTGGGCCTCCTATCTCTTACTGCTCTAGGCAAGAGACCCTTTCTTCCTCCCCTCCCTCCCTTCTCTTCTATAAGCATCTTCCTTTAGTACTTTACCTATAGTACTCATATAGAAATGTGAAGTTACTTCACATCTGATCAGATTCTGACTCTGAGTATTAAGTCTTTGCAGACTCCATGTTTCACTGTAAAAAGTATAAACTTATTTGAAATGGTAGAAATTTATTTTGCTTGCAGTCTCTCATTCTATTGCATGCTGCTGAAAAGCTACATAATAAAAAGTGAGAGCACGCCAGTCATGGTGGCACATGCTTGTAATCCCAGTATTTGGGAGCCTGAAACAGGAGAATCCCGGTTTGTGGACAGCCTCAGCTATTTAGTGAGGTGCTTTGCAACTCAGTGAGACCCTGTTTCAAAAAATAAAGAATAAAAAATAGGGCCGAGGGCGTAGCTTGGAAGTAGAATGCTCCTGGGTTCTATCCCCAGTACTGGGGGGGAAAAAATGAGAGCACTGACCTGGCCTGTTGCAAAGGGCCTCACTAAGTAGCTGAGGCTGTCCACAAACCACGATCCTCCCAGCCTCCCAAATGCTGGGATTACAAGCACGCGCCACCATGCCTGGCTCTCATTGTCTTTTCTATCTTCCCTAACCTCAAGGCATTCAACTAGGGAGCCAGCAGAAAAAGCATCTAAAAAGCAGTGCCTTACAATTCTTTTGAGGGTTAAGTTAGAAACTGGGGGAGAGGAGCAGACAGGGACTAGAGTGTAAGACATTTAGTATATACCAGCTTCTGCAAGCTAGGAATGTGAGGGTTGGTTGGACAGACATAATTGTAACTCTACAGTTCTGAACACAACACCTCATGTTATCCCTACCTTCAACTGTTCCCCATTTTCTACTTTGTCTCTGTGGGCACTGTGAGGTCTGGTTGTGAGGCCTGACTGGAGGAGGTAGAGAACAACTCCAGCAGTGGCAGGAAAGTGGCCCTAACCATCCTCCTGTCCCCAACCCATAAATCTACCTGTCCAGCCCCTTGTCAAGACCACCAAGCCATGACTGTGTAACTATCCCTCCCTCCTAATGCCCCATAAAAAGTCCCTAGTCTATAAGACAGAGGCCCCTGACTCTTGTAGGCTCTCTCTCCTGGTCAGGTGCCTCCTCTCAAATTTATCCCCAAATAAATCTGTTCCTGCTGTCGAGCTGTGCATTACCAACGTATGATATTTACCAACAGTCTCGGGTAAACTTTTGTGTACTCTTATCCTTTCCCTATACACCCCTGACTCTAACCATCCAAAAATACTTTTTTTTTTTTTTCCAGAACTGAGGATTGAACCCAAGGACTTCTACCTCCAAGCTATACCCCCGCCCCCATTTTTTATTCTTTATTTTGAAATAGGATCTCACTAAGTTTCAGAGGGCCTCACTAAGGAACCTGCGATCCTCCTGTCTTAGCCTCCCAAGTACTAGGATTACAAGTGTGTGCCACCATGCCTGGCTTCAGAAATACTATTATCCAAACACACCATACTTTAAAGCTTCTAAGTACCTGAACATACTCATTCTGATCCCCCACACCATATGTCCTTACCTCATTCCTCCACAAAGTAAACTAGTATTTCTTTATGACTCAGGTCAGATACAACCTTCTTGGACATCTTCTCAACACAGTCACTCTATACAATATTTCCTTTGTAACTTACCATAAAAATTAAGAGTGCAGCCTCTAAGATCAGGGAGAAATGAGCATGAAGGGTTGGTGACATAGGTCAGTAGGTAGAGCACTTGCCTAGCATGCATGAAGCCCTGGGCACAATCCCTGGTAAACACACACACACACACACACACACACACACACACACACACACACACACACACAAGCATACACGAACACAGTGAAGAAATGAGTGGGAATCCTGGTTATACAACTTACTAGCTATGTAGCTGTGATTGTACAAGCTAGCAAGATGGCCCCAATGATTCTGACCTCCTAGTATTCACATCCCTTGTCTTGGTGTGTTATATGTTGCTATACAGAATACTAAGACTGAGTAAATCATAAAGAAAAAATTTATTTCTTAGAGATCTGGAAGCTTGATGTTAGGATGCCAACATCTGGCAAAGGCCTTCTATTCATCATCCCAGAGTAAAGGATGAGAAAGCAAGAGCATGTGCACACATGGATGCATGCACATATTGATGCATGTACACATGGATGCATGCACACATGGATGCATGCACACATGGATGCATGTATACACTACACATGCACAAAAGATAGAGGGGAGTGGAGGACGGCAGGAGAGGAGAAGAGGGCAGGAAGAAGAGGAGAAGGGACTAGGGGAAGGAAGAAGAGGGAAGACATGATTATCTTTATTCGTTCATGTATGTATGTATGTATGTATGTAATTTTTGTGGTACTGGAGATGGAACCCAGGGGCTTTCTACCTCCAAGCTACACTCCCAGACCTATTTTTTATTTTGTTTGTAAAAAGGGTCTCATTAAGTTACTGAGAGCCTCACTAAGTAGTTGAGGCTAGCTTTGAACCTGTGTGATCCTCCCATCTCGGCCTCCCAAGTACTAGGATTACAAGTATGTGCCACCACGCCTGGCTCCATCTCTTTTATAGTCAGCATTAATCCATTCATATGAGGGGAACCTCATGACCCAAATACCTCCCTACACTGTTGCACTGGGAATTTAGTTTCCAATATATGATTTCAGGAGGACACATTCAAGCCACTGAACCATTACATAATCTATTCCCACACTGTATTAAAGTTGGTCCATATAACCCAAAGAAATGATGTCACTTGGGATTAAGTTATAAAAGATATTATGGCTTCTATATTTGGCTGTCACATTCCTCTTCTTTTTCTCTTGGATTACTTGCTTTGTAGAAAGCCAGCTGTCATGTCAAGCAACCCAATGGAGAGGTATAGGTGGCAAAGAACTGAGGCTTGCCAATAAACATTAAGCAAGTTTGAAAGGAGGTTCTCCAGCCCCAGTAGAACCTTGGATACCTACCCCAGGTAACACTATGACTACACCCTTAAGAGACTCTATGCCAAAACTACCTGAGTTTCTCCTGGATTCCTAAACCATAGAAACCATGAGATAGTGAATGTTTAAACCACTAGGTTTTGAGATAGTTTGTTACAGAGTAATAGATAATTAATTCACTTGGAAATGATGCTAATGGCCCAGGACTTTACAGTAAGATAATCTGGGTTCAAGTCCAGGCAATGGTCTTTATTAACAGAATAACCTGGGCAAAAGCTGGGCATGGTTGCACATGCTTGTAATCCCAGCATTTGGGAGGCTGAGAAGGGAGGATCATAGTTTGCAGGCAGCCTCAGCTACTTAGTAAGGCCCTCTGCAACTCAGTGAGACCCTGTTTAAAAATAAAGAATAAAAAAAAATAGGGCTGGGGGCATCACCCAAAGGAAGAATAAGGAAGAATATCCCTGGGTTCCATCCCAGTACCTCAAAAAAAAAAAAAAAAAAAAAAAAAAAAGAACAACAACAACCCTGGGCAAAACAATCTCCTAAGCCTGTTTCTTATACTTACAAAATGATTAAACTGAAACTATAATGATCTATACTACAAAATTAGTAATGTATTCTAACATATCTAGCATATCATATCTTATATTCTATCTTAGAACATAAAATAATCAAGCTAGAAATAAAGTCTACAGTACAGCTCTAAAGTAAAGTACGGAGGCTTAGTGACTCCCCATTGAAAATATAATGATCCGGGCGTGGTGGTGCACGCTTGTAATCCCAGAATTTGGGAGGCTGAGACGTAAGAATCGTGGTTCGTGGACAGCCTCAGATACTTAGTAAGGCCCTCCGTAACTTAGTAAGACCCTATTTCAAAAACTAAAGAATAAAAATAGGGCAGGGGCTATAGCTTGGAGGTCGAATGTCCCTGAGTTTCATCCCCAGACCCACAAAGAAAGAAAGAAAGAAAGAAAGAAAGAAAGAAAGAAAGAAAGAAAGAAAGAAAGAAAGAAAGAAAGAAAGAAAACTCATCTATTAAGTTATAAAAAGGAACTTCATTTGTATTTAAAGTGAAAATAATAAACTTACTTCTCAACACTCAAAAGACATGGAAAACTGAAAATTGTAATATACTTATCTAAAAGTAAATCTTATATCATTACTCCAGAAAACAAAAACTATACAGTCTATAAGCAATATAAAAAACTGAAGATCTACTCTATATAAAGTCCTTTATACCTCTCTAGATCCTAGGCTTGGCCTGGAATAATGTACACTGAACTTCTGTGCACCACACTGCTCTCTTCTCCCTCAAAACTGAGGCAACAATTCTATTGTCAGACACAAATGAGGAAAGAAGAAAAATATCTATCTGGAATCACAAAATATGGCTCATTGTTGTGAGATATTAAATAGAATAATGCCAAAGTAGTAAAGGAGGGGAAAAAATACCACAGACCTAAACCTTATTAAAATATAGTGAGCCGGGTGTGGTAGCACACACCCATAATCCCAGTATTTTGGGAGGTTAAAACAGGAGGATTGCAGGTTTGAGGACAGCCTCAGCAAGTAGAGAGACTCTCAGTAACTCAGCAAGACTCTTGTTTCAAAATAAAAATAAAAAGGGCTGAGGGTAGAGCTCAGAGATAGAACACCCCTAGGTTCAATCCCCAGTTTCACACACACACACACACACACACACACACACACACACACACACGTATACAATACACATACACACACATATATAATAATTTTTAGTGCCTCTAGTTGTCCTCATTGTAAATAACTGTGATGAATAATCAGATCTCCTCAGGAGGCAAGAATCTCCCGGCCAGGCCAAAAGAGATCATCTGCCTGGCACCTGGGCGGTCAGTTCCTAGCTAGGCTATCCAGGACAATGGAGGCTAACAATAAACCAAAAGTTCTCTCCTGACCTTTTCCTACCACAGTTCTCTTTACTGCTGACTACTCTGATGTTAAAGCCCAGAGACAACTTAGTCTGTGGGTATTATATATCTTTAGTGACAACAGCCCACATTCACGGCCTCGAGGCATCAGGCCCACTCTTCATGCAGTGTGCCTAAAAGTGAGAGTGACGAGACGTGCGGAATCCAGACTGTGGTTTGTATTCTTCCCCCTCTGAAAAGATGTACAAAATGTTCTCTGATAACACATCTTCACACGCAAATGTGTTTTTCTTAAAGTAAAATATACACAGATCATAAATTTTCTATTACTTAATTGTGTGTGTGTGTGTGTGTGTGTGTGTGTGTGTGTGTGTGTTACTCAGGATTGAACCCAGGGCATTTCTACCTCTGAGCTACATGCCTGGAATTACAGGCATGTACCACCATGTCACCACATTCAGCTCTAACTACTTAAAAGTATGTAAGTATGATTCCTGTGTGTGTGTGTGTGTGTGTGTGTGTGTGTGTGTGTGTGTGTTCCTGGGGATGGAACCCAACCCAGGGCATTCTACGTCCGAGCTACATATACCCCCAGCCTTGTATTATATTTTGAAACAGGGTCTCACTGAGTTGTAAAGGGCCTCACTAAGTAGCTGAGACTGTCCATGAACTGCAATCCTCCTGTCTCAGCCTCCCAAATGCTGGGATTACAAGTGTGTGCCACCGTGCCCGGCTTAAGTGTGAGATTCTTTTTTTTTTTTTTTTTTTTGGCGGTACTGGGGTTCCTGGAAACCCTTCTACCTCTGGGCTATACTCCCAGACCTGTTTTATACTTTTTTTAAAAATTTATTTGGAAACAGGGTCTCTTAAGCCAGCACGGCTGGCTTCGAACCTGTGCAATCCTCCTGTCTCCACCTCCCAAGCATGGGGATTACAAGCGTGCACCGCCACACCCTGCCAGTATGATTCTTAAAATAGATTTCCAACTGGGAATGATGCCTATAGTCCCAGTACTTGCGAGGCTGAGACAAGAGGACTGCAGGTTGGAAGCCAGTCTCAACAATTTAGGAAGGCCCTCAACAACTTAGTGAGACCCTGTTTCAAAATAAAAAACAAAATAGGGCTGGAGGTGTAGCTCAGAGATAGAAGGTTCAATACCCTGAGTTCAATACCCAGTAACACACACACGCACACGCACACACACACACAAAGACTTGCATATATTAAATGAATCATAATACTTACACATAGAGATCCATAGGAAACTCCTTCATCATATGTGTTACAATAAACTCTACCATCAGGTCTAAAAAAGAAAAGGAAAAAAATACATCAATTAGAATGAAATTAATTCCTTGCCTTGTGTTGAAAAAAAAAAAAAGCTTGAGTACTGTATACTTTGCATTCATGCTAAATGAAATCTTCTATCCACATCTGGATTCACATGCACTTAAGTTCATTTTATATAAGACATCTTTTTCCATCACTGTTCATTACCTGACACTTATAAACTAAAAACAACAACAACAAAAATTAGTTCATCTTCCTACTTCAGAATGATACTTTAACCTGCCATTAAATTCAGATTCAAGGGACATTTCATTGTACAGATATTTTATAAAATGGCACTAATATAAAAAAAACACAGAAGAAATCATATTCTTAGGCTAGAGCAATAAGACAAGAAGAGAAAAAATGATCTCTTCCCGAGAGTTACCTCTAGAGCTCTATCAGTCCATCTCATCTCACTACCATGTTTGGCAGATATCGACTGAAATGGTCTGTGGGGCTTTGGGGCAGTGGAGACTTATTATATAGTCTTAATAACTTTTTAAAGATAAAGTAGAGCCAGGCATGGTGGCACACGCTTGTAATCCCCACGTTTGGGAAGCAGAGACAGGAGGATCACACAGGTTCAAAGCCAGCTGCTTAAGAGACCCTATTTCCAAATAAAATATAAAAAAATAGTTCTGGGAGTGTAGCCCGGAGGTAGAAGGGTTCCATCCCCAGTACCACCATAAAAAAAAGGATAAAGTAGATTTATTTTTAAATTGCTGGGCATGGTGGCACACACTTATAATCCCTGTACTTGGGAGGCTGAGACTGGAGGATTGCACAGGTTCAAAGTCAACCTCAGTCACTTAGTGAGGCTCTCAGTAACTTAGTGAAAACCTGTTTCCAAATAAAATAAAAAATAGGTAGGGACTGTAGCCCAGAGGTAGAAGGCTTGGGGTTCCATCCCCAGTACCACAAAAAAATAAAAAATAAAAATAAGCAGGGCGTGGTGGTGCACGCTTATAATCCCAACATTTGGGAGGCTGAGACAGGAGGATCATGGTTTGCGGACAGTCTCAGCTATTTAGTGAGGCCCTTTGCAACTCAGTGAGACCCTGCTTCAAAAAAATAAAGAATAAAAGATAGGGCCGGGCGTGGTGGCGCATGCTTGTAATCCCTGCACTTGGGAGGCGGAGACAGGACTATCGTGCTGATTCGAAGCCAGCCGTGTTGGCTTAAGAGACCCTGTTTCCAAAAAGAAAAAGAAAATAGGTCTGGGAGTGTAGCCCGGAGAAGGGCTTCCAGGAACCCCAGTACAACCAAAAAAAAAAAAATATATATATATATATATATATATATATATGTTAGGGCTGGGGGTGTAGCTCAGAGTAGAGTGCCCTGGGTTCCATCCTCAGTACCACACACACAAACACACAGAAAGAATCATACTTACATACTTTTAAGTAGTACTGGGATAGAACCCAGTACTGCAAAATAGATAGATAGACAGACAGAGAGATAGATTTAGAAACTGGGCTACATATCCAAGTAAAAATAGAATTAGGAGTTCTGCTGCTAGAACTAGGCATGGTAGCTCTACTTGCCGTCATCCCAGTTACTTGCTGTCATCCCAGTACTTGGAAGGCTAAGATAAAAGGACATGTTTGAGTCCAGCCTAGGCAACTTAGTGAAACCCTGAAACCCTGATTCAAAATAACAAGTAAAGCTGGGTGTGGTGGCGCACGCTTTGCAATCCCAGAGCTTGGGAGCCTGAGATTGGAGGATCGCACAGGTTTGAAGCCAGCCTCAGCTACTCAGTGAGGCTCTCAGAACTTAGTAAGACCCTGTTTCCAAATAAAATATTAAAAATATAGATCTAGGAGTATAGCCCGGAGGTAGAAAGCCTCTGGGTTCCACCCCCAGCACCACCAAACAAAACAAAACAACAACAACAACAAAAAAAAGTAAAATAGAGTTGTGGGTGTAGCTCAGAGTTTGCAGAATATCCTGAATTCAATCTCCACTACCACCAAAAAAAAAAAAAGGGAAAGTTCCATTGCCTGATATAGTAGCTTAGAGTGCCTATAATCCCAGCTACTTAAAGCCAGGATGGGCAATTTAGGGAGATCCTGTCTCAAAACAAAAAATAGAAAGGGCTGGGGATAAAGCTCAATGGTAGTGTCCCTAGATTTCATCCCCAGTAAAGGTGGGGGTGGGGGAGTAGGAAGAGTTCTGTTAATTACTCTGAGGAAAATACCAAATTCTGGGAAGACAAAATTATATGATCTCAGCTTAATTTACTCCAGGGAAGTTTTGTATATATCTGAGCTTTGAACTTCATACCTCCTTACCACCTGGCGTATCAATCTGGTCCAAGAAAAGAAGTAAAGAATTTGAAATCTTGACAAAGAATGAGATATTTTCTCTTTTCAATATTCTCTCTCTCTCTCTCTCTCTCTCTCTCTCTCTCTCTCTCTCTCTCTCTTCTGTGGTAATGGGGGTGGAACTCAGGGGCTTTTCTACCTCCAGGCTATACTCCAGTCCTATTTCTTATATACTTTATTTGGAAACAGGGTCTCGCTGATTGCAAAGGGCCTCACTAAGTAGCTAAGGCTGTCTGCAAACTGTGATCTTCCTGTCTCAAGCCTCCCAAATGCTGGAATTACAAGTGTGCACCACCACGCCCGGCTCAATGTAATATTTTTTATACCTCCAAGATGATATTCCATATTCTATTTATCCCAAGTCTCAGGTTAATAAATCAACACAGCACCCAATCTTGGCTAAAGAATACACATCTTGCAAAGACGCCCAGCTCGTTCTCTCTCTTCTTTTGGGGTTTTTTGTTTGTTTGTTTTTTATGTGTGTGTGTTGTTTCTGGTTTTTTTTGTACTGAGGACTGAATTTAGGAGTCTTTACCTCTAAGCTACAGCCCCAGCATTTTGTACATATACATATATTTTTAATTGGTACAATGTAATTATACATCGTAAGTATTCAGTGATACAAACATACACACACACATCGCCTGGCATATTTCCTTTAGTATAACCCCCCTTCCTCCCTCCCCATACATATTAGTGAGAATGGTAGTGAAAGCTTCTTATACGGACACAACCTTATTTATTTTTTTTTTTTTGATGGTACCGGGGTCCCTGGAAGCCCTTCTACCTCCGGGCTACACTCCCAGAACTATTTAATATTTTGAAACAGGGTCTCTTAAGCCAGCACAACTAGCTTCGAACCTGCACGATCCTCCTGTCTCCACCTCCCAAGCGCAGGGATTACAAGCGTGCGCCACCATGCCCGGCCATAACCTTATTTAAACTGTACTATTCCTCAGTCCTAGATTTTCTCAGTCCTATTATTTGTTTGGGTTTTTTTTTTTTTTTTTTTTTTTTTTGAGGGTCTGGGGATGGAACCCAGGGGCATTCAACCTCCGAGCTACACTCCCTGCCCTAGTTTTTATTCTTTTTGTTTGTTTGTTTTTGTTTTTGTTTTTATTCTTTAATTTGAAACAGGGTCTCACTAAGTTGTGGAGGGCCTCACTAAGTAGTTGAGTCTGTCCACGAACTGCGATCCTCCGGTCTCAGCCTCCCAAATGCTAGGATTACAAGCGTGCGCCACCACGCCCAGCTTCAGTCCTATTATTTGAAATAGAGTCTTTCTAAACTGCTGAAGCTGGCCTCGAACCTAAGAATCCTCTTGTCTCAACTATACTGGGATTATAGGAATGCACCCAGGCTTTACAAATTTAAATCATGTATCAAATTTAGACACAGTGATTTGTCTCCCTAGAAGAGTTTTCTTTGAACAACAGCACTCCTTAGTAAGCACTTTACTGACTGGAGTTCTTTTATCAAACAAGAGTAAACAGTAAACATGCTTTCTTAGGCCAGCAAAGAAACTTACCAAGTAATTTATCAAAAAAAGCACAAAAACTAGGATCTTATTCATAAAAACTTAACATTGCCTCAAAAAATACCAATTTTGATGATACTAACTCACCTAGTACTGCACACACTAAAGGACGGCAAGGAAGGTTCTTGTCTGCTGCTTTCTTCCTGTGTCTCATAGGCTTCGTACACAAAAAGAAGAAAGACAATTAGCAGGCACTCGAACTGATATCCAACGGCTCATCGTCACCGTTCTCATGCAAATAAAATTATTATTACAAACACACTGCTTTTCCTTTCACTTTTTCTAATAGTTAAATGCTTCTCTGTTATTAATGCAGGCCTGAACAAAAATACATTTCACAGCAACATAACAACCCCAAAGGGCGCTGGTGCACACTGCAACAGTAAAGCTGTTGTTTGTGCTTTTATTTTATCTACTGTACCAAGAGCATTATTAACAACAAAAAAGCACATTTTTCATTGATAATATATTAACAACAACAAAAAAAAAGCCAGGTAGGGGAGCACACACCTGTGATCCCAGTACTTGGGAGGGCGAGACAGGAAAATCACAGATTTGAGGCCAGCACTAGCAATTTAAGGGACCTTATTTCAAAATAAAAAATAAAATGGTACTAGGGGTATATGTCAAAGGTAGAATGCTCCTGGGTTCAATCCCCAGGATCACCAAAAAAAAAAAAAAAAAAAAAGTTAAAAAGAGATTATAGTGACAGCTATAGAAGTACCAATAGTAGTGACTACAAAAACAAAGGTTTCAAATCTAAACCTCAAGGTAATATTTTTCTTTTTTGTGTATGTGAAACTGGGGATGGAACCCAGGGGCATTCTATCTCCAAGCTATACCCCCAGCCCTATTTTTTATTCTTTATTTTGAAACAGGGTCTCACTGAGTTACAAAGAGCCTCACTAAGTAGCTGAAGCTGTCTGAGAACCTCAGTCCTCCTGTCTCAGCCTCCCAAATGCTAGGATTACAAAGCGTGCACCACCATGCCTGGCTCAATGTAATATTTTTTATACCACCAAGAAATTCCATATTTTCTTTGTCCTAACTCTCAGGTGAATAAATAAACACAGCACCCAGTCTAGGCCAAAAAATACACTACATCTTGAAAAGACAAGGCTAAGCCAGGCGTGGTGGCGCACACTTGTAATCCCAGCATTCCAAAAGGTGAGACAGGAAGACTGTGGTTTGTGGACAACCTCGGCTATTTAGTAAGGCCCTTTGCAACTCAGTGAGACCTTGTTTCAAAATAAAAAATAAAAAATAGTGCTGGGGTATAGCTCGGAGGTAGAATGCCCCTGCGTTCCATCCCCAGTACCACAAAAAAAAAAAAAAAAAGAAAGAAAGAAAAAGAAAAAAAAGACAAGGCTAAGAATCATCTTTTCATTGAAATCTATGTTATTAATACATTCCAATATTATTACAATGGCAATATGTGGATCTTAATATCCTCTCTAGGGCAAGAAACAGATCCATGATACCCAAATCCCAATGCCAGGCCCATGGGTCTGTTGAACAGCAGTCATGCAAGATTCCGTGTGCACAACTAACCATCCACACGTATTCTAGTAGGATCAATTTCATCCCAACCCCACCAACATACACACAAAAAGATTTCCTCTAAGAGAAAACAACAAGCAAAAGCCATACCTACCATTCTATGTAAGTTCACTCGAAAATTCATGTTGTCATCATGCAAAAATGCATTAGCATATTGATCCTAATAAAAAATACAGAGAACAAGTAAGGATTGAGAATTAAACTTGCAATTCCAGTAATTGCAAGGCTGAGAAAGAAGGATCACAGGTTCATGGCCAGCTTCAGCAAGTTGTGAGGCCCTCTGCAACTTTGTGAGACTCTGTTTCAAAATAAAGAATAAAATAGGACTGGGGGAATATCTCATAGTTCAATTCCCAGTCACACACACATATACACATATACACAGGGCATGGTGACACATACCTATAATCCTAGTATTTGGGAGACTGAGATAGGAGTGAGGCTCTCAGCAACCCAGCAACACCGTTTCAAAATAAAAATAAAAGCTGGGCATGGTGGCACACGCTTGTAATCCCAATGCTTGGGAGCCTGAGACAGGAGGATTGTACAGGTTCGAAGCCAGCCTCAGCTACTTGGTGAGGCTCTTGGCAACTTTGTGAGACCCCATTTCCAAATAAAGTATATTAAAAAAAAATAGGTCTGGGAATATAGCCCAGAGGTAGAAAAGTCCCTGGGTTCCACCCTCAGTACCACAAATAAAAATAAAATAGGACCGGGGGTGTAGCTAAGAGGCAGAATGCCCCTGTGTTCAATCCCTAGTACCACAAAAACAAATAAAATTAAAAGGGCTCAGTGGTAGAACACCCATAGGTTCAGTCCCAAGTACTTTTAATCCCAGTGTTCAAGAGGCTGAAAGAGGAGAATCACAATTTGCAGACAGCCTCAGCTACTTAGTGAGGCCCTTTGCCCTCAGTAAGACCCTGTTTCAAAATAAAGAATTAAAAAAAAAATAGGGCTGGGGGTGTAGCTCGGAAGTAGAATGCCCCTGGATTCCATCCCAGTACTGCAAGAAAATATAAATAAGTAAGTAAATAAATAAGTAAATAAGTAAATATTTTCTCCAGGGCCTGTAATCCCAGTACTTGGAAAGCTGAGACAGGAGGATCCTAGGTTCAAGATGAGCCTCAGCAACTTTGCAAAACACTATTTCAACATAAAATATAAAAAGGACTGGGGTATATCTTGGAAACAAAACACTCATGGATTTAATCCCCAGTACAAATAATAATAATTAATAATAATAATAAAAATAAGAAGAATTTTCAAGGATCAGTTAAAAAGCTAATGAGATAAGCCTAGAGCCTTTATATCAAACCCTACTTGAGCCATGAGATTTTACTTGGGTCTAATTTCCCAGTATTTCTTTCTTTCTTTTTTTTTTTTTTTTTGGTGGTACTAGGGATGGAAGCCAGGGGCCTTCGACCTCCGGGCTATACTCCCAGACCTATTTTATATTTTATTTGGAAACAGGGTCTCTTAAACCAGCTGAGGCTGGCTTCGAACCTGTGTGATCCTCCTGTCTCAGCCTCCCAAGCACGGGAATTACAAGCGTGCGCCACCACGCTAAGCTTCCCAGTATATCTTTAACTACTCAAAATATCTGTAAGAAAATGAAAACAATAAAAATTATGACCCAAGCCGGGCGTGCTGGCACACACTTGTAATCCCAGCATTCAGGAGGCTAAGACAGAAGCATCAATGGTTTCAGGACAGCCTCAGCTACTTAGTGAGGCCCCTTGTAACTCAGTGAGACCCTGTTTCAAAATAAAGAATTAAAAAATAGGGCTGAGGGTATAGCTTGGGGTAAAATGCCCCTGGGTTCCATCCCTGGTACTGCCAAAAAATAAAATAAAATAAGACCCAAGGAGCCGGGCGTGGTAACATACACTTGTAATCCCAGCATCCGGGAGGCAGAGAATGGAGGATTGTTGCAATTCGTGGACAGCCTCAGCCTCTTAGAGGCCTTTCACAACTTGGTAAGATCCTGTTTCAAAAAATAAAGACTAGCTGGGCATGGTGGTGCAATGTTTGTAATCTCTGCCTCCCGTTCTTGGGAGGCGGAAACAGGAGGATTATGCAGGTTAGAAGCCAGCCTTACTGGCTTAAGAGACTCTGTTTCCAAATAAAAATATTTAAAAATAGGTCTGGGAGTGTAGCCTGGAGGTAGAAGGGTTTCTAGGAACCCCAGTACCACCAAAAATAAAAATTAAATTAAAAAATAAAGACTAGCAGGGCGTGGTGGCGCACGCTTGTAATGCCAGCATTCAGGAGGCTGAGACAGGAGGATTATGGTTCGTGGACAACCTCAGCTACTTAGTGTGGCCCTCTGCAACTCAGTGAACAATCTCAGCTACTTAGTATGGTCCTCTGCAACTCAGTGAGACCTGGTTTCAAAATAAAGAATAAAAAAGGCAGGTGTGGTGGTGCACGCTTTTAATCCCTGCACTTGGGAGGCAGAGACAAGAGGATCGCGCAGATTCGAAGCCAGCCGTGAGGGCTTAAGAGACCCTGTTTCCAAATAAAAATATAAAATAGGTCTGAGTATGTAGCCCAGAGGTAGAAGGGTTTCCAGGAACCTCAGTACCACCAAAAAATAATAAATAAATAAATAAATAAAGAAAGAAAGAAAGAAAGAAAGAAAGAAAGAAAGAAAGAAAGAATTTTAAAAAAATAGGGCAGGGGATGTAGCTCAGAGGCCGAATGTCCCTGTGTTCCAGCCCCAGCTCCTCAAAAATAAATAAATAAATAAATAAATAAATAAATAAAAATAAAGACTAAAAAAAATGGGGCCGAGAGTGTAACTCAGAGGTACAATGCCCCTGGATTCCATCACCAGTATTGAAAAAAACAAAATTAAGACCCAAGGACTTAAGGCAAATACCAAGGGGAAACTGTTTTCCTATTCCCTCTTCCTTCCCATCTGCCCAAGGAGTCAGCTGTTTGTGACAGCTTGAAGGTTTTCCTAGAGGCTAAGGAATACATGACAGGCTCCAATGAGACTCTGGAATAAGAAAAAGGTCTGTGCTCTGCTGGGAATGAGCTCTGCATAGCAGGAAAAAACTGCTACACAGGAAGCATGGAGGCAGGCAAGATCTGTCTAGCTTTGAAGACTGATGGAAAATCAAAAACTTCTCACTGTGGATTGATAATGAACATCCCTGGCCCTTTCCAAACACCTCTTCTGAAGATCTGAAATGCCTACAGACTCCCAATTACTTGGAATTGTTACAATTTGTGAAAAATAACTCCTCTAAAGATTTTCTTAGAAAGATTTTTTAAAAGCAATTACACCAGACCTGCTGCTAATAAGCAGCTCTTCTATAAACAGCTTCCCCTAGCCTGTGGAAAGGAGGTCATCTTCCCACAGAGAACATAAAAAGGGAAAGTGTGGACGACCGCTGCTCCATGCCGACCACCTTGACTTTTCTTAAGAGAGAAGAGTAAAGAGTAGTGAAGGGGAGGTTGAAGCTGCAGGTCTAGCTTTAAGCTGACTCAAATTCTGCCATACTTGTGTGTCACCAAGATCCATGGTGAGTTGGAACATAACTAACTCGGCGACAGTATCTTCTCACAAAGCTGAAACAGCTCCTTTTTTCCTCTCAACTCTGTTCTTCCCAGAACTGCAATCACCATTCCCCTCTCTGAATTTTCTTTCCACTCCTTCATTCCCAGGACACTTGAGCTCCTCTTTTATTTTGCTAAATGCAAAAGACCCAACCTAAGCAGCTTCAAAGGGGTAGAATATTTTTTTCTAAAGAATAAATCTCAGCCCAGTGGGGAGGCATGGTGGCACATGCATTCTTATAATCCCAATACCTGGGTGCTGAGACAGAAGGATCACAGGCTGGAGGACAGCATCAGCAATTTAGTAAGGCCCTCCACAACTTAGTGAGATCCTGTTTCAAAATAAAATAGGGCTTGGGGTATAGCTTAGAGACAGAATGCCCCTGGTTCAATCCCCAGTACCAAAAAAAAAAAAAAGTAAATCTCTTGCTTTAAAATCTTAAAAACCAGAATCTTAGCCAGGTTTGGTAGCAAGTACCTGTGATCCACTACTTGGGAGGCTAAGAAAGAAGGATTGCAGGTTTGAATACCACCTCAGCAACGTAGCAAGACTCTCAGCAATTTAGAAAAGCCCTGTTTCAAAATAAAAAATAAAAAAAGGCTGAGAGGCATAGCTCAGAAGTAGAATCCCCCTGGGTTCAATCCTCATTTTAAAAAAAGGTGGGGGGGGCAGAATCTTACAGTTCTCAACTACAGCAGTTATTTTATCACAATTCATTATTAATCCATCCAGTAAGTGAAGGCTGGGCCTCTCCTATGTGCCAGACTGAGAACACAATAATAAAGGAGACAAAGAATCTATGGTCAGAGTTTACAGTCTACTGGACAGGAACAGGCAATACACAGGGGGAAGATTCTTCTCTCCCAAGCTCTAGGGCCCTAAAGGTGTCATGAAACAGGAAAGGGGGACTAGGGCAATAAAAGGCAGTACTTTGTAACAGATTAATGTAAGAAGGCTGGTGAGACCTACCTCTGCAATACATGTAAGGATGATCAGACAGAGCTTGCCACTGTGAAGCCTGTGTTCATCTGTAAAGAAAAAAATAAACCCTTCCTCTGTATTATCCAGACCATATTTTGACAGAGGGAAAAAAAAAAAAAAAATATATATATATATATATATATATATATATATATATATATATCATTAAAAGGATCATTCACATCTTCTCTCCCTACAAAATTCATGAATAAAAAGGTACTATTAGAGGAATTACTGCTTCCTTTTTAGGCAAAAGAATATCCCCAGAAGATTTTTTCCTTCAATATCCTGGTCGCCTGTCAAGCGCCTTCCTGCGAGTCACCTAACCCTTTGGAATGGTTCCTTCCTATTATCACGGACCATGCTCTTTGCTTCCAGGTCAGCCTTTTGCTTTTGAAACTAGGTCCAGTCCCTTTTCCATTTTCTCACTCACCAGCTATATATATACATTACCATTTATACCCACCTATCACAAAGCTAGAAAAGCTTCACAACTATTCAGACACAAATGACAGCAAACTGGCAGTGAACTCAGAAAGAAGCCAGGCCTAGTGGTGCATAGTGCACACAGTAATCCCAGTACTTGGGAGGCTGAGACAGGAAGATTGCAGGTTCAAGGACAGCCTAAGTAGTGAGACCCTAGGGAGACCCTGTTTTAAAATAAAAAACAAAAAATAAGGCTGGGGGTATAGCTCAGAGTACCAGCCCCATTCTCAGGTAGACTGCCCCTGGATTGAATCCTCAGAGTGTGTGTGTGTGTGTGTGTGTGTGTGTGTGTGTGTGTGTGTGTGTGTGTCTGTCTGTCTGTCTGTCTGTCTGTCTGTCTATCTAACACACACAGACACACACACCCCTGGAGACCAGGGTCCAACTCACACTTCACTTCTCCTTGCATTCTGCACATTACTTACAACCTGAAAAAATATGGACGCTTAATCATTTTTCTACCTAACAAAGTTACTCATTCAACAATTTTTTTTTTTTGCAGTACTAGGAATTGAACACAGGGACATTCTAACTCCAAGCTATATCCCCAACCCTATTTTATTCTTTTTTATTTTAAAACAGGGTCTCACTAAGTTGTGGAGGGCCTCCTAAGTTGCTGAGGCTTGACTCAAACCTATGATCCTCCTGAGGTCTCAGCCTCCCAAGTACTGGGATTATAAGTGTGCGCCACCATACCCGGCTCATTTAACAAGTATTTACTTAGCGCTTACTACATGGCAGGCACTGTGCTAGGCACTAGAGATACAACACTGAACTAACAAAGATTACTGCTCTCCCAGAACTCAAATGCTAATTATTTTGCTTGTATTTATTTTTTAATTTTTGTGGTACTAGAGATTGAATCCAAGGATATTTCACCCCGAGCTATCTCCAGCCCTTTTAATTTTATTTTAAAACAAGTTCTCACTAAATTTTGTTATTTTTTCTTTTGAAACAGAATCTCACTAAATTGCTGAGGCTGGCCACAAATCTGCAGTCCTCCTGCCTCAGCCTCCCAAGAACTGGGATTACAGGCCTGCACTACCAAATGCAGCTGCTAGTTATTTGAAAAGAAGGTGGAGCCAGGCATGGTGGTGCATGCCTGTAATCTCAGTAATCTGAAAGGCTTAGACAGGTAGATCACAGGTTCTAGGTTAGCCTGGACAATTTAGCAAGACCCTGTTACAAAATAAAAAGAACTGAATCAAAATGTCCATTCTTCCAAAAGTGATCTATGGATTCAACACAATGCCCATTAAATTACCAAGGTCATTCCTCAAAGACATAGAAAAATCAGTCCTTAAATTAATTTGGAACGCCGGGCGTGGTGGCACACACTTGTAATCCCTGCGCTAGGGAGGCTGAGACGGGAGGATCGCACAGTTTCGAAGCCAGCCTCAGCTGGTTTAAGAGACCCTGTTTCCAAATAAAATATAAAAATAGGTCTGGGAGTGTAGCCCAGAGGTAGAAGGCCCCTGGCTTCCATCCCCAGTACACCAAAAAAAAAAAAAAAATTTCATTTGGAACAACAAAAAAATATAGCCAAAGTAATTCTCAACAACAAAAACCATGCAGGAAGAATCACCATACCTGACTTCAAACTATACTAACAAAGCCTTAGTAATAAAAACAGGATGGTACTGGAACAATAACAGATACGTAGACCAATGGGGCAGAATAGAAAACTCAGAAACAAATTCGCACACATACAGCCAATTGATTTTTGACAAAGGGGCCAAAAAAATACACTGGAAAAAAGGTAGGCTCTTCAACAAATGGTGTTGGCAAAATAAAATAGAAAATAGGTCTGGGAGTATAGCCCGGAGGTAGAAAGCCTCTGGGTTCCACCCCCCAATACCACCAAAAAAAAAAAAAAAAACTGGTTAACCATATGCAGAAAAATGGACCAAAACCCTACTGTCTTTTCTTTTTCCTTTTTCTGATTTTTTTTTTTTTTTTTTTTTTTTTTTTTTTTTTTTTGGTGGTACTGGGGATGGAACCCTTCTACCTCTGGGCTACACTGCCAAACCAATTTTTTTATATTTTATTTGGAAACAGGGTCTCTTAAGCCAGCAAAGCTGACTTCAAACCTACGCTATCCTCCTGTCTCCCCCTCCCAAGTGTGGGGATTACAAGCGTGCACCACCACGCCCAGCAAATACCGTTTCTCACCCTGCACAAGAGTCAATTCACAATGGATCAAAGACCTGGAAATCAGACCAGAGACCTTGCAGATCCTTGAAGGGGGCATAGGTCCAATACTGCAACACACAGGCACAGGTAAAACCTTTCTCAATAAGACCCCAAAGGCACAAGAAACTAAAAGGCGGATCAATGTGTGAAGAGCTTTACTGAAGATCTTCTGTGAAGCAAAGGAAACTATCAAGAACCTCAACAGAAAGCTGACAAAATGGGAGAAAATTTTCCCAACTACTCTTCTGATAGAGGACTAATATCTAGAATGTACAGAGAACTCAAGAAATTCAGCACTAAGAAAACAATTCAATCAAAAACTGGGCTAGTAAACTAAATAAACAACTCACAAAAGAAGAAATTCAAATGGTCAATGTATAAAAAAGCTCAACATCATTAGCTGAGATTTCACCTAACTCCAATTAAAATGGCAATCATTAAAAACACAAACAGCAACAAATGCTGGTGAGGATGTAGAGAGTGGGAACACTGTTGGCGGGATTGCAAATTAGTGCAACCACTTTGGAAAACAGTATGGAGGATCCTCAGAAGAATGAGAACGAACTTACCATGTGATCCAGCAAGTGCACTTCTGGGTATCTACCCAAAAGAATGGAAACCAAACTACCAAACTAATGCATGCATATCTATGTTCATAGCTGCACAATTTACCACTGCCAAACTATGGAATCAGACAAGATGTCTATCAACAGATAAATGGATTACAAAATTATGGGAAATGTTCAGCATTAGGGAGGCTGAGACAGGAGGATGGTGGTTCGCGGCCAGCCTCAGCTACTTAGTGAGGCCCTTTGCAACTCATTGAGACCCTGTTTCAAAATAAAGAATAAAAAATAGAGCTGAGGTTATAGCTCAGAGGGAAAATGCCCCTGAGTTCCATCTCCAGTACCACAAAAAAAAAAAAAAAAAAAATCATGGGATATGTCCATAATGGAATTTTACTCAGCCATAAAGAAGAACAAAATTATGTCATTTACAGGGAAATGGAAATAGAGAACAGTATGCTAAGTGAGATTAGTCAGTCACAGAAAAATAAGAAATCAGATGCTCTCCCTAATATGCAGACGCTAGGGAGAAAATGGGTCACAGGAGGAACTCTATATGAAGAAGGAAAAACTGTAGATGAGCAAATAAAACAACCTAACTGAGGGGGGTGAGGGGGGAGGAGGGAAATTCCCTAATGTACAGGTTGTACATTAACAAACATATCAAAGTCAATCACTAGGTCAAACATGAGGAGGGAGGGGGAGGGAATGGGGTGAGAATTGGAGAAGGGCTAACTGGTGATGTACGCATATATGCCTCTACCATAAGACATATGACTACAATGCACCAATTAAAAACAATTTTTTTAAGTAAGAAATAAAGCTGGGCATGGTGGCACACACTTGTAATCCCAGCATTTGGAAGGCTGAGACTGGAGGGTTGTGGTTCGTGGACAGCCTCAGCTACTTAAGCCCTCCTCAACTTAGTGAGACCCTGTTTCAAAATAAAGCATAAAAAATAGGGCAGGGGTGTAGCTTGGAGGTCAAATGTCCCTGGGTTCCATCCCCAGAACTGCAAAAAAAAAAAAAAAGTAAGAAATTGGATGCTCTCCCTGATATGTATAAGCTAAGGAGAAAATGGGTCATAGGAGGAACTCTAGATGAAGAAGAAACTACAGATGAGCAAATAAGGCGACCTGAGGGGAATGAGGGAAATCTCCTAATGTACCTGATATACATTCATAAGCATATTAGTCAATCACTAAGCCAAACATGAGAAGGAGAGAAAGGGGAGGGAATAGGAAGGGAACTGGAGAAGGGTTAAATGAATAATGTGCACATATATGCCTCTACCATCTTGTAACCCATTAAGACATATGACTACAATGCACCAATAAAAAAAAATTGAGGGGGTGGTATTGGGGTTCCTGGAAGCCCTTCTACCTCTGGGTTACACTCCCAGACCTATTTTTATACTTTTATTTGGAAACAGGGTCTCTTAAGCCAGCGAGGCTGGCTTTGAACCTGTGCGATCCTCCTATCTCCACCTCTCAAGCGTAGGGATTACAAGCGTGCGCCACCATTCCTGGCTAAAATTTTTTTAATAAATAAAATTTTAAAAAGAAATAGAGGTAGAGCTCAGAGGTAGAATGACCTGGGGCTCAATCCCGTGTGTGTGTGTATGTGTGTGTGTACTTGAGCGGCAGCAAAGGTGTCTGGAGATTTAGCACAGTGGAATAGTACTTGCCTAGCATGTGAAAGACCCTAGTTTTATTCCCAGTACTGTAACAACAACAACAAAAAAAACCGAAACAGCAAAATCCATAGCAGAGCTCTAAGCTCAGACACAAATGACCAAGAAAGAAAGTGTTAAAGAGCCGGGCGTGGTGGCACACGCTTGAAATCCCCGCACTTGGGAGGCCGAGACAGGAGGATTGCACAGGTTCAAAGCCAGCCTCAGCTACTTAGTGAGGCTCTCAGCAACTTAGTGAGACCCTGTTTCCAAATAAAATATAAAATAGGTCTGGGAGTATAGCCCGGAGGTAGAAAGCCTCTGGGTTCCACCCCCAGTACCACCAAAAAAAAAAAAAAAAAAGAAAGTGTTAAAGAGTTTGGCCCAGTGTGCATGAGTCCCTGGGTTCAATCCCCAGCACTGAGAAAAAAAATTTTTTGTTTTGTTTGGGCTAGGGATGTAGCTCAGTAGCATGCTAGTGCTTGCCTAGCAAGCTCAAGGACCTGGGTTTAATCCCTAGCACTACAAAAAAAAAAAATTGCTGGGTGTGGTGGCACATGCTCGTAATCCCCACACTTGGGAGGCGGAGACAGGAGGATCGCACAGGTTTGAAACCAACTGTGCTTGCTTAAGAGACCGTGTTACCAAATTTTAAAAAAAGTATAAAATAGGTCTGGGAGTGTAGCCCAGAGATAGAAGGGCTTCCAGGAACCCCAGTACCACCAAATAAATATACATACATACATACATACATACATACATACATACATGAAAAATCTATTTCAAGCCAGGTGTGGTGGCGCATGCTTATAATCCCAGTACTTGGGAGGCTGAGACAGGAGGATCATGCAGGTTCAAAGCCAGCCTCAGCTACTTAGTGAGGTCCTCCACACCTTAGTGAGACCCTGTTTCAAAATAAAGAATAAAATATAGGGCAGGGGGTGTAGCTTGGAGGTTGAATACTCCTGGGTTCCATCCCCAGACCTTAAAAAAAAAAAAAATAAGGTATATTTCAATGTGTGTGTGTGTGTGTGTGTGTGTGTGTGTGTGTGTGTGTGTGTGTGTGTATGTGTAGTACTGGGGATGAAACAGGGTCTCACTAAGTAGCTGAAGGCTGTCCTCGAACCTGTGATCCTGTCTCAGCCTCCCAAGTATTGAAATTATAAACCTGCACCACCACGCCTGGCGTATTCCCAGTACTTGAGAGGCTGAGACAGGAGAATCACAGATTCAATGCTGACCTTAGTAAGTACTGAGACTCCTATCAACATAGCAAAACCCTGTTTCCAAATAAAAATAAAAATAAAAATAGGGCTAGAGGTGTAGCTCAGAGGTAGAATGCCCCTGGGTTCAATTCCCAGTACCACACACACCCAAAAAAAAGTCAAAAAAGCCAACAAGACTAAATTTAATCATACCACCTATATATCACAACTGTTAAGATTTCAGTGAATCAATGTTAAATCTGTGCATAGAAAAACAGTTAAATAATTCAAATAATTTTTCCATATATATTTTTTCTTTTTCAGTACTGAGGACTCAACCCAGATCCCTGTGCATGGTAGACAAGTGATCTGCTGCTGAGCCACACCCACAAATACTCCTTTAAGAGGACTACGCCACAGTTAGAAGAACTTTGGGGACACATTTTTTTTTTTTTTTGGTGGCACTGGGGTTCCTGGAAGCCCTTCTACCTCCGGGCTACACTCCCAGACCTATTTTTACATTTTATATTTGGAAATAGGGTCTCCTAAGCCAGCGCGCGCAGCTGGCTTCGAACCTGCGCGATCCTCCTGTCTCTGCCTCCCAAGCGCGGGGATTACAAGCGTGCGCCACCACGCCCGGCATGGGGACACATTTTTTAAAAGTAGAAACAAAAGAGAAAAATGACCCAAACTAGTAAGATAGGAGATTTTCAGGCAGATATTGCCACAATCACCATGGAAATCCAGAGGATCATCAGGAGCTATTTAGAAAACTTTTTATTCCAGCCGGGCGTGGTGGCGCACGCTTGTAATCCCCGCGCTTGGGAGGCAGAGACAGGAGGATCGCGCAGGTTCGAAGCTAGCCGCGCGCGCTGGCTTAGGAGACCCTGTTTCCAAATAAAAAAAAATGTAAAAATAGGTCTGGGAGTGTAGCCCGGAGATAGAAGGGCTTCCAGGAACCCCAGTACCACAAAAAAAAAAAAAAAGAAAACTTATTATTCCAACAAAAAAAAAAAAATCCAGAAAAGCTGGGCATGGTGGCACACGCTTATAATCCCAGTATTCGGGAGACTAAGACAGGAAGATTACAGGTTCATGGCCAAGCTCATATACTTAGGCCCTCCACAACTTAGTGAGACCCTATTTCTTTGGTTGTTTTTTGTTGTTATTGTTGTTTGTGGTGCTGGGGATGTAACCCAGGTGCATTCTATATCCAAGCTACACTCCCAGCCCTATTTTTTATTCTTTATTTTGAAACAGGGTCTCACTGAGTTGCAGAGGGCCTCACTAAGTAGCTGAGGCAGTCCACGAACCATGATCCTCCTGTCTAAGCCTTCAAATGGTGGGATTACAAGCGTGCACCACCATGCCCGGCTGAGATCCTGTTTTAAAATAAATAATAAAAACTTGGGCTGGGAGTGTAGCTTGGAGGTACAATGCACCTGAGTTCAATTTCCAGTACCAAAAAAAATTAAAAAATAAAAATCCAGAAGAAATTAACAAATTTCTTGACACATGCAACCTCTCTAAATTGAACCAATAGGACACAGAAAACCTAAGCAGACCAATAACAAGCAATGAGATTGAAGCAGCAATAAAAGGCCTTTCAACAACAACAACAACAACAAAAGCCCAGGGCCAGCCGGGCATGGTGGTGCACGTTTGTATTCCCAGCATTCCAGCATTCTAGAGCCTGAGACCACCAGAGGATCATGGTTCAAGGACAGCCTCAGCTACTTACTGAGGCCCTCTGCAACTCAGTGAGACCCGGTTTCAAAATAAAGAATAAACCAGGCGTGGTGACGCACGCTTGTAATCCCCACGCTTGGGAGGCGGAGACAGGAGGATCGCGCAGGTTCGAAGCCAGCCACATGCGCTGGCTTAGGAGACCCTGTTTCCAAATAAAAAATATAAAACAGGTCTGGGAGTGTAGCCCGGAGGTAGAAGGGCTTCCAGGAACCCCAGTACCACCAAAAAGAAAGAAAGAAAGAAAGAAAGAAAGAAAGAAAGAAAGAAAGAAAGAAAGAAAGAAAGGAAATAGGGCAGGAGGTTTTGCTCGAAGTTTTAATGCCCCTGGGTTCCATCCCCAGACCCACACACACACAAAAAAAAGCCCAGGGCCTGCCAAAGAGTGTGTGTTAGTTACTAAGAATTGGTTATGTATTAAGTTTTAGAGGGCCTCACTAAATTCCTACGATCCTCCAGTCTCAGCCTCCCAAGTACTGGGATTACAAGCATGCACCACCATGTAGAGCTCTCCAAGACATTAAGAAAGAACTAAACCCAATGTTCCTGAAAGTATTCTGTGAAGCCAGATATGGTCTCACATGTTTGTAATCCCAGCACTTGAAAGCCTGAGACAGGAGGATCACAGGTTCACAGCCAGGCTCAGCAATTGGAGGCCCTCTGCAACTTAGTGAGACCTGATTTCAAAATAAAAAATAAAATACGTCTGGGGGTGCCAGGCGTGGTGGCGCATGCTTGTAATCCCAGCATTCAGGAGGCTGAGACCAGAGGATCGCAGTTCGTGGACAGACTCAGCTACTTAGTGAGGCCCTCTGCAACTTAGTGAGACCCTGTTTCAAATTAAAGAATAAAAACTAGGGCAGGGAGTGTAGCTTGGAGGTTGAATGCCCCCAGGTTCCATCCCCAGACCCACAAAAAAAAAAAAAAACTTCTGGGGGTATAGCTTGGAGATAGAATGCCCTTGGGTTCAATCCCCAAAACCACACACAAAAATAAAGAAGCCCAGTTTCAAAATAAAAAATGATTAGGCATGGGGCTGTAGCTTGGAGGTAAAATGCCAATGAGTTCAATCCCTAGTGCCAAAAAATAAAAAATTATTCTGTAAAGTAGAGAAAGATTGAATATTTTTAGACTCATTCTTTTTGTGTGTGTGTGTGTGTGGTGATGGTACTGGGGTAGAATGGAAGCCCTTCTACCTCCAGCTACACTCCCACAGGCTACACTCCCAGACCTATTTTTTTATATTTTTATGTGGAAACAGGGTCTCTTAAGCCAGCACAGCTAGCTTCGAACCTATGCCATCCTCCTGTCTCTGCCTCCCAAATGTGGGGATTACAAGCATGCGCCACCACGCCCGGCTTATTTTTAGACTCATTCTATGAAGCCAACATCACTTTCATACCCAAATTAAGTAAAGATACCTCAAGCAAAGATAATTAAGATCAATATCCTTGATGAACATAGACAAATTCTTTTTTTTATTTTTTTGGAGGTACTGGGGATGGCAACCAGGGGCATTCTACTCCAAGCTACACCCCCAGTCCTATTTTTTTATTCTTTATTTTGAAACAGGGTCTCACTAAGTAGCTAAGGCTGTTCACAAACTGCAATCCTCCTGTCTCAGTCTCCCAAATGCTGGGATTACAAGCGTGCACCACCAACCCCGGCTTAACATAAAAATTCTTAATAAAATACTAGTAAATCATATTCAAAGCCGCATCATGAAAGCTGTAAGCCACTACCAAGTTGGTTTCATTCCAGAGATGCGAGGTTGGCTCAGCATATGCAA
This sequence comes from Muscardinus avellanarius, assembly GCF_963383645.1. NCBI lineage: Eukaryota > Metazoa > Chordata > Mammalia > Rodentia > Gliridae > Muscardinus > Muscardinus avellanarius. The sequence goes on from NC_137789.1 coordinate 134,732,900, forward strand.
ATCGATAAACACAATCCATCATATAAACAGAACAAATTACAAAAACCATATGATATAGATACAGAAAATCATGACATTAAGGATAGAAGGATAGAAATTAAGGATAGAAGGAACTTACCTTAACATCATAAAGTCAACATATAATAAGCCCAAAGCCAACATCATGCTATATGGGGGAAAATAGAAAGTATTTTCTCTAAATCCACAAACAAGACAAGGAAGCCCACTATCACCACGCCTATGCAATATAGTACTTGAAATTCTAGCTGAGTAATAATACAAGGGGACTAAAGAAATATACATAGGAAAACAAAAAGTAAAGTTATTTCTACTTAATTTGCAGATGACAGCCGGGCATGGTGGCACAGGGATGTAATCCCAGCATTTGGGAGGCTGAGCCAGGAGGATCACGGTTCGCGGACAGCTTCAGCTAATTAGTGAGGCCCTTTGCAACTCAGTGAGACCCTGTTTCAAAATAAAGAATAAAAGCCAGGTGTGGTGGCGCATGCATGTAATCCCCGCGCTTGGGAGGCTGAGACAGGAGGATTGCACAGGTTCGAAGCCAGCCTCAGATACTTAGTGAGGCTCTCAGCAACTTAGTGAGACCGTGTTTCCAAATAAAGTATAAAAATAGATCTGAGAGTAACCTGGAGGTAGAAAAGCCCCTGGGTTCCACCCCCAGTACAGAAAGAAAGAAAGAAAGAAAAAAAAAAAAGGGCTGAGAGTATAGCTCAGAGGTAGCATGCCCCTGGGTCCCATTCCCAGTAACTAACACACACACACACACACACACACACACACACACACACACACACGGCAATTCCACCCTAAATAATCTACAAATTCAATGCAATCTCTATCAAAATACCAAAGATATTCTTCATGGAACTAGAAAAAAAAACTTCTAAACTTCCTATGAGAGAATGAAAGACCCAAAAGAACAAAAGCACCTCTGAGCAGTAAGGAGCATGCTGGGCCAGGAACGGCAGCACACACCCGCAATCCCAGACCCGGGCTGAGGCGCGAGCACTGCAGGTCCAAGGAAGCTTCAGGAATTTAGTGAGATCCTCTAAACTTAACAAGACTTTGCTTCAAAATAAAAATAATGAACACCCTGTTTCAAATTAAAGAATAAAAAGTAGGGCGGGGGGTATAGCTCAGAGGTAGAATGTCCCTGGGCTCAGTCTCCAGGACCCCAAAAAAAAACAAAAACCCTAGAAAAAGAACCACCATATGACCCAGCTATACCACTCCTTGATATCTTTCCTAAAAACTAAAGTCAAAACATTATAGGGATACATGTATATCCATGTTTTTATTTTGTTTTGTCTTTGTTTGTTGTTTTTTTTTTGGGGGGGGGAGGTTCTGGCTGTTTTTGTTTTTCTTTTCGGGACTGAACTCAGGGGAGTTCTACCTTAGCCATACCCTCAGCCCTATTTTACTTTTTAGCTTGAAACAGATCAGGTTGCTAAGAGTCTCATTATGTTGTGGAAGCTGTCCTCGAACCTGTGATCTCCTGACTCAGCCTCCCAAGTACTAGATTACAAGTATACACCACAATGCCTGGCTGTATACCCCTTTTTATAGCAGCACAATTCACAATAGTCACATTATGGAACCAGCCCAGGTGCCCATCAACAGATGAATGGATAAAGAATATGTAGTATAATTATACAAAATAATTTTACTCAGCCACAAAGAACAAAATTATGGCATTTGCAGGAAAATGGATGAAACTGGAGAATAGGATGCTAAATGACATCAGTCAGTCTCAGAAAGTCAAAGTTATTATGTTTTCTCTCACTTGTGAAAGCTAGGAAAAAAATAGAAAACATACTTACTTATTTGGTGACAAATTTAACCCAGAAGGATTCTACCTCAGAGCTATACCTGCAGCCCTCTTGTGTGTGTGTGTGGTACTGGAGGTGGAACCCAGGGGCCCTCTAACTCCCAGACCTATTTTATATTGTATTTGGAAACAACATCTCACTAAGTTGCTGAGAGCCTCACTAAGTAGCTGGCTTCAAACTGTGCGATCTTCCTGTCTCAGCCTCCCAAGCGCGGGGATTACAAGTGTGCGCCACCAAACCTGGGTTGTCCAGCCCAATTTTTTTTTTTTTTTTGAAACAGGGTCTCACTAGATTAATGAGAGTCTTACTATTTGCAGAGGCTGGCCTCAAATCTACAATTCTTCTGTCTCAGCCTCCCAAGTACTGATATTACAAGTGTGTGCCTTAACACCTGCCAACATAAAGTACTTTAATGAAAATGTAGATCTATAGAGTTGTTGAATAAAGTTGAGTTGAGAGTTAAGGAATGGTGAAGAAAACTGTTCAAATAATACAGAAAGCAATATGCAAAAGTATTATTACCAACCTCACTAATTCTATGGGGAGGGAGGAGGAGGGTGGGATGTTAGGGAAGCACAAAGAGAGCTGTGTGGCTGTGTGTGTGTGTATATATATATATATATATATATATATATATATTTTTTTTTCTTGTGGTACCAGGGATGGAACTCAGGGGCACTGTACCTTCAAGCTACACCTCCAGCCCTATTTTTTTGGTCTTTTTACTTTTGTGTGCATGTGTGTGGTACTGGGGGTGGAACCCAGAGGCTTTCTACCTCCGGGCTATAATCCCAGACCTTTTTTTATATTTTATTTGGAAACAGGGTCTCACTAAGTTGCTGGAAGGCTCACTAAGTAGCTGAGGCTGGCTTCAAACCTGTGCGATCCTCCTGTCTCAGCCTCCCAAGCGCGGGCGGGGATTACAAGCATGCGCCACCACGCCCGGCTTTGGTCATTTTATTTTTGAAACAGGATCTCACTGAGTTGCAGAGGGCCTCACTAAGTAGCTGAGGCCGTCTGTGAACCATGATCCTCTGGTCTCCGCCTCCCAAATGCTGAGATTACAAGCGTGTGCCAACACGCCCGGCTGTGCATGTATATTTTTAACACATCAAAACTCACTATGAAGTATAAATGTAATGTACCAATAAGAAAGAAAAAAAAGCAAAACCGAGCTGGACATGGAAGTGGACAACTATAATCTCAGTCCCTGGGAAACTGAAACAGAAGGATCTAAGGTTCAAGGCCAGACTTGCTGAGAGCCATATTAGAACACACACTGAGATTAGCATCTTGGACTGGCTCAATTTGAATATATGGTATGGCTGGGTGGGATTTGTCTGCAAAAGGACCTGGTGTAATTTCTGAGGTTCAATCTTTGATGTCATCTCTACCCAGTAATGTCTAATCCCTCCTTCCTCCAAGCTCATCATGTGCCTGCCTCACTGACTTCTTTACTGTAACCCATAGCAACTGTTAAGTTTCTGTGTTTGATTAACTTTTATGATGACTTGTCTAAAGTTCCTATATAAATAAGGCCTTATCTAGAGAAGGCCAGGAAAATTGTCATCTATCTTCTCCCTGACCCCCCAATTATTAAATTCTCTTAAAATTATGTCAGACTTTGTGTCATTGTCATGTGAGAAAGACTAGTGTTAGGGAGCTGCCCTAGAGCAGCAGCCTTCCATGGTAGGAACCTCGAAACAATTATTTGGAAGCTGCACGAAGCAGCAACCCTCCATAGTGGGATATGGAACAAGCAGCATCGGGTAGAGCCCACAGTACAGCCTCAGCAACTCAGTGAGGTGCTCTGCAACTTAGTGAGAATCTATTTCAAAATAAGATAAAAAGAGCTGGCAGCCGGCGTGGTGGCACAAGCTTCTAATCCCAGTACTTGGGAGGCTGAGACAGGAGGATCACAGGCTCTTGGCCAGCCTCGGCTACTTAGTGAGGCCCTCTGCAACTTAGTGAGAACTCCTTCCTTTCTTTCTTTCTTTCTTTCTTTCTTTCTTTCTTTCTTTCTTTCTTTCTTCCTTCCTTCCTTCCTTCCTTCCTTCCTTTCCTTTCCTTTTTTCTTTCCCTCCCTCTCTCCCCCCCTCTCTTTCTTTCTTTCTTTCTTTCTTCCTTTCTTTCTTTCTTTCATTTTTTTTTGTGGTACTGATGATTTAACCCAGAGGCATTCTACCTCCAAGATACCCTCAGCCCTGTTTTTTTATTTTGTTTTGTTTTTTGGTACTGAAGGTGGAACCCAGGGGCTTTTCTACCTCTGGGCTATACTCCCAGACCTTTTTATACTTTATTTGGAAACAGGGTCTAAGTAGCTGAGGCTGGCTTCGAACATGTGTGATCCTCCTGTCTCAACCTCCCAAGCACAGGGATTACAAGCATGTGCCACCACGCCTGGCATTTTTATTTTTATTTTGAAACAGCATCTCACTAAGTTGTAGAGGGCCTCACTAAGTAGCTGAGGTTGGCCGTGAACCTGCAATCCTCCTGTCTCAGCCTCTCAAGTACTTGGATTATAAACATGTGTGCCACCATACTTGGCTATAACTTGTTTCAAAATAAAGAATAAAATAAGGCTGGGGGTATAGCTCAGAGGTAAAACGACCCTCTGGGTGTTCAATCCCCAGTACCACACATACAAAACTCAGGATAGACACATAATAAAGAAGGAAAAGAAAATGTACCCTGTGGGTATGTGACAGGGGCAGAGCCAAGAAATAGTTGCCTCAGTTTTTCCTAAAAACATAATGTGTTCCGGTTGGAGCATGATACAGTAGGTCAGGAACTGATACAGAGAGATGGGCCAATAAGCCACACGGGGGCCATTTTCTAAATTAATTCTTCATCATACCTAATCTTACCCTTTACCATATTTCATCTGCCTTTTGGCAAAGACCTAACCTAGCCTGAGTTTAGAGACAGAGACCACCCATACTGCAATTAGTTCTTGTTTTTTTTGTTTTTGTTTTTGTTTTTGTTTTTTGCGATACTGGGGATTGAACCCAGGAGCATTCTACCTCCGAGCTATACCCCTTGCCCTATTTTTCATTCTTTATTTTGAAACAGGGTCTCACTAAGTTGCAGAGGGCCTCAGTAAGTAGCTGAGACTGGCCTCAAACCTACGATCCTTTTGTCTCAGCCTCCCAGTACTTGGATTACAAGTGTGCACCACCACACCTGCTTGCAATTAGCTCTTCATTTCAGCTTTTATTCTACGGACAGTGAAGTGATCAGGACAAAGAGGTTTACCTAATCATTAAAGCTAAAAATGAGTTTTAAAAGCCTCAATGCACTATGTTATATCAAGCAAGGCTAAAAGTTCATTTTCTGGGTCACATCCATGCAATTTCTCTCTTCTATGGTAGCTGCAATATTTCCAGAGAAAGGAAGAGGTTACTATTTCCATAAAGAAGCAATAGCCTCAGGAAATTCGAATACACAAGAGTCTTGTTATCCTTGCCTGCTGGATCTCATGTGCCAAGTCTCAGAGGTGGTTCAGCCACCTCAGTGGTTCCCAATGGACTGTTCTATGTTAGGAGTTTCTAACATGAAATATTTGTGTCTATCTCATCCCTGGACATAGCTCTCACTCTTGAAAGGGCACACTCACAAGATACTGGAGAAAAAAGTTTTAAGTTTGCAAGGTATAAATCTCCAAGAGCTAACATAATTTGTCTGAGTATAATATGGCTCAGACTCAATCACCCAGGCTCCTTTCAGCTATGACAATTCTTCATTTTCCTTATTTCCCTTCAAGTTCTCCCAACTCTACCAATGTTTCCTTCTTACTCTCAAAGCCTTTGGACCTGGTCTTCCCCTACTGGTCTTTCCTTCTTGCCTTTCAGCTACATTCTAGAATTGTTGAAATCCCCATATCAGGAATCTGCTTACCTCACTTGGCAAGTAAAAGCTTTCTTTTTTGAGGGGCGGGAAGGTACTGGGGATTGAACCCAGGGGCATTCTACCTCTGAGCTAAACCTCCAGCCCTATTTTATTTTTCTTTTGAAACAGGTCTTACTAGGTTGCTAGCCACCAAGCTTGGCTCAAAAGCTTTCTAAAGTATACTAAGATGGGCCTGGTGGCTCACACCTATAATACCGTACTTGGGAAGCTAAGACAAGAGGACTGCAGGTTTGAGGACAGCCTCAGATAGTAGTGAGCAATCAACCCAGTGAAGACCCTGTTTCAAAATAGAAATTAAAAATAGGGCTTTCAACCCCCAACACAATATTAATTAATTAGTTAATTATTAAAGGTAAAGTATACTAAATGCCTAACCACTTCAGAAAGCATTAGTTACTCCTCAAATGAAGAAAGCAAAACAACTGTATTTTAACAAAATTTCTTCCACATTGGAACTAGCATGCATGTGTGTGTTTGTGCGCATGAACACGTGCGTGTTCGTATAACGGGACTGAACCCACAGCATTCTGCCTCTAAGCTACACCCCCAGCTGTATTTTATTTTTTATTTTGAAACAGGACCTCACTAAGTTGCAGAGGACCTAACTAAATTGCTAAAGCTGGCTGCGAACCTGCGATCTTCCTGTCTCAGCTTCATATTGCTGGGGTGCACTACCACATACAACAAGAAATGGCTTTTTTGATATCTGAAATCTAAAGTTTGTCCACAGGTGTGTGTGTGTGTGTGTGTGTGTGTGTGTGTGTGTGTGTGTTACTAGAGATTGAACCCCGGAATATTCTACTACTGAGCTACATCCTTAGCCCTATTTTTTTTAATGCCTTTATTTTTCTTTTGGGTATCTTGGAAATTGAACACAGGACCATCCTACCTCCAAGCTATACCCAATCCTTTTTATTTCTTGTGAGTTGTTTGTTTTGCAGAACTGGGGACCAAACCCAAAGGTATTCTACCTCCAAGCTCTACTCCCAGCCCTATTTTTTTTATTCTTTATTTTGAAATAGGGTCTCACTAAGTTGCACAAGGCCTCACTAAGTAGCTGAGGCTGGCTAAAAACCTGCAATTCTCCTGTCTTAGCCTCCCAAGTACTGGAATTACAAGCATGTGCCACTGCGCCCAGCTTACTTCTTGTTTTTGAAACAGCATCTCGGTAGGTTGCTGAGAGTCTAAATTGCTGAGACTGTCCTTGAACTGGCAGTCCTACTGTCTCAGCCTCAAACATAATGGGATTACAGAAAAGTGTCACCGTGCCGCCCCCCCCCCCATAACCTTAAAACAAGTTCTTGCTAAATTGGTGAGACTGGCCTTGAACCTGTGAGTCCCTGTTTCAACTTCCCAAGTACTGGGATTACTGGCAAGGACCACCACACCTGGCATCGCAGACCATATATACCTTTTTTCTTTTTTTTCTTTTTTTTTTTTTTTTTGTGGTGGTACTGGGGTTCCTGGAAGCCCTTCTACTTCCGGCTACACTCCCACGGGCTACACTCCCAGACCTATTTTTTACTTTTTTTATGTGGAAACAGGGTCTCTTAAGCCAGCGAGGCTGGCCCTGAACCAGCGCGATCCTCCTGTCTCAGCCTCCCAAGCGCGGGGATTACAAGCATGTGCCACCACGCCCGGCTTCTTTTTTCTGTTTTTGCAGAGGGCCTAAGTAGCTGAGGCTGGCTATGAACCTGCAATTCTCCTATCTCAGCCTATCAAATACTGGGATTACCAGCATGTGCCTCCACAGACCATAATTTAAGAACTCAATCTGTGGGCTAGGGATATAGCTGAGTTGTGGTAGAATGCTTGCTTAGCATATGTGAGGCCCTGTATAAGATCAGGGCCTCCCAAGTACTGGGATTACTGTAAAAAAAGAACAAAAAAACAACACTCAAGCCTTATCTATTGAACAATTAGTTGCTAAAATAGGGTGTGTGTGTGTGTGTGTGTGTGTGTGTGTGTGTGAGTGTGTGTGTTACTAGGGATTGAAACCAGGGCCATTCTAACTCTAAATTATACCCACAGCCCTTTTCATTTTTAGTGTTTTTTGTTTTTTGTTTTTTGTTGTTTTTTTTTTTTTTTTGGTGGTACTGGGGGTAGAACCCAGGGGCTTTCTATCCCCAGGCTATACTCCCAGACCTATTTTTATATTTTATTTGGAAAAAGGGTCTTACTAAGTTGCTGAGAGCCTCACTAAGTAGCTGAAGCTGGCTTCAAACCTTTGTGATCCTCCTGTCTCTGCCTCCCAAGCACGGGGATTACAAGCATGCGCCACCATGCCCAGCTCATTTTTAGTTTTTTGAAACAGGGTCTCACTAGGCTGCTCAGAGCCTGGCTAAGTTGCTACAGCTATCCTCGAACCTGAGATCTTTCTGTCTCAGCCTCCCATGTCCTGGGGTACAGGTGTGTACCACCATGCCTGGTATAAAATAGGATTTGTGTGTGTGTATGTGTGTGGGGGGAGGGGGGCGTACTGAGGATGGAACCCAGGGGCATTCTACCTCCAAGCTATACACCCAGCCCTATTTTTTTATTCTTTATTTTGAAACAGGGTCTCACTGAGTTGCAAAGGGACTAAGTAGTAGCTGAGGCTGTCCACAAACCACAATCCTCCTGTCTCAGCCTCCCAAATGCTAGGATTACAAGCATGCACCACCACGCCTGGCTAAAATAGAATTTAAAGATTCAAGATTCTGCTGGGCACGATGGTGCAGCAAATAGTGAGACTCTCATCAACCTACCAATAGCCTGTTTCAAAATGAAAATAAAATAGGGCTTGGGGGATAGCTTGGGGGTTCAATCCAGAGTACCAAAAAAAGAAGATTCAAGATTCTTATAAAGAAACCTTTAAAGGAAGATCATATGACACTGTGTTAAGAATGAATAACTTCAGGCAACTTAACTGAAAACACTTTCTATCCTGTTGGGAGATGGTAGTACCTAAAATTGAACCTAGGGTGTTCTACCTCTGAGATGTACTTGAAATTGAACCTAGGGTGTTCTACCTCTGAGATGTACTTGAAATTGAACCTAGGGTTTTCTACCTCTGAGATACATCTCCAACTCTTTTTTGTTTTGAAACAGTTTCACTAAGTTGCTGAGGGTCTTCCTAAATTGCTGAAGAGGGCTTCAAACCTGTAATCCTCCTGCCTAAGCCTCCCAAGTCCTGAGAATTAGAGGTGTGTGCCACCACATCTGCAGCTAAAAATGCTTTTTTTTTGGGGGGGGGCAGGACTGGCAATTAAACCCAGGGATATTCTAACTCTGAGCTATATCCCCAGCCCTATTTTTAATTCTTTATTTTAAAACAGGGTCCAAAGAGCCTAAGTAACTGAACTGGCCACAAATCTGTGATCTTCCTGTCTCGGCCTCCCAGGTACTAGGATTATAAGAATGTGCCACCACATCCTTTTTTTTTTTTTTTTTTTTTCAGTACTGGGGTGGGAACCAAGGGGCATTCTTCATTTGAGCTACATTCCCAGCCCTATTTTTTATTCTTTTTTTTTTTTTTTTTGGTGGTACTGGGGATGGAACCCAGAGGCTTTTCTACCTCCAGACTATACTCCCAGACCTATTTTATATTTTATTTGGAAACTGGGACTCACTAAGTTGCCAAGAGCCTCACTAAGTAGCTGAGGCTGGCTTCAAACCTATGTTATTCTCCTGTCTCAGCCTCCCAAGCGCTGAGATTACAAGCGTGTACCACCGTACTCGGCTCTATTTTTTATTCTTTATTTTGAAACAACCCTACTTTTAAATTCTTTATTTTGAAACAGGGTCTCACTAAATTGCAGAGGACCTCACTAAGTAGCTAAGGCTAGCTGTGAACCCAGATCCTTCTGTCTCAGCCTCCCAAGTACTGGGATTACAAACATGTGTCACCATGCCTGGCCCCACTTTTACTTACCTTTTTTTTTTTTTTCCCCAGTATTAGGGATGAATCTCAGGGGTAGTCTACCTACAAGCTATACTCCCAGCCCTATTTTTTAGTCTTTATTTTTCGAAACAGGCTCTCATTGAGTTGCAAAGGTCCTTGCAAAGGTCCTCACTAAGTATCTGAGGCTGTCCATGAATCATGATCCTCCTGTCTCAGCCTCCCAAATGCTGGGATTACAAGTGTGCATCACCAGGCTGGGCTATCATTTTTACTTTCTAAATTAACCATTGTTTGAATTTTTTTGTTTGTTTGTTTGTTTGGGGGTTTTTTTGTGTGTGTGCTACTGGGGATTGAACCCAGGAGTGTTCTACCTCTAAGCTACACCCCCAGCCCTTTTTTTTCTTTAATTTTAAAATACGGTTTCTCTAATTTGCTTAGAGCCTTGTTAAATTGCTAATGCTGGTCTCAAACCTGAATCCTCCTTGTTTCAGCCTCCCAAGTACTGGGTTTACAGGCTTGTGCTACCATGTTCAACTGTTAGAATGTTTTAATATTTAACAAGTAATATTTCAATTACCTTTGCAATTAGAAAAATATTTCTAAATGGGAGAAGCCCATTGAATCAACCTGTAGGTATCAAATAAAATGCTAATAAAAATGTTCATTAAAATGATAGGTGTAAGCCAGGCTTGGTGGAGCACACTTGTAATCCCAGCATTCAGGAGGCTGAGACCAGAGGATCACGGTTTGCAGACAGCCTCAGCTACTTAGTGAGGCCCTCCAAAATTTTGTGAAACGATGTTTCAAAATAAAGAATAAACCAGGCTGGTGGCACAAGCTTGTAATCCCAGCATTTGGAAGGCTGAGACCGGAGGATAGTGGTTCACAGACAGCCTTAGCTACTTAGTGAGGCCCTCTACAACTCAGTGAGACCTGGTTTAAAAATAAAATAAAAAATAGGGCAGGGGGTGTAGCTCGGAGATTAAAGGCCCCTAGGTTCCATCCCCAGACCCACAAAAGAAAGAAAGAAAGAAGGAAAGAAGGAAAGAAAGAAAGAAAGAAAGAAAGAAAGAAAGAATTAAAAATAGGGCAGGGGGTGTAGCTCAGGGGTCAAATGCCTCTGGGTTCCATCCCCAGACCCCGGGGGAAAAAAAAATGATAGGTGTGGCCAGGGCGTGGTGACACAAGCTTGTAATCCCAGCACTTGGGAGGCTGAGACAGGAGGATCACACAGGTTCGAAGCCACCCTCAGCTACTTAGTGAGGCTCTCAGCAACTAACCAAATAAAATATAAAATAAGTCTAGGAGTATAACCTGAAGGTAGAAAGCCCCTGGGTTCCACCCCCAGTACCACCACAAAATAAAAAATAAAAAAATAATAATAATAATAGTTTTGGACAGGTGTGGTGGCACAAGCTTGTAATCCCAGCATTCGGGAGGCTGAGACCAGAGGATTGCAGTTCATGAACAGCCACAACTACTTAGTGAGGCCCTTGGCAACTTAGTGAGACCCTGTTTCAAATTAAGAATAAAAAATAGGACATGGGGTATAGCTCAAAGGTTGAATGTCCATGGGTTCCATTCCCAGACCCACAAAAAAAAAATAAAATAAAAAAAGACAGGTGTGAGGTTGGGCATGGTGGTGGTACACCTTGTAATCCCAGCATTTAGAAGACTGAGGTTCAAGACCAGCCTTACCAATTCAGCAATCTAGTGAGACCCTATTTCAACTAAAAAATAAAATAGGGTTGAGTGGGAGACAGCTCAGAGAGGTAGAATGCTACTAAATTCAATCCCTAGTAAAAATAAATTAAATATCTACATACAATACATACATACATACATACATACATACATACATACTAGGTGTGAGTTGGGCACAATGGTACATGTTTGTAATCCCAGTATGTGGGAGGATGAGACCGGAGGATTGTAGGTGCAAGGCCAGCCTCAGCAACTTAGGGAGACCCCTCAGCAACTTAGTGAAACCCTTCTTTCAAAATAAAAAGTGTTGGGCATGGTGGTACATGCTTGTAATCGCAGTACTTGGGAGGCTGAGACAAGAGGATCACAGGCTTGAGGACAGCCTCAGCAAGTAATGTGACTCACATCAACCAGCGAGACCTTGTTTCAAAATAAAATAGAATAGGGCCAAGGGGTATAGCTTGGAGGCAGAATATCCCTGGGTTCATTCCTTTGTATTACAAAAAAATTAAAATGGGCTGGAGTATAGCTCAGAGGTAGAATGCCTCTCAGTTTAAAAAAAAAAAAAAAAAAAAACTAGTCGTGGTAGACATGGTGGCATGAGTCTATAATCCCACCTACTCAGGACTCTGAGGGGAAGATTACAGTTTTGAGGCCAGCCTGGGCAACTTAGGGGAAACTGCTTCAAAATAAAATGAGACAGGGGTGTAGCTCAGTGGTATAGTGCTTGCCTAGCAAGTGCAAGGCCCTGGCTTCAATTCTCACTTCTGAAAATAAAGTAAATAAAATAAATTGCTAGGTGTGGTTAAAAAACAATTATAAAAAGAATTTTTGGAACAATTAGACAAAACTAAAAATAGACCGAATATGATATGGTAATGAAAAATTGTTGACTTCTTAGATATCATAATTGAATCATACATGACTCGCAAAGTATCTTCAATTTTAGAAGATACAAACCAAACCACTTAGGTATAAAGTTAAAATAATGTCTGCAATTTAAAGTGATTCAGCCTAAATAATAACATAGGACACACAGAAAGGAATTTAAAGGCAAAGAAAATATGGCAATATGTTAATAGCACAGGAGTAACCACTGCATGATCTTTTCTATTTACAGATATTAACACCCCCCCTTTTTTTGTGGGTGTGGGGATGGAACTCAGGAGCATTCAACCTCCGAGCTACATCCCCTGCCCTATTTTTCTTATTCTTTAGTTTTGAAACCAAGTCTCACTGAGTTGCAAAGGGCCTCACTAAGTAGTTGAGGCTGTCCACAAACCACGATCCTCCGGTCTCAGCCTCCTGAAAGCTGGGATTACAAGCGTCTGCCACTGCGCCCGGCTCCCCCTTTTTTTTGTGTGTGTAGGGGTTATTGGAGCACTCTACCACTGAACTACACTCCTAGCCCTTTTCATTTATTTTTATTTTATTTTGAAACAGGGTCACACTGAGTTGCTGAAGTTGGCCTCCCAATTACTGCCTAAGCCTCCCAACTACTGAGATTGCAGGCATGCACTGCCATGCCCACCTCTAAATTTTTTTTTTTTTTTTAAACTGGAAGCCTTGCATGGTGGCACATACCTATAATCCCAGTACTTGGGAGGCTGGGACAGGAAGATTGCAGGTTCAAGGCCAGCATACAATAATTAGTAAGACTATTAAAAAAAAATAGGGGGCTGAGAGTATAGCTCAGAGGTAGTATACCCTTGAGTTCAATCCCCAGTACCACATAAAAAGCCTGAAAAGAAAAATGCTAGCAGAGATAGCACAGTGTCACCATAAAATAAAAAGTTTCTTCCCTAGATTTTATATGTGTGTGTGTGTGTGTGTGTGTGTACATACATATATATGTATATAAAAATGTATATAAAGAGAAAAAGAGTGAGTGAGTGAGTGAGTGAGTGTGTGTGTGTGTGTGTGTGTGTGTGTGTGTGTGTTAGTAGGGATTGAACTCAGGGGCATGCTACCTCCAAGCTACACCCCTAGCTCTATTTTTTTATCTTGTTTTTGGAATAGGATCGTGCTAGGTTGACAAGAGTCTCACTACTTTCTGAGGCTGTCCTTAAACCTGTGATCATCCTGTCTCAGCCTTCCAAGTACTGGGGGATTACAAGCTACCATACCCAGCTTCCTAAAGATATTTAAACTACCTTCACCAGGCATGGTGGTGCATGCTTATAATCCAGTATGTGGAAAGCTGAACCAGGAAAATTGCAGGTTTAAAACCAGCCTCAGCAACTTAGGATCTCAGCCTAAGGATCTTAGCCAAACCTTGTTTCCAAATAAAAAATAAGATAGGTCTGGGGGTATAGCCTGGATACAGAATGACCCTGGGTTCCATACCCATTACCAAAAACAAAAACAAAAAACTACCTATATGAAGTACCTAGTCAAATTCACATAGACAAAAAAAGAAAAAAAAGAATGGTGATTGCCAGGATTGAAGGGAAAAGAAAAATGCAAACAGGGTCTCACTAAGTTGCCACGGTTGGCTTTGAACCTGTAATCCTCCTCTCTCATCACCCAAGTACTGGGATAACAAAAATGCATCCCACACCCAGCCAACATGGATGTTCTTAATGCCACTAAACTGTAAACTTAAAAATGGTTATAATTAGCTGGGCATGATGGTTCATGCTCGTAATCCCAGTACTTGGAAAGCTGAGACAGAAGGATTTTGGCTCATGGCCAGCCTCAGCTACTTCATGAGGCCCTCCGCAATTTGGTGAGACCTTTTTTTCAAAATAAAGGTTAGATGCTGAGACAGGAGGATCACAGGTTCACGGCCAGCCTCAGCTACTTAGTGAAACCCTCTACAACTTAGTGAGATCTTGTTTCAAAATAAAGAATAAAAAATAGAGCCAGGTGTGGTAGTACACACTTGTAATCCCAGCGCTTGGGAGACTGAGACATGAGGACTGCACAGGTTCGAAGCCAGCCTCAGCTATTTAGTGAGGCTCTCAGCAACTTAGTAAGACCCTGATTCCAAATAAAGTATAAAATAGGTCTGAGAGTATAGCCCAGAAGTAGAAAAGCCCCTGGGTTCCACCCTCAGTACCACACACAAAAATTAATTAATTAATTTTTTAAAAATAGGGCTTGGGGTGTAGCTTGGAAGTAGAATACCCCTAGGTTCAATCCCCAGTACTGCAATAAATAAATATATGATAAAATAAATAATAGGGCTGGAGTGTATCTCAGAGCTAGAACACCCCTGGGTCCAATCCCCACTACTGAAAAAAATGGTTACAATTAGTTGAATACAGAGGTGCATACCCATAATCCCAACACTTGGGTGCTGAGACAGAAGAATCGCAGGGTAAGCCTCAGTAACTCAGCCAGACCTTCAGCAACTTAGTAAGATCCTATTTCAGAATAAAAGAAAAAGGGCTAAAGATATAGCTCAGAAACAGAATGCCCCTGGGTTCCATCCCTGGTACAAAAATAGAAGTTACATTGGTAAGCCAGGCACGATGACACACATTTATAGTCCCAGAATTCAAGAGGCTGAGGTGGGAAGATCCCCTGCACCCAGGAATTTGAGACTAGCCTGGCAGTATACACCCTGTAATCCCAGTACTTTGGAAACTGAATCAGGAGGACTGCAGGCTCAAGGCCAGCTGCAACAGTTTAGCAAGACCCTGTTTCTAAATAAAAGCCAGGCATGCAGGGCATCATGACATACACTTTGAATTCCAGTATTTGGGAAGTTTAGACAGGAGGATCACAGGTTCACAGCCAGCCTCAACTACTTTGTGAGGCCCTCCACAACTTAGGGAGACCCTATTCCAAGATAAAGAATAAAAAATAGGGCTGGGGGGTATAATTCAGAGGTAGAATGCCCTGGGTTCAATCCTCAATATTGCAAAATGAATGAATGAATGAATGAATGAATGAATGAATGAATGCCAGGCATGGTTGTGCATACCTGTAATCCCAGTACTTGGGTGGGTGAGATAGGAGGATAGCAGGTTTGCAGCCAGCCTCAGCAACTTAGTAAGGCCCTCCACAACTTAGTGAGACCCCTGTTTCAAAATAAAATAGGGCTGGGGGTATAGCTCAGAGGTAGAATGTCCCTGGGTTCAATCTCTAGCACCAATAAATAAATAAATTAATTAATTAATATAAAATAAAAAGACCCATTATCAGCTGGGCGTGGTGGAGCACACTTGTAATCCCAGAATTTGGGAGTCTGAGACCGGAGGAGCGCGGTTCGTGGACAGCCTCAGCTTCTTAGTGAGGCCCTCCCTGTTTCAAAATAAAGAATAAAAAAATAGGGCAGGGGATGTAGCTTGGAGGTCAAATACCCCTGGGTTCCAGCCCCAGACCCCCCCACAAAAAAAAACCCAGTATCATCAAAAAACATAAATAAAATAGCCGAGTGTGGTAGCACACACCTATAATCCCAGTACTTGGGAAGCTGAGGATTATAGGTTCAAGGCAATCACTTTTCCAGCAATAAGGACCATCACCCTACACAGGAAGCCCCAATGGCTCATGTCAAAGCCTCAAAAATTTAGCAAGACTTTCAACAATTTAGCAAGATTCTGCTTCAAATTTTTAAAATTTAGGGTAGGCGTGGTGGAGCACACTTATACTCCCAGTACTTGGAAGTTCGCGGCCAGCCTCAGCAACTTAGTGAGGCCTTCCACAACTTAGTGAGACCCTGTTTCCTAGGAGGCAGAATGCCCCTGGATTCAATCCCCACTACTGCAAAAAAAAAAAAAACCGAAATTCAAAAATTTAGCCAGGCATGGTGGCACATGCCTGTAATGTCAATTCTTGGGAGGCTGAGACATGAAGATTGTACGTTCATGGCCAGCCTCAGCAACTTTGTGAGACCCTGTTTCAAAATAAAAATAAAAACACTGGGGGTGGGGGTGTAGCTTGGAGGTAGAATGCATCTGGGTTCAAGCTCCAGTTCCAAAATAAGTAAGTAAGTAGGTAAGTAACAGAGATAACTCTCTTGTAGAGTGCCCCTGGGTTTAATCCCTAATACCACACAACAAAAAAAGTTATAATGGTAAATTTTTTTTCTGTGTGTGTAGGTCTGGGGATTGGAACCCAGGAGCATTCGACCTCCGAGCTACATCCCCTGCCCTATTTTTTATTCTTTATTTTGAAACCGGGTCTCAGTGAGTTGCAGAGGGCCTCACTAAGTCTCTGAGGCTGTCCACAAACTGCGATCCTCTGGTCCCAGCCTCCCGAATGCTGGGATCACAAGCGTGCGCCACCACGCCCAGCTATAATGGTAAATTTTATATATATATACACACAGAGAAATAAAAATGGTAAGCAATCATATAAATCTAGTATTGAGAAAAGACTGGCATATATATTAGATAGAATTTGTTAAGTCTCTAATCACTTCCCACTTCTAGACCAACTAGTCCACTACCATACCACCAGTTAAAAGGCCATAAAAAACACGTAAATAGAAGGAATGAAAAATCAGGCAGAAAAGAACTCAAACTTTTCCAACAATCCTCTCCCACTTCCACTCTACATTTCTAGAATGTGTTGACACATCTATTTTAAGTGTTAAGGAATACAGTCCCTCTGAATCTCACCTCTTCCTACTGTACTCCACACAACAGTCCTCTAATTCTCACTACAAGCTGATGCTTTCAGTTCTTGTCCTCAAAAGGGAATTCCCTGAAGCATTCTAATCCCCCCCAACTTCCCACACAGAAGAGTCTGCATCTACTTACCAAGATTTGCTAAAAGGACTTGCTAGTTTTTATAGAGACCATTTTTTTTCTGTTCTATTTTTTAACATTCCCCTCCAGCTTCATATTTTCCCCAATACTATCTAATTACCATCTAGCAGTGAGAAATCACTGTTTTCCAGCAATAAGGACCATCACCCTACACAGGAAGCCCCAGCAGCTCATGTCAAAGGCTTAAAATACTAACACTGCTATATAGTTTTTACATGATTGCCATACCGGTCCTACTTCCTTCATCCCCAAAGTAGCACACCTTACCTTTGGTGTCCTGCATGACAATTGAGCTATACTTTAAGAAGGTTATCAGTAGATTACTGGTCTGTACATCTGCATCCAATGGGAGTTCCACAGAACTTATAACTGGAATAGAACAGACAAAATGCAATTAGACCATAACATATTCCATCTAACACTTCTACCCACATAGCCAATTTGCCAGCAGGCAAGAAAATGACTAAATAAGCTTTTCCCACAACAGAGGGAGGACCAAGTACTTACCATAAAACTTTTCCCTACTCTTGCTAGGCCTCTAGGGCCTTTCCTACTCCCTAAATTAAGCCCAATGACCTTATCTCCCATCTCGGATCAGTTTCCAGGAACAGGGCTTTTCTTCCAACATCCTGAGAAGGTTATGCTGATTCCACTCCCAGCCCAAGTATCCCAGAAGGGCTCAGGACTGTGATTTCTATCTAACAAAAAGATCTTTATTGAATATAAATGAGCTTTGCCTTGATAAATCTCTTACTGAAAATAAATGAAGATTCCTTCCTAATAAGGAGAAATCTTACTCAATTTTGAGAGCAAGCCTTTATCCTGGAAATACTTAAAAAGTGAAGGAAAAAAGTAGGGCAGAACTACATTCATATGACCTTAATCCCTTGCCCCTTGAAAAGGAACCTGAAAAGGAGTATCAGACTGAAAACAGGTAGACATTATTGATTGGGACAGCCTGGTAACTCTGAGTTCTATAAATCCAGATGTTGTTTCCAAGAGAACAATCGCCACTCTCTGTTCTCTGAGTCACAGCTCCAAAGAACAATGAGGGAACAGATAAGGACTGACCCACACAGAATGCAGTTTTTTCCCTGGCCCCTGGAGTATTGGGGATTGAACCAGAGGCATTCTACCTGAGTTACACCTCCAGCCCTATTTTTTTTTTATTTTGAAACAGGGTCTCACTAAGATGCAGAAGGCATCACTAAGTAGCTGAGGTTGGCCATGAACCTGCGATCCTACTGTCTCAGCCTCTTAAGTACTGGGAGTAGAGACGTGCACCACTACGCCCGGCTCAGAATGCAGTCTTAATGAAGACACCCCAAGATTCTAGGACTTCAAATTAGAATTAGTCATCTTGTTGGGTGCTTTTACATTGTCTAAGGCATAATATATAAAAAGGAGCCTCATAATGACCCAGACAAGCTGGAGAATCTACAGATTTATGCTGTATTTTCAGCCTTGGACATTAAGCTGAGTTTGGAATATTACTCATAATATGTACTAGTAGCCATAAGAGATCCCTCTGGAGTTATAACAATGTATACAGAGAACGTTTATTAACAACAGGAAACATTTGCATATTATACCATAATACACAGCAAGCACTGCAAAAAGCCTTATGAGAAGAAATCATATGCCCATCCCTTGGCTGTTTAACGACAGTTAAGCCCTCAAGAACTAGTAAAAGACAAATATATTTTTATGTTGAAATACCAAAAGATATTAATTCATGTTACAGGTTAATGACCTGAGACTGTCATTTCAAACCACAACGTATTTTGAAACTCAGATCCCATAACAATTTTGTCCACACAAAGAGTCATCTAAATGGTAAGTGGAGCTTTTTTCCCGCTCACATACACAGCAATAACTAGAAAACTATCTTATATAACATGTAGGAATATAGAAGTATATGTATTTTTAGTTTACCAGAAAGTCCTCTCATGCCAAGGCGGAGTTGTCAAATGTCAAGTCTGAGCTGAGAACAAATGTTTCAGCTAAACTGCTGGCTTTTAAAAATAATGGCTCCAGTGACACACCTTTAAATATAACTGGGCTACTGAGCAGCACTATAATTAACAAACCAAAAATTTAAAGAATAAGGTTATAATACTTAGGACCCCTACAGAAGGAAAATGAGTTAGGAGAATTAAAAAAGAACAAATAGAAGAGAGACAGAATAAAATCTCCTCCCTAAAGAAGTGTCATTCCTTGATCTTTGGCTTAACAATTCTTCCCAGCAGCTTTTGTCAAGAGATAGTCATTTGAAAGTGGGCTGACTTGATCTTCCCACTAGAAAAAATAAAAGCTTGCTGGTTGTAGGTAAGTAAGCACAAATCCTGCCATTGCATAATCAAGTGTGTGGGTGGAAGTGTTCACAATGAACAGTTTGAAAGGCAGTTCTCTGAAGCATCCAAACCCCAACATCACATGGAACTGCAGTATATATATATATATATATATATATATGGCTTTTGATATCCATGGTAACCAGGCAGGCTTTATCCTTAAAGAAAAAGTACATTATTTTCATTGGTTTATTCAGTGACCTGAATAAACAGAGAAGTAGGCAAACCTCACTACTTGCTCTTTCTCATTAAGATATTTTGAAATTTGACTTTCAATTCTAAACAGATCCCATTTGCTACCACACACCTGAATACTAATGGCAACTCACTGCCACACTTCTGTACTGCTTATATGGCCTTAAAACTATACTACCACAAATTCTATAGGAAAACTTAAGAGGCTGGGGATAGCCTAGGGATGTAGCTCAGTGATGATAGGGTGTTTCCCTACCATGCATGATCCCAGCACTGGGGAAAAAAGATCTTAAATGAGAAAAATAAAACAAGGTTATTTCACATACAAACAGAAGGGAGACAAATAAGAATCAAAATTATTCTCTACACTTCTTTACATAAAATGAGGTCAACATTTGGAGGTATAACATCAAGTATTAATGTAAATTATTTTTATGTCAAAACCTTGGCTGTTTTCCCACAGTTCAACTATTAAATAACTCATTACAGCTGGGCATGGTGTCACACACTTCTAATCCCAGAACTTGAGAAACTGACAGGAGGATCACAGGTTAGAGGACAAAGGACAGTCTCAGCAAGTAGTGAGACTTTCACAACTTACGGAGATCCTGTTTTCAAATAAAAATAAAATATGACTGGGTGTACAGCTCAAAGGTAGAATGCCCCTGGGTTCAATTCTGAGTGTCAACACACACACACACACACACACACACACACACACACACACACACACACACACACAAAAAAAAACCCTCAGTTATCCATTAAATATACTTAGCCTACAATGGAACCAATTCTGGTAACACAAAAAATATTGGACAAAATTTAAAATTTCTTTTAATTTTTTTTTTTACTAATGATACATAAAACATAAAAATCATATACTTATGAGGTACCGTATGATACTGTGACACATGTATAGGTTGTTGAATATTTACGTTATACATGCCGAATGTGGTGGTGAAAGTTTATAATCCCCATAACTTGGAAGGCTGAGAGAAAAGGATCTCAGGTTCGTGGCCAGCCTCAGCTACTTAGTAAGCCCCTCTGCAACTTAGTGAGACCCTGTTTCAAAATAAAGAATAAAAAATATGGCTGAGGTTGTAACTCAGAGGTAGAATGCCCCAGGTTCAATTTCTAGCACCACACAAAAAATCTGTAAATTAGGTTATACATCTCTATCTCCTCAAACAGAATTTCTTTTCTGTTATCTTTCTCTTATGTTCTGCTGCTCTTCTGTTGTTATTATAAAAGGGAAATTTATTTTGTTGCCTTCAGGAGAAATCTTAATACCTATCAAACTCACAATTATAATAATATACTTAAATCCTGTCATTTCCACCTGGGAATGGCTGACACACATAGCAGTGAGTGAATCCCAGGTCCACTTTCTGATTCATTTATTCAATAAATGTTTATGAAGCAATTACCATACCAGACACTATGTAGGGCATACAACTCAGGAGCAAAAGAGATACTATCCTTGCCCTGATGTCTACTTTGGTTCTTAGTCTCTACTCTCACTTAACTGCTTCCTTTCTTCAGTTTCAATTGCCTCATGTGTCAGGTGGTTACAAAGAGAAAATGTTACTACTTTTTTTTGGTGGTACTGGGGGTGGAACCCAGAGGCTTTTTAACCTCCGGGCTATACTCCCAGACCTATTTTATACTTTATTTGGAAACAGAGTCTCACTAAGTTGCTGAGAGCCTCACTAAAAGTCTCACTAAAGTAGCTGAGGCTGGCTTTGAACCTGTGTGATCCTCCTGTCTCATTTCCCAAGTACTGGATTATAAGTGTGCACCACCACACCTGACTGTATTTTTCTTTTTTCTTTTTTTTTTTTTTTTTTTTTTTTTGCGGGTCTGGGGATGGAACCCAGGTACATTTGATCTCTGAGCTACACCCTCTGCCCATTTTTTATTCTTTATTTTTGAAACAGGGTCTCACTGAGTTGCGGAGGGCCTCACTAAGTAGCTGAGGCTGCCTGTGAACCACACTCCTCTGGTCCCGGCCTCCTGAATGCTGGGATTACAACCATGCGCCACCATGCCCAGCTGTATTTTTCTTTTTTGAAACAGGGTCTTGTTAAATTGCTGAGGCTGGCCTCAAACTTCTAATTCTCCTGGGTCTTCCAAGTACTGGGATAACATGTGTACACCACCACTCCCATCATAGCATTTCATGATTCTAAAACCATTCCCTGAGGACAAGGTCAAGTTATATTGCTTTCTACACAGAAGAAAAAAAAAACTTATCTTTTCCAAAGTTTTCTTTGGAACTTCAGGAATACTGAAGGATAACATTAATATAGACACATTTCTTTTTTTTTTTTTTTCCTCAGACAGAGTCTTGCTTTCTTGTCCAGGCTGATCTCAAACTCCAGACCATCCTTGGGACTATAGGTACATGGCACTGTGCCCAACCTGGAGTAATTCCTTATTGAAAGAATTAACAACTGTGTTCTTTATTCAACACAGCTATGCTCACCCTGAAATAGCTAAGATCTTATTCATCAAGAACACAGAAAAGGTGGTAAGCTCACCATCAGAGGAGGGTGGCGTGGTCCCAAGTGGTGTGACTGGGGTTGTTGGGGCAGGACTGACAGGGGTTGTCACCAAGCCAATTTCTGGATGACTCTGAAAAAGGACACATATGGGTAAGGAAATAAAAATCCAGTTCTCCTGAGCATTCTCTTCTGAGCACCCTTACTGGTATACCTGGTCTCATACTTACAGATTAAAATCTCACTGAGGAGGAACTTCTAATGCATTTAGCTCCGTAAGTGCCTGATCGCTACTGACGCTTTGATAAGCTCTAACAAGGAGCTCTGTGGGCCAGTTTTCTTTAAGCAACTAGGTCCCCATTACATAAGTGTTTCTGCAGAATCATACAAATATAAAACTGGAGTAAACAAATTACTCAGATGACTTTACAGGAAAGAAGGCATTTGCAGTTCTATTCAGATCTGAAGAAGGGACTAATCTCATCAGAAGAGTCCACCTAATATACATCTATAGACTGTTCTAATGACCACATAGTTGACTAGCAGATGTAGATGAGCCAAGGGGACACTAGGTACCATAAAATAAAGCTAGGTTGATGGCAACCTTCCTATTACAAAACAAACAAGTGTGTGTGAGGTGACTTTTCTGTCCTTGATTTTCCTCAGCTTGACAATCCTATGGTTGATGATCCCTACATCAACTCATGAGAAGATAAGTAGCGGCTCCTTTTAATCTCCCTTCTCTTCCCCAGTCTTTTACCTTTCTCACCTCTTCATTTTATTTTTTATTTGTTTATTTTTTGCAGTACTAGGGATGAAACCCAGGGGGCATTGTACCTCCGAGCTACACCTCAGTCCTATTTTTTTTAGCATTTATTTATGTATTTATTTAGTTAGTTATTTAGTTATTTGGTTATTTTGGTGGTACTGGGGTTCCTGGAAACCCTTCTACCTCCAGGCTACACTCCCAGACCTATTTTTTATACTTTTTTATTTGGAAACAGGGTCTCTTAAGCCAGCACAGCTGGCTTGGAACCTGTGTAATCCTCCTGTCTCCACCTCCCAAGCGTGGGGATTACAAGCATGCGCCACCACGCCCTGCGATGCCTTTTTATTTTTTAAAACAGGGCCTCACTGAGTTGTGAAGGGCCTTGCTAAGTAGCTGAGACTGTCTGCAAACCGGGATGCTCAGGTCTCCGCCTCCCGAATGCTGGGATTACAAGTGTGTGCCACCACACTCAGCTTCACTGCTTCTTTTAAAATCAGGTATGGAGTAATCCCAGCATTTCAGAGGCTGAGATAGGAGGATTGCAGTTCACAACAGCCTCAGCTACTTAGTGAGGCCCTTTGCAACTCAGTGAGACCCTGTTTCAAAATACAGACTAAAGAACAACAACAAAAATAGGGCTGGGGATATAGCTTGGAGGTAGAATGACCCTGGGTTTCATCCCCAGGACCGAAGGGGGGAAAAAAAAAATCAGATATGGAATTTAGAAAGCAGACAAGAAATAAAATTAGAATAGTAAATAAAGTTTCTCTCTCTCTCTCTCTCTCTCTCTCTCTCACCCTCTAAAGTCTCTCTCTTTAAGTCTCAGTCTCTTTAAGTCTCAGTCATGAATCATTATCAGTCATGAAAACTGATGTGTCCACAAAGTAGACCCCAAACTAGCATATGGCTGTGAAAGCATGACCTTATACTGTTAAAATAAATCAATGAAGCCAGGCGTGGTGGCGCATGCTTGTAATCCCAGCACTTGAGAGGCTGAAACAAGGTTCGCAGAGGTTCAAAGCCAGCCTCAGCTACGTAGTGAGGCTCTCAGCAACTTAGTGAGACCTTAAAATAGGTCTGTGAGTATAGCCCAGAGGTAGAAAAGCCCCTGGGTTCCATCCCCAGTACCACAAAAAAAAAAAAAAAAAAAAAATCAATAAAGTCAGGTTTGGTAGCACATTCCTGTAATCCTAGTACTTAGAAGAATAAGGGAAGAGGATTGCAGGTTTGTGGGGCAAGCATCAGCAACTAAGCAAGACCATGTTTGAAAATAAAAAGGGCTGAGCTGGGTGTGGTAGCACACACTTGTAATCCCAGTGCTTGGGAGGCTGAGACAGGAGGATCGCACAGGTTCGAAGCCAGCCTCAGCTACTTAGTGAGACCCTGTTTCCAAATAAAGTATAATTTAGGTCTGGGAGTATAGTCCAGAGGTAGAAAAAGCCCCTGGGTTCCACCCCCAGTACCACAAAAAAAAAGAAAAGAAAAAGAGCTGATGAGCCAGGCATGGTGGTGCACACTTATAACCCCAGCTTTTGGGAGGCTGAGACAGGAGGATCCGGGTTCGTGAACAGTCTCAGCTACTTAGTGAGGCCCTTTGCAATTCAGCGAGACCCTGTTTCAAAATATAGAATAAAAGCCGGGCGTGGTGGCACATGCTTGTAATCCCAGCATTTGGGAGGCTGAGACCGGAGGATCGTGGTTCGCGGACAGCCTCAGCTACTTAGTGAGGCCCTTTGCAACTCAGTGAGACCCGGTAAAATAAAGAATAAAAAATAGGGCAGGGGGTGTAACTCGGAGGTCAAATGCCCTTGGGTTCCATCCCCAGACCCGCAAAAAAAAAAAAAAAACATAAACATAAATATATAGATAGAGAGATAGATATAGATATATATATATAGAGAGAGAGAATAAAAAAAAAAATAGGGCTGGGGATATAGCTCAAAGGTAGAATGCCCCTGGGTTCCATCCCCAGTACCACAAAATAAATAAAATAAAATAAAATAAAAAGGGCTGAGGAAATAGCCCAGAGATAAAGTGTCCATGAGTACAATCTACAATTACCACAAAAAATAAACAAATATATAAATAAATATAAATAAAGTACCCAGGCGTGGTGGTACACACCTATAATCACAATACTTGGGAAGCTGAGACAGGAGGATTCACAGTCAGCCTCAGCAACTTAGTGAGACTTTGTTTCAAAATTTTAAAAAATAAAATAAAATAAAATAGGACATGGGGTGTAGCTCAGAGGTAAACAGCCTCTGGATTCAATCCATGCTACTACAAAAAGGGGGTTCAGGGTTCTAGGGTATCACCCACTAGCAGAGCCCTCCTCTTGTGAGGCCTTTAGTTCAATCCCTAGTACCAAAAAAAGAAGAAGAAGCCTACATACATATTTTAAACAGTCTGGCTTTAAGATAAAAACACTATCAATTTTTTAAGATGGCTTTCATGAACCTGAGTTCTCAGCCTATTTTAGTTCCCTTCTGTGCCAACTACTGAGGATATCCCCCAGGTACATGGACTAGCACTCAGTATTCTATGTCTTCCTACTTTCAGTATTCTATGTCTTCCTACTATGTTGATAGACTACTCTGTCTGTTAGAATCTAACCATATCCTAGACAGGATATTCTTTACTTTTCTTTGGAAATTTGTAAGATAATAAGATTAAGTGATGGACTATTTTATCCCAGTTGTAATAAACATGTGATTAGAAAGCAGAAATATGATATAAAAATCCATATAGCAGGTAACACCAAAGGGTGCGCACGTATATGTTGCTAGAGATTGAACCCAGGAGCATTCTACCACCGAACTACACTCCCAGCCCTATATTATTTTTATTTTGAAACAGCTTATCACTAGGTTGATGAGAGTCTCACTACTTGCTGAGGCTATCCTCAAACCTGCAATCCTCTATCTCAGCCTCCCAAATATTTAAAAAAAATGGGATTACAGACATGCACCACCATCCCCAGCACACCAAAGGAGCAAAATAAAATAATTCCCACTCTTTTGGTTTTCAGTAAACTGAACAAAACCCTTAATTCTAAATGTCATGAGACCTACTTCAGCACCAGACAGACTCGTTAGCCAGCATGAAAAAGGCAAACTACTGAAAAGTGAGTTTGTTACTTAGCACTTACCAATACAAAGCAGAGTTTAAATAGATACAGACAAGCAGCCTTTTCAATAGAATGACTTTTAAAGTAACCAACCTGAGCTAATACTGTGATGAAGTTGCGATTTAAATGTACAGCTTCGTAAAGTGCCAAAAGAATGGCCTCATTGGTTCTAAAAAAAAAAAAGAAAGAAAGAAAAGATGAAGTCAGTCTTAGAGTGGAAGACTTAAAATATAACCAACAAGATAGTTTTTGATGTTCCCTTTTACTTTCATTTTGGGCATATTCAAAAGTAATCAGGTGAGGATCCTAATTTTTTTTTTTTTTTTTTTTGTGGTACTAGGTTCCTGGAAACCCTTCTACCTCCCGGTTACACTCCCAGACCTATTTTTATACTTTTTAATTTTTTCTTTTTTTCTTTTTTGCAGGTCTGGGGATGAAACCCAGGAATATTTAACCTCTGAGCTACACCCCCTGCCCAGTTTTTTTTCTTTATTTTGAAACTGGGTCTCACTGAGTTGCAGAGGGCCTCACTAAATAGCTGAGGCTGGCTGCGAACCGCGATCCTCCGGTCTCAGCCTCCCAAATGCTGGGATTACAAGCGTGCGCCACCATGCCTGGCTGGATCCTAATTATTTTAAGACCAGTTCTTATCTACTTCATTCACTCTTGCCAATCCAGGTAAATCTTTAACTGGCTCAAATACCCAGCCCTCTTTCATTTCATTCCAGAGATAGCTGGGAACAGTTTTTTGTTTTTTTATTTTTTAGTTATTCGAGCTCTATAAATATAAACCAAAGCAGAGATTTCATTCTTTTTTGGTACTTCGGATTGAACCCAGGGGCATTTTACCTCCAAGCTAAACCCTCAGCCCTATTTTTTTTTTTTTTTATTCTTAGCTTTGAAACTCATTAAGTTGCAGAGGACCTCACTAAGTAGCAGAAGACCTCACTAAGTAGCTGAGGCTGGATGCGAACCTGCAGTCCTTCTGTCTCAGCATCCCAAATACTGGGATTACACACATGCACCACCACACCTGGCTAAGGTCCATTATTTAAAACCATCCAGATTACATGCCTGTAATCCCATCTACTAGGGAGGCCAAGTCTGGAAAATCACATGTTTGAGGCCAGTCTGACAATTTAGCAAAACTCTGTCTCAAAAATTAAAAAGGAGCCAGGTGAGGCTCCTTTATACTTGTATCCCCAGTACTTGGAGGCTGAAAAGGAGGATCACAGATTCCCAGTCAGCTTCAGCAATTTAGCAAGGCCCTCTGCAATTTATTGAGATTCTATTTCAAAATAAAAAAATAGGGCTGGGGGTGTAGCTCAGAGGTAAACTGCCTTTGGGTTCAATCCCCAATAAATAAATAAAGATAGAACAGGCTAGGGAGGTAGCTCAGTGACAGAGTACTTGCCTAGCAGGCATGAAGCTCTGGGTTCAATCAACAGTACCAAAACAAAATCCAAAAAAACAATAAATTACAAAAACAGGAACTGAATTTCTAAAAGACTGGCAAGGGCAGCATCCCCACTCTCATCTAGCAGAAGAGTCCAGCAAAAATTCCCAGTCACTGCACAAGAACGTCAAGCACTTACTGAACTGAGATTTTCTCATGTGCATCTGCTATGAACATGCTGCCTACCTGTGGAAGAAAAGAGAATTGCACACTTAGGAGGATGTGAGAGGAGCCTTTAATCAGTGAAAAACCAAACTGCCTACAGCAGCAGACTTGAATCTTTAAAGCATCAGCCACACACACTCTAAAAACAGTTCTCTTGAAGATCTTAAAAGACTTATAAGTAATAAATAAAATTATGAGAACCCTACTGAATATCTTGCCTTATTAAAATCTTTTAAAAAAATCCCAACACTACAGTGAGTGGATGTTAACCTATATATCCTCATCTCTCTTTATCTTTTCTGGAAGTTGCTGATTTGCAGTCAGAAACTAACTCATAAAGAACATCATGGAAAACAGGTTGATTTTATCCAACTAGAGTATTTTTGGAGAACTATCTGGATTTCAGAACAGAATTATCTATGCAAAATGAATTCTCCATATTTTTTTTTTTAATGTGGTACTGGAGATGGAACCCAGAGGCATTCTACCTCTGAGCAACACCCCCAGCCCTATTTTCTATTCTTTATTTTTGAAACAAGGTCTCACTAAGCTACAGAGGGCCTAAGTAGGTGAGGCTGTCTGCAAACCATGATCCTCATGTCTCAGCCTCCCAAGTACTGGGATTCCAATCATGCACCACCATACCCAGCTGGATTCTCCATCTTTCAGGTAGCAAAATCTTTGGTTTGCATCCTAGTAAAAACAGTAATATAAACTGGCATGGTGGCGTACTTTTGGAATCCCAGTACTTGGGAGGCTGAGAGAGGAAGATGGAAAGTTCATGGCCAGCCTGAGCTATTTAGTGAGGCCCGCTACAATTTAGTGAGACCCTGTTTCAAAATAAAGAATAAAAAATAGAAGCTGGGTGTGGTGGTTTGTAATCCCAGCATTTGGGAGGCTGAGACCGGAGGATTGCTATTCACCCTTGCAACTCAGTGAAACAATTTCAAAATAAAGACTAAAATATAGAGCTAGGGGTGGAGCTTGGAGTTAGAATGCCTTTGGATCAATCCCCAGGACCAGGACAAAAAAAAAAAAAGAAAGAATATAAGTAACTGGTGTAAGCTGCCTTTAAGATGTGTGATTTTAGCCAGGTGTGATGGCACACACTTGTAATCCCAGTACTTGGGAGACTGAGACAGGAGGATCACAAGTTCACCCACCCTCAGCTACTTAGTGAGGCCCTCTGCAACTTAGTGAGACCCTGTTTCAAAATAAATAATAAAAAAATAGGGTATAGGTTGGAGGTAGAATAACCCTGGATTCCATCCCCAGAACAGAAAAAAAAAAAGATGTGTGGCTTTAGAGGCACTGAGAAAGATCCCCACCCCAATAAAAATACCTTACCCCCTTCTTACTGATGGCCAAAACCATGTAACTGGAGCTTCACTTGTTTGCTACAATACTATTTCTAAATTTATATATTAAAAATTAGTTCCAGATTTTATCGCCCCAAATGCCAGTGTTTCCAAGGTTGAGGAACCTTGCTCTGGAGTCTTGCAATTTACACTAATAATTCCCCTAAACCTTGAACTTTTCAGCCAAGCCCCTATGTTTTTAAAAGAGTGACTCAGATTCATTGCACAATCCTTTGACCCCAGGAGCAGCTTCTAGGGATCACATACCATGTAGACTAGAAAAGAGCACTCAGGGAGGACTCAGATCTAAACCCCCCCCCCCTTAAGATGTAATCCCAGTTCTTGGGAGGCTAAAACAGGAGGATTAAAGGTTTGCGGCCAGCCTCAGCAATTTTGTGAGGCTCTCCGCAACTTACTAAGACCCTGTTTCAAAATAAAGAATAAAATAGGGCTGGAGGTGTAGCTCGGAGATAGAAGGCCCCTGGGTTCAATCCCCAATACTGAAAAATAAAAAAAAATAAAAAAATAAAAAACCCTATTCTGTGTTCCATGGGGTCAGCCCACAAACAGGGTCACAGTACTTTCAGAAGCAAAAGTTTGGCTTAATGTATACCTTTTCTTTTCTTTTTGCAGGTCTGGGATGGAACCTAGGGGCATTCAACCTCTGAGCTACACCCCCTGCCTTATTTTTTATTATTTTGAAACAGGGTCGCACTAAGTTGTGGAGGGCCTCACTAAGTAGCTGAGGCTGTCTGCGAACTGCGATCCTCTGGTCTCAGCCTCCTAAAGGCGGGAATTACAAGCATATGCCACCACGCCCAGCGTGTATACTTTTTCTTTAGCAATTAGTTAATTAGGAAAAAGTGAGTCCCACAGAAATCGACACTCCCTTCTCTGCTCTTACCTGGTTTTAGAACTCAATAAAGGAGATCAGTCTGCTTTGAGCAGCCTCTCTACCTACATCATGCCATCACCTCTAACATCTGAATTTCTGAGCCCAGATTTGCCTACCCCTGCTGATTACTTGTATTTTGAGCAGGAGAAAAAACAAATAGGACTTACCATATTTGTCAAGGCAGAGAAAAAACCACTCTGGTGTTCTTCTTCCTTGTCTTTATACTGCCTGAACAAAAAGAACTAAATTCAGCTTCAGTATTGTTTATCAAGTATATCTTTGTCCCCAACATTCTAGGTAATCAGGGCAGGGCACTCTGGAATTCTGACTCAAGAAGACTAAAGCATTATGACAGTGTAGCCACTGCAGTGCCCCCGCAAGCTAAGAGGCACCCATCTGCTCTTGAGGTAGCATGTCCCAAAATGCCTGGCTACTTTGGGAGAGACTTAGAAAGCAAGCTGCAAAAGTGTGAAACTGCTCTAACATATGGCTGATCCAGTTATTTCCCAAACAGACTATTACTTGAAAAGTGTGACAGTGAAATTACTTTAAGGCTGTAATGGTAAAATCATGTTTGTTTTTTAAGGAAGGGGAAGAAAATCAAAAAGCTAAAACATGTGGAGATGGGACAGATTTGAAGTCCCAACACCCAATTGTGTGTGAGCAAAGTCTAGAGAGGAGCAAGAAAGATCCTGCATGGCCTTTGCCAGGATTAGAGCTATTTCTGGTTTTCAATAAAAAAAATACAAGATTCTTCCCGTCCATAGCTAAAGGAAAATCAAGCATCAATAAAGAGAACCCCCAAAATAAACAAAGATTCTAGGGAGTTGAGGCTAATCAACAATAAAAAAGAAACATTTGGATTAGTGGTGAGGCTCAGTGATAGAACAAATGCTTAGCACGCATGAGTCCTGGGGATTGAACCCAGGACCTAAAAAGAAAGAAAAGAAAAGAAGAAAGGAAACATGTCAAGGTAGACTTAATTATATATTTTCTTCATTTTTGGTGTGTGTGTGTGTGTGTGTGTGTGTGTGTGTGTGTTCTCTATTAGACAATCATGACTTTTTCTCCTTGCCTTTTTATACCTAAGTAGCCTTTCACATGCTTAGTGACTGTTAAGTGGTTCTACAATGTTCACTGTCCAACTATCTGAAACATGCCCCTCTCTACCATGCTCAGCTCACCCCTTTTTTAAGAATACAAAAAAGTAATGCTTCATAAGCATTTTACACAGAAAAACTGTATTTTTATGACTCAATAGGCTAAATGGGGAAAAAACTTGCTTGTAGCTGGAAAAGTAGATAAAATAAAAAGGCCAGGGATAGTGGCACATACCTGTAATTTCAGTACTTAGGAGGCTCAGACAGGAGGATCACAGGTTCATGGCCAGCCTCAGCAACTTAGCAAGGCCCTCCACAACTTACTGAGACCCTATTTCAAAACTAACAAAAAGTCGGGCATGGTGACACACACTTGTTAGCCCAGTACTTGGGAGGCTGAGACAGGAGAATGGCCCAAGTCAAAGCCAGCCTCAGCTACTTAGTGAGGCTCTCAGAAACTTAGTGAGACCCTGTTTCCAAATAAAATATAAAATAGGTCTGGGGGTGTAGCCCAGAGATAGAAAGCCCCTTGGTTCCATCCACAGTACCACAAAAAAATTAATTAAAAAAAAATCCAGATATGGCGGCGCACGCGTGTAATCCCAGTACCTGGGAGGCTAAAACAGGAGGATCTGGAATCGTGGCCAGCCTCAGCTATTTAGTGAGGCCCTCCACAAATTAGTGAGACCCTGTTTCTAAATAAAGAATAGCCGGGCATAGTGGTGCATGCTTGTAATCCCAGCATTTGGAAAGCTGAGAAAGGAGAATCTGGGACTGAGAAAGGAGAATCCGGGTTCACAACCAGCCTCAACTACTTAGTGAGGCCCTCTGCAACTCAGTTGAAAACATGTTTCAAAATAAAGAATAAAAAATAGGGCTGGGGGTGTAGCTCAGAGGTAGAATACCCTTGGGTTACATCCCTAGTACTAGGAAGAAAGAAAAAAAGAAAGGAAGGAAGGAAGGAAGGAAGGAAGGAAGGAAGGGGAAAAAAAGTTGGGCTAGGGATGTAGCTTGGAGGTAGAATTCCCCTAGGTTCAATCCCCAGCACCACAAAAAATAAATAAATAGCCGGGCATGGTGGCGCACATTTGTAATCCCCGCGCTTGGGAGACAGAGACAGGAGGATCGCACTGGTTCGAAGCCAGTCTTGCTGGCTTAAAAGACACTGTTTCCAAAGAAAAAATATATAAAAATAGGTCTGGGAGTGTAGCCCAGAGGTAGAAGGGTTTCCAGGAACCCCAGTACCACCAAAAATAAATAAATAAATAAACAAATAAAATAGGCCTGGGGGTATAGCTGAGGTTGAACACCGCTGGGTTCAATCCTCAGTACCACAAACATACAAATAACTCTGCCTCTGTCAAAAAGTACCACAGCTGCAAAAGAATGTTCCTAAGTGCTAGCTGGGCATGGTGGCGCATGCTTGTAATCCCAGCATTTGGGAGGCTGAGACAGGAGAATCGTGGTTCGCGGACAGCCTCAACTACTTAGTGAGGCCCTTTGCAACTCAGTGTTTCAAATAAAACTGTTTCAAAATAAAAAATAAGGCTGAGGGTATAGCTCGGAGGTAGAATGCCCCTGGGTTCCATCCCCAATACTGGGAGAAAAAAAAAAAAAGATGGACACTAATCTAGTAGCTGCTGTACCTCTGAATACTCTTTTGGGATAGGTTAGGGAGCTTTAACTCTGACAAGAACTCTAACAAATCTGCTCTTTGGTCAACCAATTAAAATGAAAATTACTTTTCCTCTCAGGAAAAGTGACCTTACCTGTTGTACTCAGATAAAGCCTGAGCAATCACAAGCCCCATTCCCTGGAAGAGAAAAGATAGCACAGCTAAAATAAGTAAGCAGCCTTTGGGGCTTGGTGGTGATGTTAAGACTCAGTCAAAGAAAACACTAAACCCCTAGAGTCCATTCCCAAGAAGTTCTGCTACATTTGTATCAAGTATAGAAATTATTTCTTTTCACCTTTTTTATTTAATTTTATTTTGTTTCAGACAGCTGGACAAAGCATTTATATTCTAGACCTCTTTAACAGTCACTAAATATGTGAAAGGCTACTTAGGTATAAAAAGGCAAGGAGAGCCGGGCGTGGCGGCGCACGCTTGTAATCCCCGCGCTTGGGAGGCTGAGACAGGAGGATCGCACAGGTTCGAAGCCAGCCTCAGCTACTTAGTGAGGCTCTCAGCAACTTAGTGAGACCCTGTTTCCAAATAAAATAGAAAATAAGTCTGGGAGTATAGCTTGGAGGTAGAAAGCCTCTGGGTTCCACACCCCCAGTAACACCAAAAAAAAAAAAAAAAAGGCAAGGAAAAAAAGTCATAAGTCATGATTGTCTAATAGGAAACATGAATCCCCAATAAATTATCTTACAAAAATACCAAACTTATTTTTCCACTTTTCTACTATGTGGGTAAAAATGAAAGAAACAATTTCACATTAAAATATCTGTAGGGTGCCAGGCGTGGTGGAGCAGCCTTGTAATCCCCGCGCTTAGGAGGTGGAGACAGGAGGATTGCGCAGGTTCAGTTTCCAAATAAAAAAGTATAAAAATAAGTCTGGGAGTGTAGCCTGGAAATAGAAGGGTTTCCAGAAACCCCAGTACCACCAAAAAATATATAAATATATAAAATAATAAAAATAAATAAATAAATCTGTAGGTTGCTATAGCAAGTTAAGTTTTTATATAGTTACACCCTTTAAATACATATTTCCACAAATTTAGCTTTAAAAAATAGGTCAAGTATTTATCCTATGTCCTTTGGTCCACTAAAAGACCATTTATGAATCCGACATTAAACTGGACTATTAGCTTCTACCTACCAACAGGGAAGTGTATCACTGAGGCTGAGCCGCACATGTACAAGTTCCTAGGTGTGAAATGGACACGCATGCTGTGCTATTTACGGAGTTTCACCCTGTAAAAATCCTCTCGCTTTTTTTAATTACTGGGGATTTAACCCAGGGGTGCTCTATAACTGAGCTATATAATCCTTGGCCATTTTTTACTTTTTATTCTGAGATAGGGTTTCATCAAGCCTCAGGCTCCCAAGGTGCTGGAATTACAGGCATGCGCTACTGTGCCCAGAATCTTCTACCATATCTTGAATCAAACTGCAAGAAAAGAATTAAGATAATATTTGCAAGGACAGAAATTCTAAGAGATAATATCAAAGCAGGGGGAAAAAATCTTCTCTAGAAGAATTTTTCTTATCTAATTATCTTATTTAATCTAGATTTTCTTATCTAATTATCTTATTTATTCTAGATTTTTCTTGTCTAATTATCTTATTTAACACTCCCAGATACGATTTAAAATAGAGCAACAAGGGGTAAAAGAGACCAGCTCAGATTACTGACAATTTCACTGGGATCATTTTCACTTCCAAAGAGAAGATTAAGCTAAAATATTCAAACAAAAAGCCTTCATTTATCTCCAAAACAGCCAAAATAAAAGTGACAATGAGTCCCATGCTAAAAGAAGGTGCATATAGACAAGCCACTCTCTCTTGCCACAAGAAAACAGGAATGAAAAGGGAAGCATCCAGTATATGTTAAAATAACTTATCAACTTTCCCCCACAATCTGCAAAGCATAACACAAAGATCAATTAAAGCCACAAGGATGAATTATGTGCAATTTTTTTGGAGGGTACTGGGGATGGAACCAGGGGCATTCTACCAGTCCTATTTTTAATTTTTATTTATTATTAATTTTTTTGAGGTACTGGGGATGGAACTCAGGGGCATTATACCTCTAAGCCACATCCCCAGCCCTATTTTTTGTATTCTTTATTTTGAAATAGGGTCTCATTGAGTTGCAAAGGGCCTTAGTAAGTAGTAGCTGAGGCTGTCTGCGAACAACGATCCTCCCGTCTCAGCCACCCAAATGCTGGGATTACAAGCACACCCAGCTATTTTTTTATTCTTTATTTTGAAACAGGGTCTCACTAAGGTGTGGAGGGCCTCACTGAATAGCTGAGGCAGGCCTCAAACCTGTGATCCTCCTGTCTTAGCCTCCCACATACTGGGATTAAAGTGTGCACCACCATGCCCGGCTCATGTTCACATTTTTTGAAGAAAAACTGGAAGAAATGAAGAGGACAGGATGAAAAATAAATAAAGCCAGACACCTGGTCATCTTTTCTCTCCCTATATTTAGAGATCAGATGCTCTTTCACAAACTTTCAAAGTTATATACAGCAAATATCTATCATCTTTCACATATCAGCTTCAGCAAGTCAGGCTATACATACCATCGAGCTGCTTCTACAAGAAGGAATCTCTCATCATTTGGGATCTAAGCTCTCCTACTCCTAAGATGTGTAACTTGCTGATTCTATAGAATAACCAATCTCAGTATACTACAACATGAAAATAACCAATCATAGGTGGGCATGGTGGCACACGCCTGTAATCTCAGTACTTGGGAGGCTGAGACAGGAGGATCCCAGGTTCAAGGACAGCCTCAGCATACTTAGTGAAGCCCTATGCAACTCAATGAGACCCTATTTCAAAATAAAGAATAAAAAAAATAGGGCTGGGGATGTGGCTTAGAGGTAGACTGCCCCTGGGTTTAATTCCCAGTACTGCCCCCCCCAAAAAAAAAAATCCACTGAAAGTAAGAGGACTAAATGCAACTAAGACAATATATAAGGATCCAGATACTCACATTGAGTGTGGCCTCATCATCCACAATGGACAACTTCACAATATAGGGATTCACAGACTGTAAATAAGAGAAGAAAGTCAAGGTAAATATGACCTAAATAAGAGCCATTTTATCATTATTTAAGAAATTAACCCCCTTTGTTCTCTATCTTTCCCTAACTTAAAATAAACTTTCACATTTCTATTAAAAAAGAAAGAAAGAAGGCTGGGCATAGTGGCGCACGCTTGTAATCCCAGTATTCGGGAGGCTGAGACAGGAAGATCACGGTTCAAGGACAGCCTCAGCTTACTTAGTGAGGCCCTCTGCAACTCACTGAGATCCTGTTTCAAAATAAAGAATAAAATGGGGCTGGGGTATAGCTCGGAGGTAAAATGCCCCTGGGTTCCATCCCCAGAACTGCAAATAAATTAATTAATTAATCAATTAATTAAAACAATTTTTAGATATAATAGATCAACTTTTATTTGCTTCCACATTATTGAGAATGAGAGGAATTGCTGGAATCTACAATATTATGATACAAAAAAAAAAACCCTGTAACTCAAATTTCAAAGCAAAGATTAATAGGCTCAAAAACAAAACAATCAGCCAAGGCATGGTGGCACACGCTTGTAATCCCAGCATTTGGGAGTCTGAAACAGGAGGACTGCAGTTCACAGACAGCTTAAAAACAAATTTTTAAAAAGAAAGAAAATTAAGCTGGGCATGATGATGCATGCTTATAATCCCAGTACTTGGGAGGCTGAGACAGGAAACTCGCAGGTTCAAGGACAGCCTCAGCAAGTAGTGAGATGCTCATCAATCTGGTGAGACCCTGTTTCAAAATAAAAATATAAAAATAGGGCTGGGGGAGCCAGGCATGGTGGTGCATGCTTGTAATCCCAGCATTCAGGATGCTGAGACCAGAGGATCGGGGTTCAAGGACAGCCTCAGCTACTTAGTGAGGCTGTCCACAACTTAGTGAGACCCTGCTTCAAAATAAAGAATTTTTAAAAATAGGGCAGGGGGTGTAGCTCAAAGGTATGATAACCCTGGGTTCAATCCCCAGTACCACAAAAAAGATAGAAATTAAATATTAGCTATTTTTTAAAGTGTTAACAGAGCCAGGCATGGTGGCGCACGCTTGTAATCCCAGCATTCGGGAGGCTGAAACCGGAGGATCATGGTTCGCGACAGCCTCAGCTACTTAGTGAGGCCCTCTGCAACTCAGTGAGACCCAGTTTCAAAATAAAGAATAAAAAATAGGGCAAGGGCTGTATCTTGGAGGTCTAATGCCCCTGGGTTCCATCCCCAGGCCCGCAAAAAATTAAATAATTAATTAATTAATTAAAAAATTAAAAAATAGAATAAAAAGTGTTAACAAAAGTCTGGCATGGTGGCCCATGACTGTTATCCTAATAATTGGAAGGCTGAGACAGAAGGATCGCAGGCTCAAGGTCAGTCTGGGCAACTGAGTGAGACCCTATTTAAAAATTAAAAATAAATTAGGCCGGTGGGGTGGTACACACTTGTAATCCCAGCATTTGGGAGGCTGACACAGGAGGATCACGGTTCAAGGACAACTTCAGCTACTACTTAGTGAGGCCCTATGAAACTCAGTGAGCCCCTGTTTCAAAATAAAGAATAAGCCAGGCGTGGTGGCACACACTTGTAATCCTTGAGCTTGGGAGGTTGAGACAGGAAGATCGCACAGGTTCAAAGCCAGCCTCGGCTACTTAGTGAGACCCTGTTTCCAAATAAAATAGAAAATAGGTCTGGGAGTATAGCCCAGAGGTAGAAAGCCTCTGGGTTCTACCCCTAGTACAACCAAAAATTAAATAAATGAATAAATAAATAAAATAAAAAATAAAGAATAAAACTGGGCTGAAGGTGTAGCTTGGAGGTAGACTGCCCCTGGGTTCCATCCCCAGTGCCACAAATAAAATAAATAAACAAACAAACAAACAAACAAATAAATAAATAAATAGTCTCTCTTAGTGAGACACTGTTTCCAAATAAAATATAAAAAATAGGTCTGGGAGTATACCTCAGAGGTAGATGGCCCCTGGATTCCATGCCCAGTACTAAAAAAAAAAAAAAAAAAAAAAAGAATTGGATAAAGTACAGGGATTGAACCCTGTGGGCTCAATCCGCAGTACTGGTGAAGGGTCAGGAGAGTACTTCTACGAAGCCCTCTCTACAGTGATGCTTCTGATACCCAGCCACAGGCTTTCTTAACTGCTGACTACCCTCATTTCCAGTAGGTGTCTCAGCATATGTAAGCATTTACAAGGTGCACATGTGGGCATGCACAATTTTCACACATGCCTGTTCTTCTACCTGTATGTTCCTCTAGGCTGAATGAGCTCAGGCCTAGTTCCATCACTACTCCCACATTTCTTCCTTACTTGTTCCTAAAAAGTAAGTGAACACTCCACAAAACTCACTTTGTCCTACTCTACACCAAGTCCACAGGGAGAGCTGTCTTTTGGGAGACATAAAAGCTTCTTTGCCATAAGGCACATATTTATAAGTTACTAACTTACATTCTCACCCCAAAGGCTCCCTAACCACTTCACAAACTATATACAGGAACTGATTCACCCATTCGTAAAACAAAGCCTCCTTGGGGGTGGAGAGTGGCAGCTGCTTAACAGCCAAAGAGGCCATTTATGGAGATCTGATTCCCAAATAACACTGCAGGGGGAACAACAAAAAAAAAGATATAATTACCTAAGCAACAATCTGGTCAGGACACTGGAATTTAGTGACTGTCCTATCACTTACAGCACTGGAAAATTTCTTAAAATTTTCCAGACCCAACTTCAGCTGGGTATATATCACATAAAAACACATGTATATTTAAATTCATTAACAACTAGAACTCATCCTACATGGAGAGCGAGAACTAATGACCTGTTCACCTTGAGAACATCCTACCCATAAGATTTTATAAAGAAAGACCCCCCACCAGATCTGGCACCAATTCTATCTCAAGGGAGGCAAGTAACAATAGTTCTCAGACTGGCAGTTTTTACAGCTACCAAGAAAACTCATTACTAAGAGACTTGAAAACCCAACTGAAGGGCTAACCCCCCACCTAGGCCTCATTTAATCAAGTGTCTGAGGGTAGCTTTTGCATGTCAATTGGGAATAGAGAGAAAGCTTGGCCTTCTTAAAAGCCCAAATGTTTATAAAGTTTTACACATCACAATTCTGGGAGGTAGAACCCACTCCATTGTTACTTGACCTGACAGAGGGAAGGCTGTCAGCACTTCTTCCTCAACAGTCAAATCCTGCTAATGTAATAGACTTGAGACAAGATTCAAAGCACATAGATCCTTGGAAAAGAATATCTGCAGTCAGCTGACCTAGAGATGCTGCCATAATGAGAGCAACATTAGAAACAGCAGACCAGAGCCCTGCACAGTGAGTGGTTCAAACCTATAATCCCAGTAACTTGGGAAACTGAGGCAGGAGGATCACAAGTTGAAACTGAAGAGAAACTGAAGTACTGTCTCAAAAAACAAAAAGGGTCAGTGCAATGGCATATGCCTGTCATCGTACCTGGGAAGCTAAGACAAGAGGAGCGTAGGTTTGAAGCCAGCCTCCACAATTTAGCAAGACTCAGCAACCTAGAGAGACCCTGTTTCAAAACAAAAAAAAATAAAAAATAAAAAGGGCTAGGGGTGTTGTTAGGGAAAGGCTGTCCCTAGGTTCAATCCCCAGTACCACAGGGAAAACTTAAAAAGTGAGCCAGAGCTGGGCGTGGTGGCGCACGTTTGTAATCCCAGCATTTGGGAGGCTGAGATTAGAGGATTGCAGTTCACAGACAGCCTCAGCTACTTGGGAAGGCCCTCTGCAACTCATTGAGACCCAGTTTCAAAATAAAGAATAAAAATTAGGGCAGGGGGTATGGCTCAGAGGTCGAATGCCCCTGGCTTCCATCCCCAGACCCGCCAGGAATGGTGGCGCACACTTGTAATCCCAGTATTTGGGAGGCTGAGACAGGAGGATCACAGGTTCACAGCCAACCTTAGCAACTTAGTGAGATCCTTAACAACTTGGTGAAAAAAAAAAGACATGTAAAATCTCTAGCATAGGATCTGGCATATCATTAGGGCTTAATAATTAGTATGTATTCATGTTATAATATAATAATTATTAATTATTTATATACACTCACTTTAATATTATTACCATATTTAAAGAAAAGTTCTTTAGGAAAAAGAGGAGGAAAAAGAACTTGGAAGAAAATGTAACAATTTTGTAGTTTCTGAAAAACATGCTCAGGGCAACAGCTGATGTCTACATCACTTCCTCTCAGGATCTTAATGCTGTGAAAATTTCTAGACACTGATTATCCTTAATACTAAATTTGTTGTGCTGGTCATTTGGATTTTTCTGTTTAGATCTATTTTTGTTTTTGTGGTACTGGGGATTGAACCTAGGGAATTCCAACTTTAAGCTACACCGCCAGTTATATTTTTTTAATTTGCAAACAGAGTCTCAATAACTTACTGAGAAAGCCGGGAGTGATGGTGCATGCTAGTAATCCAAGTACTTGGGAGGCTGACACAGAAGGATCTGGGTTCTCAGCCAGCCTCAGCTATTTAGTTAGGCCCTCTGCAACTTAGTGAGACTTTGTTTCAAAATAAAGAATAAAAAACAGGCTGCAGGTATAGCTTGGAGTAGAATGCCCCTGGGTATAATCCTCAGCACCACAATAAATAAATAAATAAATAAATAAATAAATAAATAAATAAATAAATAAATAAATGTTACTGAGAACCTCGATAAGTTGCTGAGGTTGGTCTTGACTCTGCAATTCTCCTGTCTCAACCTCAAATACCAGGATTACAGACATGCGATATGCATCACCATGCCCAGCTTGTGCTGGTCACTCTTCAGACTGGAGGCAATCTACTTTTTGCCCACAAGACAGAATTACAGACTCCCTGTGCCTTCACAGGATCACTCTAATGGGGTCCTACTTTTATTCGATCTAAGTTTTACTTTGTCGTTTTCATTGTTCTTCCCTAAACTTTTGTACTTTTCTAGAACGGTGACAACTTGACCTACTGGTGAAGAGATTAACTATGGTGATAACTAAAAAACTGTTCTCCCCAGCACTCCCTCTATTACTAGTTTGCATAAAATTTTAACAGCTTTCAGTTTTGCTATGCTCATCTGAAATTCCTCATGTTCCTGTCAAAAACCTCCCTGCTCCATGGCCACCAGACTTCCCTAATGGTTTCTGGTGAGTGACTTATATCAAAAGCTGCAAAGCCTAGAGAAATTATGCCCACCAGTTCACCGTTGCCCACTATATTAATTCTTCTGGGGGCTTCTGACAGATCAGAGGTGCATACCTCACTCAAGAAATATGGTTTTCTCTAGCTCCTTGGCCATGTCCAATTTTTCAGGCTGACATTTCAGAGAGCCCTACTGGGCTGAGCCAGGGTTCAGTTTACATTTAGAGAAGCCAAGCCATTGCTTCAAAATGGCCTGCATCCACCAGAATGTTCTAAAAATACTCATTACTGATGACGGCGCATTACTGTCACATATAACTCAACTCTCTTTAACTATCCTCAGTATTTTTCCTCAGCTGTCATTTCTTGCTGTTGTAATAAGGCTTCAGAGGCTTTTACACACAATCGATCACAAGAACTACCATGGCAGCCCCTCCACATCACCAGTAAAACAGGTGTTGGCGATAAATTACATATTTATCAGTAGCTCTATTCCCCATTCATAAGGTCTCCCAAGACGAAAATGATCAGCTCCTAGGATTTATTACACATTAACATTGCTCTACATATTCCAATCCCTCCTTAAGTATTTCTTTCTCACAGCCTTCTTCCATATCTCTTTTTATAATAAGCTCTAAATTTGAACCCATCACATCCAACCTGTACAAATAAAGTCTAACAACAAAT
Source organism: Muscardinus avellanarius (assembly GCF_963383645.1). Taxonomy (NCBI): domain Eukaryota; kingdom Metazoa; phylum Chordata; class Mammalia; order Rodentia; family Gliridae; genus Muscardinus; species Muscardinus avellanarius. Next base: position 134,774,489 of record NC_137789.1, read on the forward strand.
TATATAAAAAATCACCAAGTGAAGAATGAGAAGCTCAGAAAATAAAATCCTCTCTCCAGCTGGCCCATTCCTCATCCCAACTGTTGCTGTTGCTGTTGCTGCAAGGGACTGAACCTCTGAACTACACCCCCAGGCCTATTTTGTTCTCTTAGTGAGAACCTGTTAAAAGCTAAGAGCCTCACGAAGTTGCTGAGATTAGCTTCAAAGCTGGGATCCTCCTGTCTCAGCCTCCCAAGTACTGGGATTACAGGCATGCGTCACCACGCCTGACTCATGGCACTTACTGAGTGAACAAAGTCAAGTTGCATCAATGCTGTGCCTGACTTCTAGATTTAGTAAAGTACTCCTAGTATCTAGGACTCCATGTCAAACACTTCTTACTCCTTGAGAACAATCCCTCTAGGTCTTCCCTGAGTAGCCCCCTTTTCTGTGGATTCTGCCTTTTTAGAAGAATCAAGTACATATACTACTTTACGTATGAATCTCTAGGTTTTGCTGTGTGTGTGTGTGTGTGTGTGTGTGTGTGTGTGCGTGTGTGTGCGCGCGTGTGTGCGCGCGCGCGCACGCGCGTTACTGGGTATTGAACTCAGTGTTCAATATTGAATCCAGGTATTAAACTCTAAGCTATACCCCCAGCTCTATTTTTTCCCCCAGTACTGGGAATGGAACGCAGGGACGTTCTACCTCCAAGCTACACCCCCAGCCCTATTTTCTATTGTTTTCTTTTGGGGGGGGGGTGATGGAACTCAGAGGCATTTGACCTCTGAGCTATATCCCCTGCTCTATTTTTTTATTCTTTAATTGTGAAACAGGGTCTCACTAAGTTGCAGAGAGCCTCACTAAGTAGCTGAGGCTGGCTTCGAACCTGTGCAATCCTCCTGTCTCAGCCTCCCAAGTGCTGGGATTACCAGCATGTGCCACCATGCTCGGCTTATTTTTTTTATTTTGAAACAGATTCTCATAGATTTATGAGAGTATCACTATTTGCTGAGGCTGTCCTTGAACCTATACTGGGATTACAAGCATGAACCACCATGCCCGGCTTCTGCTCTTTTTTTCAAACGCCCATAAATCTGTACCCTGACTAATTGAGGAACAAAAGGAACTCCCAAACTGAAGTGAATAATAAGGCCTTGCCTTCAATTCTGTCTTCCAATTCAATTTGTCTTTAAAATCAGAAAGAATTCCAAACCATCAGTGATACTTATACAAACAGGCTTTAATAAGAATTTACAAAAATCCAGTCTTTCAAAACAGATGCACCAGGTCAGTAGTACCAAATGCTGGCTAACCATCATACCCAATTAGGGAATTTTTGTTGTTGTTACTGAGGATGGACCCCAAAGGCATTCAACCTCTAGCCAAAACCCCAGCCCTTTATACTTTTTATTATGAGATAGAGTCTCACTAAGTTGCTGAGGCTATCTTTGAACCTGTAATCCTCCTTTCTCAGCCTCCCAACTACTAGGATTACAGGCATGTATAACCATGTTCAGCTAAAAGACTCCCAGCCTCCCTCCCACAAAATTCACACATGTGCATGTGTGTATACGTGTGTGTGCCTGTGCCTGTGCGTGTGTGTGTGTGTGCGTGTGTGTTTTCCAGGGAACTGAACTCGGGACATTCTATCTCTGAACTAACCACAGCCCTTTTTATTTTAAAACAGGGTCTCACGCCGGGCATGGTGGCGCACGCTTGTAATCCCCGCGCTTGGGAGGTGGAGACAGGAGGGCCGCGCTGGCTTACGAGACCCTGTTTCAAAATATAAAAAAAAATAGGTCTGGGAGTGTAGCCCAGAGGTAGAAGGGCTTCCAGGAACCCCAGTACCACCAAATAAATAAATAAATAAAATAAAATAAAATAAAATAAAATAAAATAAAATAAAACAAAACAGGGTCTCACTAAGTTAAAGATTCTCAGCCTCTCTTAGACAAAATCCGTTGGGCGGGGGAGGATATGGTTTTTTTGTTTTGTTTTGATTTTTGGTTTTTGTTGCAGAAATGGGAATTGAAACCAGGGCCATTCTACCTCTGACCTACACCCCCACCCCAGCCCTATTTCTTTATTCTTTACTTTCTGAAACAGGATCTTACTAAGATGTAGGGGGCTTCACTATGTAGCTGAAGCTGGCCGCAAACCTGTGATACTCTTGTCTCGGCCTCCCAAGTACTAGGATTACAAGCACGCATCACTGTGCCTAGCTGTTTTGGGGACTGAATCCAAGTGGCATTCTACCTCTAAACTACACCCCAGCCCTTTTTATTTTAAAACAGGGTCCAAACTAGGCATGGTGGCACATACCTGTAATCCCAGTACTTGAAAGGCAGAGACAAGGAGAATCACAAGTTTGAAAACAGCCTCAGCAAATAGTGAGACTCTCATCAATCTAGTGAGATTCTATTTCAAAATAAAAATAAAATAGGGCTGAGGTTGTAGCTCAAAGGTAGAATGCTCTCTGAATTCAATCGCTAGTACTACAATAAAAAATAAAAATAGGGCCTCACTATATTGCTGAGGCTAGCCAGGAACCTGCCATCATCCTGTCTTACCCTACACCAAGTGTTGGCATTACAGATGTGAAACACAACACCCAGACCTCCCACAAAATTCTGGATCAGTATGATATATCCAGAGTAAAGCTCAAAACTTGTTTCATCTTTTTTGGTACCACAAATTAACAAGAGGTATGCTACCTCCTAGCTACACCCCCAGCCTTTTTTATTTGTTATTCTGAAATAGGATATGAGCCAGGCATGGTTGCACATGCCTGTAATCCAGTATTTGGGAGGCTGAAACAGAAGGATCACAAGTTTGAGGACAGTTTCAGCAAGTAGTGAGACTCTAATAAAACTAGTGAGACCTTGTTTCAAAATAAAAATTAAGCTGGGTGTGGTAGCGCATGCTAGTAATCCCAGCATTTGGGAGGCTGAGACAGGAGGATTGGGGTTCGCAGACAGCCTCAGCTACTTAGTGAGGCCCTTTGTAAGTCAGTGAGACCCTATTTCAAAATAAAGAATTAAAATAGCGCAATCCTCCAGTCTCTGCCTCCCAAGCACGGGGATTACAAGCGTGCGCCACCACACCCAGCTCTCTATATTTTTATTTGGAAACAGGGTCTCTTAAACCAGCGCGGCTGGCTTCAAACCTGCGCGATCCTCCTGTCTCTGCCTCCCAAGCGCGGGGATTACAAGCGTACGCCACCATGCCTGGCATTGCACTACAAGATTTCTTTAAACAATATTATCTGCACGATGCATTTTTTTTTTTTTGCAGTATTGGGGATTGAACCCCTATTTTTCATTCTTTACTCTGAAACAGGGTCTCCCTGAATTAGGGAGAGCCTCATTAGTAGCGGAGGCTGGCCGCGAACCTGCAATCCTGTCTCAGCTTCCCTAAAGTACTGGAATTACAAGTATGCGCAACATGCGTGGCTGCCACATGCATTTTTTTTTTCCAGTATTGGGGATGGAACCCAGGGGCATTCTACCTCCTAGCTACACCTCCCTTTGTTTTTTTTCCTTTATTTTGAAACAGGGTGTCACTGAGCTGCAAAGGGCCTCACTAAGTAGCTGAGGCTGTCCACGAACCACGTCCTCCTGTCTCAGCCTCCCAAATGCTGGGATTACAAGGGTGCACCACCATGCCTGGCTTGCCCCATGCATTTAATATTGCATTTTAAGAATGGTTTATGAGCCAGGCATGGTGGTGGCAAATGGCTATAATCGTAGTACCTAGGAGGCTAAGAGACCACAGGCAAGCCTGTGCAGCCTTATGAGGCCCTCCACAACTTAATGAGACCCTGTTTCAAAATAAGAAATAAAACAGGAGCCAGGCATGATGACACATACTTGTAATTCCAGTACTTGGGAGAGTGAGACAGGAGGATTGCAGGTTCAAAGCCAGCCTTGGCAACTTAGCGATACTCTGTTTCCAAAGAAGAAATAAAATTGGGCTGGGGGTATGTAGAAGGCCTCTAGATTAACTCTCCTGTACCACAAAAAAAAAAAAATCTTATTAATTATATCTCTCTATATATGACTATACATGTATATATATGATATATATATATTGGGGGTTGAACCCAGGGATATTCTACTTTTGAGCTATACACCCAGCCCTTTTTCTTTTACTTTTTTGTTCTGTTTTTGTTTTGTGGTATTGGGGATGGAACCCAGGGGACTTCTACCTTCAGGCTACAATCCCAGACCTATTTTTTTATATTTTATTTGGAAACTGGGTCTCAATAAATTGCTGAGGCCAGCTTCAAACCTGCGATCCTCCTATCTTAGCATCCCAAGTACTGGGGTGACAAGCGTGCGCCACCACATTATTTACTTCTGAAACAGGTTCTCACCAATTTGCAGACATTGACCTCAAACTTGCAATCCTCTTGTCTTAACCTCCCAAGTATTGGCATTACAGGCATGCATCATAATGCCCAACTTCTCAAAATTAATCTTTATACCATTTAGGAGGAAAATTTCTTTTTTTTTTTTTTTTTTTTTTTTTTTTTTTTTTGGTGGTACTGGGGTTCCTGGAAGCCCTTCTACCTCCGGGATACATTCCCATGGGCTACACTCCCAGACCTATTTTTTAACTTTTTTTATATGGAAACAGGGTCTCTTAAGCTAGCGAGTCTGGCTCTGAACCAGCGCAATCCTCCTGTCTCCGCCTCCCAAGTGCAGGGATTACAAGCGTGCGCCACCGCACCCGGCGGAAAATGTCTTCTACATTAAGCAAAGTCCTTTAAAAGTGGCCACCTATTAGAAGATTGTAAAAAGATAAAAACTGTTCACTATAGGACCGACTTACTTCATATTTTCTGTAGTTTACCAGCAAGGCCAAGAGGACAACAGCATCATACCCATGCTCCCGACGACTCGGGGGGTGGGAGAGTATCTATAACAAGAACAAGAAATACATAACTCCTGAGTGCTAATTACTGGTTCCTGAGAATACAAACCAACAAAATTTGAGGAGGCATACCCTAAAGAATGAGAAGTCACATGGTAACTGACCTACCTGTAAAATTGCTTCAAATATGCTGTTAATCATTACATACTCCAGGATAGTGTTCTGGCTGATGTTGTCTGTCACCTAATGGAATAAAAGGCTTTTTAAAATATGCACTAAGGCATTCTGATATTTTATGTGTATCTTCTACTATAGTGCATAAGTAAAACACAAATGTTAAAACATTTTAGATGACACTCAATAGACTTTGCACAAGCACCCCAAAGGATCAGAGCCTGAATCAACAGAAATTATGAGGGTAAGAAATTAACATTTGCCAAACATGGTAACCATTCCTGCAATCCCCAGTAGTCAGGAGACCAAGATGGGAAGATCTCAGGTCTGAGGCCAGCCTCAACTTAGGAAGACCCTGTTTCAAAATAAAAAATAAGAGCCAAGGCAGGCATGGTAGAGCATGATTGTAATCCCAGTACTTGGGAGGTTTAGACAGGAGGATCACAGGTTCACGGACAGCCTCAGATAATGAGTAAGGCTCTTTGCAACTCCGTGAGACCCTGTTTCAAAATAAAGAATAAAAAAGTAGGGCTGGGGTGTAGCTCAGAGGTAGAATGCCCCTGTGTTCAATCCCCCACCAAAAAAAAAAAAAAAAAAAAAAGGTCTTCAAAAGGTGGTAAAAGGTGGTAGGGGAAGGGAAGAACCTGAAGTAAATGAACAATATCCCACCCTCCTTCCACTAGGAAGTACAGACCAGCCTCCAGCTACAAAATCAAAGTCAAACCAAATAAAAATATTCAAACTTACAAGAGCCATTTCTTTTTTTTTTTTTTGGTGGTACTGGAAAATGAGCATGGAGGCATTCTACCTCCAAGCTATACCCCCAGACCAGTTTTATATCATATTTGAAAACAGGATCTTCCTAGGTTTCTGAAAGCCCCACTAAATTGTTTAGACTGTCCTCAAACCTGTAAGCCACCTGTCTCAGCCTCCCAAGTAGTAGGATTACAAGTGTCCACTACCATACCTGGTTCACAAGAGCCATTTCTAAATGGAACCTGAAGAAAAAGATAAATCTAACAATCTAAAATACACAAGGCTTGTCTTGAAATGATACCCCAAAATGATAAGTATCACATAGTCTATAGATTAAAAATGAGAGCAATCAGGTAGGGTGGCACATGCTTGTAATTCCAGTACTTGAGAGGCTGAGACAGGAGGACGACAGGTTCAAGGTCAGCCTAAGCAAGTAGTGAGACTCTCATCAATCTATGCAGACCCTGTTTCAAAATTAAATAAATAAATAAAGCCGGGCATGGTGATGCACACTTATAATCCCAGCATTTGGGAGGCTGAGATAGGAAGATCGCGGTTTGTGGACAGCCTCAACAATTTAGTGAGGCCCTTTGCAACTCCACCCTGTTTCAAAATAAAGAATAAAAAAATAAGGCTGGGGATGTAGCTTAGAGGTAGAATGCCCCTGGATTCCATCCCCAGTACCACCAAAAAAAAAAAAAACCAGGGCTAGGAGTATTGCTCTAAAATAGAATTGTTCTAGGTTCAATCCCCAGTATAACAACAAGAGAGAGAGAGCGAGAGAGTGAGAGAGAGAGAGATAGAGAGGGATAGAGATAGAAAGAGAGAAAGAAAGAGAAACTCTAAAGTTACTCTAAAGAGTAATTTCCAGCCAGGGGTGGTAGTGCATGCCCATAACCCAAGTACTTGGGAGGCTGAAATAAGACCACAGGTTCGAGGACAGCCTCAGCAAGTAGCAAAACTCTCAGCAACCTGGCAAGACCCTATTTCAAAATAAAATATTAAAAGGGTTAGGGGTATAACTCTGAGGTAGAATGCTCCTGGGTAACTTCCAGTAAGTAAAAGCCCAGGCAACTAACCTCCTCCTATACATCAGACACAATAGTGTGATATAACACTCCAGAAGAGAATTATTTTTTTCTCTTTCTCCTCCAAACTTCAGGCTCACAAATTCAAATGAGCTTTCCACTGCTGTCAATTAATATCCTTGACAAACATATATATGGGTTACTTACAGTCACTAAACAAAGAAGAAGTTTCAGACATAAACTCTTCAAACTTTCAGAACCTTCTGCACAAAGCAATGAATCCAAACTCTCCATCAAGTTCTGAAAAAAAGAAGCATTAAACATTGAACCATACTGAATAACACTCATACTCATCTTTGTGCTACTCTAGGTTACATTATACAGAGTAAGGTGGATAACACACAGTGAAGTATCGTATCTCTCTCTAGGTCTAGCTCTTGCAATATCAAAGGGAAAAAACTTTTTTTTTTTTACAGTACTGGAGATTGAGCCAGGAGCATCCTACTTTCGAGTTATACCTCCAGTCCTATTTTTATTCTTTATTTTGAAATAGTCTCACGAAGTTGTGGAAGGCCTCACTAAATAGCTGAGATTAGGCACGAACCTGAAATCCTCCTGTCTCAGCCTCTCAAGTCCTGGGATTACAAGCGTGCACCACCACACCCAGATAGAAAAAATGTTTTAGAACAACTACACAAAACAATGAAGAAATCACTCTTCTACCAAATAAATATTTATAGCCTATAATACATATATAAACCTTTAAGATTAGAAGGAGATACACTGAAAAAGAAAAACCTAATTGCTAACTGTTTATAAATTCCATTATTAGATAAAGCAACAGATCACCTAATACAGAACACTGAACGAATGACAAAGGGACACCATTCCTACTGGCCATATGCACTATTCAACAAAGCTAACCTGGATCCATCCTGGTCAATGTGATTGGATTTATCCCTCCTACTAAAAATACGCTTTTAGACCCAAACTAGTCAAAAATGAGACTTTTATATACTACAAAAGGAAAAAGACAGAAATTATTTTATATTAAATAAAAGAAGACAAAGCCAGGCATGGTAGTGCACGCTTGTAATCCCATTACTTGAGAGGCTGAGACAGGATGATCCGGGTTCACAGCCAGCCTCAGCTATTTAGTAAGGCCTTCTGCAACTTAGTGAGACTCTGTTTCAAAAGAATAGACAGACGTGGTGGCACACGCTTGTAATCCCCATGTTTGGGAGGCTGAGACAGGAGGATCGCGGTTTGCAGACAGTCTCAGCTACTTAGTGGGGCCCTTCGCAATTTAGTGAAACCCTGTTTCAAAATAAATAATAAAAAATAGGGCAGGGGGTATAGCTCGGAGGTCAAATGCCTCTGGGTTCCATCTCCAGACCCACAAAAAAATAAAAATAAAAATAAATAAATAAAATAAAAATTAAAAAATTGGGCTGGAGCCGGGCGTGGTGGCATATGCTTGTAATCCCCCACTTGGGAGGCTGAGACAGGAGGATCACACGAGTTCGAGGCCAGCCTCAGCTACTTAGTGAGGCTCTCAGCAACTTAGTAAAATCCTGTTTCCAAATAAAATATAAAATAGGTCTGGGACTATAGCCCGGAGGTGGAAAAGCCCCTGGGTTCCACCCCCAGTACCACCAAAAAAAAAAAAAAAAAAAAAATAGAGCTGGAGGTAGAATGCCCCTGAGTTCAATCCCCAGCACTACAAAAATAAAAAATAAAAAAATAAAAAAAAAATAAACCAGGCATGGTGGCACACATTTGTAATCCCAGCATTCAGGAGGCTGAGACCCGAGGATCATGGTTCACGGACAGCCTCAGCTACTTAGTGAGGCCCTCCGCAACTCAGTGAGACATGGTTTCAAAATAAAGAATAAAAAAAATAGAGCAGGAGGTGTAGCTCAAAGGTCAAATGCCCCTGGGTTCCATCCCCAACCCTCCAAAAAAAAAAATAGAGCTGGGAGTAGTGGTGCGCTTATAATCCCAGCATTTGCGAGTCTGAGAAAGGAAGATTGTGGTTCACAGATAGCCTCAGTTACTTAGTGAAGCCCTTTGCAACTCAATGAGACCCTGTTTCAAAATAAAGAATAAAGGCCGGGCGTGGTGGCACATGCTTGTAATCCCCGCGCTTGGGAGGCAGAGACAGGAGGATCGCGCAGGTTCGAAGCCAGCCGCCCGAGCTGGCTTAGGAGACCCTGTTTCCAAATAAAAATGTAAAAATAGGTCTGGGAGTGTAGCCCGGAGATAGAAGGGCTTCCAGGAACCCCAGTACCACACAAAAAATAAATAAATAAAATAAAATAAAATAAAGAATAAAAAATAGGGCTGGGGTTGTTGCTCAGAGGTAGAATGCCCCTGGGTTCCATCCTCAGTACCACAAAAAAAATTAAAAATAAAGAATAGAGCCAGATGTGGTAGCACAGGCTTGTAATCCCAGCATTCGGGAGGTAGAGACTGGAGGACTGCAGTTCACAGCCTCAGCTACTTAGAGAAGCCCTTCGCAACTCAATGAGACCCTGTTTCAAAAAATAAAAAGACTAAAATATGGGGCTAGGAGTGTAGCTCGGAGGTAGAATGTCTCTGAGTTCCATTACCAGTACCACCAAAAAAGAAAGAAAGAAAGAAAGAGAGAAAGAAAGAAAGGAAGGAAGGAAGGAAGGAAGGAAGGAAGGAAGAAGAAAGAAAGGAGGAAGGAAGGAAGGAAAGTAGGGCTGGGGGTATAGTTCGGAAGTAGGATGCTCCTGGATTCCATCCCCTGTAATGCAAAAATAAATAAACAAATAAATAAGGAAGACAATAGATAAAGAAGAAAGATTTAGCATGCTGGAAGGCCAAGATGAAGGTTCAAAATGAGCTACTTCTGTTCAATTCTTTGTTTTTGGTATTAGATTGAGTACAGGGGTGGTCTGCCTACTAGCCTAGCCCCTTTTTTTTTTTAAACAGGGTCTCTCTAAGTTACTGAAGGTCTCACTAAGTTGCTGAGGCTGGCCTTGAACCTGTGATACTTCTCAGTCTCCCAAGTACTAGGATTACAACTTTGCACCATCAAGCCCATCTCAGTTTAATTTAATAAATAAATGAGCATCTACTCTCTGTTAAATATGTGCTTTCAAAGCATATAAGAAAGAGCCCAGTGTGGTAGCACATGCTTGTAATCCCAGCATTTGGGAGGCGGAGACAGGAGGATCCCAGTTCTCAGACAGCCTCAGCTACTTAGTGAGGCCCTTTGTAACTCAGTGAGAACCTATTTCAAAATAAAGACTAAAAAATAGGGTTGGGGTTGTTGCTCGGAGATAGAAATGCCCTGGGTCCATTCCCCAGTACCACACACACACACACACACACACACACACACACACACACACACACACACAAAGCATATAGGGAAAAAAAATAACACAACAACCCTTTCTCTCAAGATGTTTTTGTTTTTGGTTTTTTTGGGGGTTTTTTTTGCAGGTCTGGGGATGGAACTCAGGCACATTCAACCCCTATTTTTTATTCTTTATTTTGAAACCGTGTCTCACTGAGTTGCAGAGGGCCTCACTAAGTAGCTGAGGCTGTCCGCAAACCCAATCCTCCGGTCTCAGCCTCCCGAATGCTGGGATTACAAGCGTGCACCACCACGCCCGGCTCTTAATATGTTTTAATCTAATGGAAGAGAAAAAGAAGCAAACAATTTTAATTCAACAGTTACTATACACGCCGGGCGTGGTGGCGCACACTTGTAATCCCCTCGCTTGGGAGGCGGAGACAAGAGGATCACACAGGTTCGAAGCCAGCCTCTCTGGCTTAAGAGACCCTGTTTCCAAATAAAAATATAAAATAGGTCTGGGAGTGTAGCTCGGTGGTAGAAGGGTTTCCAGGAACCCCAGTACCATAAAAAAAAAAAAAGTTACTATACAAAAATATACATAGAGCAAGAAAATTAGCTCAAAAGTCACCCATTCCAGGACTCTTGAAGGGTGAGTTCTATTTTGAGGAATTATAGGAATTAATTAAAACTTGAAGCTGGGCATGGTGTTGCATGGCTTATAATCCCAGCATTTGGAAGGCTGAGACAGGAGGATCATGGTTCACGGCCAGCCTCAGCTACTTAGTGAGGCCCTTTACAACTCAGTGAAACCGTTTCAAAATAAAGAATAAAAAAAAAAATAGAGCTGGGGGTGTAGCTCAGAGGTAGAATGCCGCTGGATTCCATCCCCAGTTTAAAAAAAAAAAAAAAAAAAAAACTTGAAGAGGAAAGGGATTCTATATAGGCATTAGCATGATCAGACACATGAGGAATGAAATGGCTCTGGGCATGCAGATAGAACACAAGTAGTTTGTTATTATGGCAGTGCAAAGAATGAAGCAAGTGGTGAGATGAGACTCGAGAAGTAAATAAGGTACAGGTCATGAAAGTTTTATACGGCTAACTAGGGAGTCTGTTCTTCATCCTACTAGTAACAGGAGACGAATGGAGGGTTTTAAGTAGGAAAGATCTGAGTATAAGATACATCATGCTGGTGTCACTGTGGATGATTATTTTTTTGGCGGGTCTAGGGATGGAACCTAGGGGCATTCGACCTCTCCTGTCCTATTTTTTATTCTTTATTTTGAAACCAGGTCTCACTGAGTTACAGAGGGCTTCACTTAGTAGCTGAGGCTGTCCAAGAACCACGATCCTCCGATCTCAGCCTCTGGAATGCTGGGATTACAAGCGTGCGCCACCACACCTGGCTGTGGATGATATTTTAAAGATGGTAAGCCCAACCAGGCATAATAGTGCATGCTTGTAATCCCAGTACTTGGAGGATCACAGGTTCAAGACCAGCCTCAGCAATTCAGAAAGACTCTAAGTACCCCGTTTAAAAAAAAAAAGACAAAAGGGGCTTAGGAGTGTAGCTCAGAGGTAGAATATACCTGGGTTAAATTCCTAGTACCACAAAATAATAAAAAGTAAAATAGAAGTTACTCATATATTGTTATATTTTACTTAAATTCATAAATGTTCATAGAAATGTATGATATGATACAATAATAAAGTAGACTGTTCAAATTTTATTATACTGGGAAAAGATGCCTCAATTCAAGTTGAAATTTAAATTTTTCCTTTATTCAGATAAACAAAATCTGTTAATAAAAAAATAAAAATGTCCAAGTTCAAGGCCAAAATCAATCATCTATATCTGAATTCAAATCTCCTAGGACATCTATATGGAGATGGCATCCATGAACAATGGTCAAACACAGCCATTCACACATCTGCAGCTTATGTCTCACCTTCATGCAGAGCTCCGCCTTGTCAAAGCCCATCAGCATGTTGATAATGTCAAACCCAGAGGTGGACTTATTCTTTTGATGGACTCCTCGAATAAGTGCACACAACGTCTGCAGAAATAAGAGAAGAATTTTTTTCTACAGAGGAAGTCTCAAAACTAGAAAGATACTAGATCTGTCACCTCATATTGCAACCTCAGAACCTCCCCCTTACATAGATGACCTTCAATTTTTTGTTACTCTGAGCTTGAAAACACAGTCTGAGTCTTAAAGCGTAAAATACAAAAATTAGCCAGGCATTGTGATGCACTCTTGTAATCCCAGCATTTGGGAAACTGAGACAGGAGGATCACAAGTTTGTGGATAGCCTCAGCTATTTAGTGAAGCCCTTTACAACTTAGTGAGACCCTGCTTCAAAATAAAGAATAAAAAGTTGGTGTGGGGGGATAGCTCGAAGGTAGAATGTCCCTAGGTGCAATCCCCAGCACCTCAAAAAAAAAAAAAAAAATTAAACCGGGCGTGGTGGCGCACGCTTGTAATCCCCTCGCTTGGGAGGTGGAGACAGGAGTATTGCGCAGGTTCAATGCCAGTCTCGCTGGCTTAAGAGACCCTGTTTCCAAATAAAAATATAAAAATGGGTCTGGGAGTGTAGTCCAAAAGTAGAAGGGTTTCCAGGAACCCCAGTACCACCAAAAAGAAAAAAAAAAATTAAAAAACATTCAATTCCAACTAAAACTGTCATCATTCTCACTTTTTGTTTTGTATTTCTTTTTTTGTTATTTTGTATTGGGGGGTACTGGGGATTGAACTCAGGGGTATTCTACTCTGAGCTATACCCCAACTCTGTGTGTGTGTGTGTGTGTGTACACTTTTTTTTTTTTTTTTTTTTTTGGCCGTACTGGAGATGGAACCCAGGGACATTCTACCTCTGAGCTATATCCAAATGCTGGAATTACAAGTGTGCGCCACCATGCCCAGCTTTCTATTTTATTTTGAAACATGGTTTCTTTAAGTTATTTAGGGTCTTGCTAAGTTGCTAAGGTTGGCGGTAAACCTGCAATCTTCCTATCTCAGCCTCCAAAGGTTTAAATAGGTGCACCAATCATATCTGGCTCATTTTGGGGTTTCTTGTCATGCTCTTCGTTTTCTGAACACATTCTTCCCCCCAGCCCCGGTACTAGAGATTGAACCCGGGGGTGTTTTACCTCCAAGTTACACCCCCAAGCCCTTTTTATTTTTTATTTTGAAACACGATCTCACTAAGTCATTTAGAGCCTCACTAAGTTGATAAGACTGGCCTCAACCCTGCAATCCTCTTGTCTTGGCCTCCTCCTAAATACTGGAATTACAAGCCTGTGCAACTGTGCCCAACATGGCCATCCTCTTTTGAAAAATTGCTTTGAGAGCCCAGGCGTGGTGGCACATGCTTGTAATCCCAGCATTCAGGAGGTGGAGACCGGAGGACTGTGGCTCCTGTACAGCCTCAACTACGCAGTGAGGACCTTCACTAAGTAGTGCTTGGGAGGCTGAGACAGGAGGATCACACAGGTTTAAAGCCAGCCTCAGAGCCGGGCGTGGTGGTGCACACTTGTAATCCCTGCGCTTGGGAGGCTGAGCCAGGAGGATCACACGAGTTCGAAGCCAGCCTCAGCTACTTAGTGAGGCTCTCAGCAACTTAGTGAGACCCTGTTTCCAAATAAAATATAAAAAAGGTCTGGGAGTGTGGCCCAGAGGTAGAAAGCCCCTGGGTTCCACCCCTACTGCCACCAAAAAAAAAGAATAAAAGAGAATAAAAATTAGGACCGAGGATGTAGCTCGAAGGTAGAATGTCCCTGGATTCCATCCCCAGTACCACAAAAAAAGACCAAAAAAAATTGCTTTGTAAACCAGGCATGGTTGCACATGCCTATAATCCCAATACTTACAAGACTGAGAGGAGGATCACAGGTTTGAGGCCAGCCTCAGAAATTTAAGGAGACTGTTTCAAAATAAAAACAGGCCAGGCATAGTGGCACACACTTGTAATACCAGCACTGAGGAGGCTGAGACAGGAGGATCATGGTTCGCAGACAACCTCAGCTACTTAGTGAAGCCCTCCACAATTTAGTGAGACTCGGTTTCAAAATAAAGAATTAAACAAAAAATAGGGCAGGGGGTGTAGCTCGGAGATCGAATGTGCCTGGGTTCCATCTCCAGACCCACAATAAATAAATAAATAAATAAATAAATAAATAAATAAATAAATAAATAACTGAGGGTATAGGTCAGAGTTCGTAGAATGCCCCTGGGTTCAACCCCCAATATAAAAGAAAAGAAAAATTGTACTGCAACCAAAGACTGAAAGACAGTAGTCAAAATCAAATAATGAGCTGGGAGCCAGGCATGGTGGTGCACGCTTGTAATCCCAGAACTTGGGACGCTGAGACAGGAGGATGGCAGGTTTACAGTCAGCCTCAGATACTTGGTGAGGCCTTCTGCAACCTAGTGAAACCCTATTTCAAAATAAAGAATTAAACACAGGGCTGAGGGTGAAGCTCAGAAATAGAATTCCCTTGGGTTCAATCCCCAGTACTGCAAAAAAAAAAAAAAAAAAAAAAGAGAGAGAGAGAAAAGAAAAGCAAAAAAGCTGGGTATGTTGGTATATACTTGTAATCCCAGGCACAAGGATAACTTAGTAAGACACTGTTTCATAATGAAAAAATAAAATAGGGCTGGAGGTGTGATTCAGAAGTAGAACAGTACTACACACAAAAAAAAATAAATAAATAATTACAATAGATAAAGCTAAATGTGGTGGCACACATCTATAATCCCAGTACTTGGGAGGCTGGGAGAGAAGGATTACAGGTTCAAGGCCATCCTCAGCAACTTACTGAGACCTTGTTTCAAAATAAAAAAATAAAAAAAGGGCTGGGGTGAGCAGGATGTGGTAGCACATGTTTATAATACCAGTACTTAAGAAGCCAGGACAGGAGGATCATACATTCAAAGCCAGCCTTAGCAACTTATTAAGGCCATCAGCAATTTAGTGAAACTGTTTCTAAATTTAAAAAAAAAAATTAAAAATACGGCTGGTGGTTTAGCACAGAGGTAGAAGTCCCTTTAGTTCAATTCCCAGCATCACACACACAAAAACAATTAAGTCCATACACGACAATAGTTGCTTTAAATTCATTACAATCCTCATGTACTAATTACTAGCTGTGAAATCCTGGACACTTCTCATCAATAAAATAGAAATGATAATAACAGCATCCATTTCATAGAGATGTTGTTAAACTATGTGAATATCCTAAAGCAATTAGAACACTTCAAGAACTTTGTTAAAGCTCAGTATGAAGCCGGGCGTGGTGGCGCACGCTTGTAATCCCCGCGCTTGGGAGGCAGAGACAGGAGGATCGCGCAGGTTCGAAGCCAGCCGCGCTGGCGCTGGCGTAAGAGACCCTGTTTCAAAAAAATATATAAAATAGGTCTGGGAGTGTAGCCCGGAGGTAGAAGGGCTTCCAGGAACCCCAGTACCACCAAAAAAAAAAAAAAAAAAAAAAAAAAGCTCAGTATGGATTAGCTTTTGTGTGGTACTAGAGATGGAAACCAAGGCATTCTGCCTCCGACCTACAACCTCAGCCCTATTTTTTATTTTTTTATTTTTATTTATTTACCTTTTGGTGGTACTGGGGTTCCTGAAAGCCGTTCTGCCTCCGGGATACACTCCCATAGGCTACACTCCCAGACCTATTTTTTAACTTTTTAATTTTTTTATGTGGAAATAGGGTCTCTTAAGCCAGCGCAGCTGGCTCCAAACCTGCGCGATCTGCCTGTCTCCGCCTCCCAAGCGCGGGGATTACAAGCCTGCGCCACCACACCCGGCTTATTCTTTATTTTGAAACAGGGTTGCACTTAGTTGCAAAGGGCCTCACAGAGCAGTGAGGCTGGCCCCAAACCATGATCCTCCGGTTTCACCCTCCCAAATGCTGGGATTACAAGCATGCATCATCATGACTGGCTTATATTAGTAATTTTAGTAATGTTCTATATTAGCCAGGCATGGTAGTGCATGCTTGTAATCTCAGCATTTGGAAGGCTGAGACAGGAGGATCACGGTTCGCGGATAGCCTCGGCTACTTAGTGAAGCCCTTTGCATCTCAGTGAGACCCTGTTTCAAAATAAAAAATAAAAAAAAAAGCCGGGCATGGTGGCGCACGCTTGTAATCCCCGCGCTTGGGAGGCGGAGACAGGAGGATCACACAGGTTCGAAGCCAGCCTCAGCTGCTTAGTGAGGCTCTCAGCAACTTGGTGAGACCCTGTTTCCAAATAAAATATAAAATGGGTCTGGGAGTATAGCCCGGAGGTAGAAAGCCTCTGGGTTCCACCCCCCAGTACCACCAAAAAAAAAAAAAAAAAAAAAAGAATAAAAAAAGAGGGCTGGGGGTGTAGCTCAAAGGAAGAATGCCCCTGGGTTCTATCCCCAGTACCACTAAAAAATTAATAAGAATAATGTTCTACATTATTAGGAGTCATAAAATGGCTTAAGATTAACTTATTTTGACTTAAACAGTTTTGAGCCAAGCATGGTGGTACATGCCGGTAATGCCAATATTTGGGAGGCTGAGACAGTTTCAAGGCCAGCCTTGTCCACTTTGGCCATCCGCAACTTAGCGACAACCTGTTTTGAAATAGAAAATAGGTGTGGTAAACTGGGTGTGGTAGCACACGCTTGTAATCCCAGCATTTGGGAGTCTGAGACTGGAGGATCACAGTTCGCGGACAGCCTCAGCTACTTAGTGAGGCCCTCTACAACTCAGTGAGACCCTGTTTCAAAATAAAGAATAGAAAATTGGGCAGGGGTTTGGCTCGGAGGTCGCTTGCCTCTGGGTTCCATCCCCAGACCCATAAATAAATAAATAAATAAATAAATAAATAAATAAATAAATAAATAAAATAGCTGTGGTGATGTAGCCCAGAGGTAAAAGGCCCCTGAGTTCCATCCCCAGTACCACACACACACACACACACACACACACACACACACATTGCTGCCGGGCATTGTGGCGCACATTTGTAATCCCAGCATTCTTTAGAATGAGACTGCAGGATTGTGGTTCGTGGACAGTCTCAGCTACTTAGTGAGGCCCTTCACAACTCAGTGAAACCCTGTTTCAAAAACAGAGCCCTCAGCAACTTAGCAAGACCATTCAAAATAAAAAAATAAGCCGGGCGTGGTGGCACACGCTTGTAATCCCAGCATTCGGGAGGCTGAAACCTGGAGGATCGCAGTTTGCGGACAGCCTCAGCTACTCAGTGAGGCCCTCTGCAACTCAGTGAGACCCAGTTTCAAAATAAAGAATAAAAACTAGGGCAGGGGGTGTAGCTCAGAAGTCGAATGCCCCTGGGTTCTATCCCCAGACCCGCAAAAAAAAAAAACAAAAAAAAAATAAAAAAATAAAAAAATAAAAGCCAGGCATGGTGGTGCATGAATGTAATCCCAGCATTTGGGAGGCTGAGACAGGAGGATCTCGGTTCTAGGACAGCCTCAGCTACTTAGTGAGGACCTTTGCAACTCAGTGAGACCTTGTTTTAAAATAAAGAATAAAAAATAGAGCCAGGCATGGTGGCACATGCCTGTAATCCCAGCATTTGGGAGGCTGAGGCAGGAGGATCACGGTTCATGGACAACCTCAGCTAATTAGTGAGGCCCTCTGCAACTCAGTGAGACCCTGTTTCAAAATAAAGAATTTTAAAAAAACAATAGGGCTGGGGAGTGGAGCTCGGAGATACAATGCCCCTGGGTTCCATCCCAGTACTGCAAAAAGAAAAAAAAGTAACACATGGAGTCTGAGCCAGGAGGATCAAGGTTCACAGCCAGCCTCAGCTACTTAGTGAGCTCTCTGCAACTTAGTGAGACCCTGCTTCCAAATAAAAGAATAAAAAATTGGGAGGGGGTATAGCTCTGGGGTAGAGTGCCACTGGGTTTAACCCCCAGTACCACACACAAAAAAAAATAATAGAACTGGGGGGTGTACCTAGGAGGAGTAAGAATGCCTCTGGTTTCACCCTTCAGTACTATAAAAAAAATTTTCTTCTGATGTTTTCTATAATCATCCTTACCTCAGTTTCCTCTCTACCTATTGTTCTCCTCAAATAATAAAAATTATTTCATTGTCTGCTGGGAGTAGTACACATCCTAGAAATAGGCAAAACTACTACTCCAAGGATCAATTTTACTACTTTATTGATTCCAGCTGGGCATAGCGGTACATGCTTGTAATCCCACTACCTAGGAAACTGAAAACAGGAGGATTGCAAGTTTGAGGACCAAGTAGTCACTCTCATAAACCTGGAAAGACCCTTGCCAGGCGTGGTGGTGCATGTTCATAATCCCAGCACATGAGAGGCTGAGACAAGAGGATTATGCAGGTTCATTTTTTTCTGGCTTCAAACCTGTGCGATCCTCCTGTCTCAGCCTCCCAAGTGCGGGGATTACAAGCGTGGGCCACCACGCCCAGCTTTTGATTATGCAGGTTCAAACCCAGCCTCAGCTACTTAGTGAGGCTCTCAGCAACTTAGTGAAACCCTGTTTTCAAATAAAATATAAAATATGTCTCGGAGTGTAGCCCAGAGGTAGAATGCCCCTGGCTTCCATCCCAGTACCACAAAAAATAATAATAATTAAAAAAAAAAAACTAGCAAGACCTTGTTTTGAAATAAATTAATTAATTTAATGGGGTTGGGGGTGTAACTCAGAAGTAAAATGCCCCTGGGTTCAATCCCCAGTATCACAAAAAAAAAAAAAAAAAAAAGAAAAGAAAAGAAAAAGCAAGCCGGGTGTGGTGGTGCACGCTTATAATCCCCGTGCTTGGGAGGCGGAGACAGGAGGATCACGCAGGTTCAAAGCCATCCGCGTGCGCTGGCTTAAGAGACCCTGTTTCCAAATAAAAAGTATAAAATAGGTCTGGGAGTGTAGCCCGGAGGTAGAAGGGCTTTCAGGAACCCCAGCACCACCAAAAAGAAGGAGGAGGAGGAGGAGAAGGAGGAGGAGGAGGAGGAGGAGGAGGAGGAGGAGGAGGAGGAGGAGGAGGAGGAGGAAAAAGAAAGTATAAATTGCTTTAATAGGAAGATAGTTAAACAAACATAGCACAGAGTCAAGACTAGAGTCACATCTTGACACAGCACTTGTCTTGGTGTGCTAGAGTCCTAGAAGAGAGTTTGCTGACCTTGACTCACTAACAGGGCAATCAATGCACCCATTAGTACCCAGATCAGAACTATGCCCTACCCTGGGTCCTGGAAACTTTAGTTGGCAGGTCTCTTTCCTCATGCCAATCAGGAAACTGGTGCCTGCCACAGTATGTTGTAAATCCTTTTCTCTTTTTCTAGAATAAAAGATTTATAGAACTGTGTAAAAAAATATCGCATATATATTTGAATAAAGAAATTTTAAAAAAAAGAAAACCTCATGGCCAGGTACAGTGGCACATGCCTGTAATCACAGATACTTGAGAGGCTGAGGCAGGAGGGTCACCAGTTTGAGGCCAATCTCAGCAAACTAGCAAGATCCTGTCTCAAAATAAAAAATAAAAAAAGGTTGGGAGTGAAATATAATTTAGTAGCAAAGCTCACTAGGTTCAATTCCAGTACAGGGAGAAGGGAAGAAAACCTCATGGGTAAGGGCAATTTTAGGATCCTCAGGTACCAACGAATGAGTTATAATTTCCTTTCTCCTGTTGAACAAGACTTCCCCAGTGTCCCAGCCTTGTACCTGCAATGCATTGACAACTCGAATTGGATGTTCTTCTCCCAGAGCCTGGATGCAGTGTTGAAATAAGCAATTAATATTGTCCTTGATCTTCATTAACTCCTCACCATCAAGAGATTCTAGCTTCCCTTCTAGGTACTCTAAATTCACCTGTGAAAGAAACAATAAGGGCCTGGGCACCTTTTGGTGCAGCACACAGAATACACGATATGGCAATCTTAGTTACCAGGAAACCAACAGAGGCCACCAAGTCTTACCTTCATGAGGAAGAGCTCCTCCCAAAACCGAGGGCTGCACTTACTGGGGTCCTCTGTCTGAAACCACAAGATAAGCATGTTCATCTCTACCAGCTAATACCAAAAGCATTAAGAATACTATAAGAGCCAGGCCTGGTGGCGTACACTTGTAATCTCAATACTTGGGAGGCTAAGACAGGAGGATCACAGGTTCAAAGCCAGCCTCAGCTACTTAGTGAGGACTTCCACAACTTAGTTTGACTGTTTCAAAATAAAGAATAAAAAATGAGGCTGGAGATGTAGCTGGGAAGTAGAATCCCCTGGGTTCAATCCCCAGTACCACCAAAAAAAAAAAAAGAATATTATAAGCCAGGACCTGTAATATTAGCAGTTGGGAGGTTGAGACAAGAGAATCACAGATTCAAGGACTGCCTCAGCAACTTGGCAAGACTGTTTCAAAATTAAAAAGTAAGCCAGGCATGGTGGGCACACTTATAATCCCAGGATTTGGGAGGCTGAGACCGGAGAATCATGGTTCGCGGAGAGCCTCAGCTACTTAATGAGCCCCTCTGCAACACAGTGAGACCCATTTTCAAAATAAAGAATAAAAAATAGGGTAGAGGGTGTAGCTCGTTAGTCGAATGTCCCTGGGTTCCATCCCCAGACTCGCAAAAAATAAATAAATAAATAAATATATAAATAAAATTAAAAAGTAGATTTAGAGGCTAAGACAGGAGGATCACATGCCCAAGGACAATTTCAGCAACTTAGACTGTTTCAAAATAAAAAAATAAAATAGGGCTGGGCATGGTGGCACACGCTTGTAATCCCCGCACTTGGGAGGCGGAGACAGGAGGATAGCACTGGTTTGAAACCAGCCTCGCTGGCTTAAGAGATCCTGTTTCCAAATAAAAAAAATATAAAATAAGTCTGGGAGGGTAGCCCAGAGGTAGAAGGGCTTCCAGGAATCCCAATACCACCAAAAAATAAAATAAAATAAAATAAAATAAAATAAAATAAAATAAAATAAAATAAAATAGGGCTAGGAGAATAGATCAGAGGCACAACTAAATTCAATCCCTAGTACCACAAAAAATAAAAAGAAGTGGGAGGTAGAAAGCCCTTGGATGCAATTCCCAATACTAAAAAAAAAAAAAAAAAAAAAAAATTGCTACCAAGAACTAAGATCTGCCAGGACTGATGGTATACACTTGTAATCCCTGTACTTGGGAGGCTTAGACGGGAGGACAACAGGTTTACAGCCAGCCTCAACTACATAGTGAGGCCCACTGCAACTTAGCAAGACCCTGTTTCAAGATAAAGAATAAAAAATAGGGCTAGGGGTGTAGCTAGAATGGCCCTGGATTTAATCCCAAGGACTGCAAAATAACAACAATAACAACAACAACAACAACAACAATAATAATAATAATAGAATTAAAAAGACTGGAGATGAGCCTGGCATGATGATACATGCTTGTAATCCCAGTACTTGGGAGGCTGAGACAGAATTGTGGGTTCAAGGACAGCCTCAGCAAATAGACTCTAATCTAGCAAGACCCTGTATCAAAAAAATAAAACAGAGCCGGGTATGATGGTGCAAATCTGTAATCCTAGCATTTGGGAGGCAGAGACAGGAAGATCTTGATTTGTGGACAGCCTCAGCTACTTAGCATGGCCCTTCACAACTCAGTGAGACCGTTTCAAAATAAAGAATTAAAAAAAAAAAAATAGGGCTGGGGGTATAGCTCAGAGGGAGAATGCCTCTGGGTTCCACTCTCAGTAGCATAAATCAATCAACTAATCAATTAATTAATTAAAATAGGAAGCAGATTGTGGTGGCACACAATTGTAATCCCAGCATTTGAAAGGCTAAAACAGGAGGATAACAGTTCACAGCCAGCCTCAGCTACTTAGTGAGGCCTTTTGCAAATCAGTGAGACCCTGTTTTAAAAAATAAAGAATAAAAAATAGGGCTGGGGTTATAGCTCCAAGGTAGAATGTCCCTAGGTTCCATCCCCAGTCATGAAAAATAAAATAGCTGGGCATGGTGGGGAATGCTTGTAATCCCAGGATTTGAGAGGCTGAGACAAGAGAATCGGAGTTCCTGGGCAGCCTCAATTTGAGGACCTTTGCAACTCAGTAACAACCTGTTTCACAATAAAGAATAGAAGCTGGGCATGGTGGCACAAATTTGTAATCCCAGCATTCAGGAGGCTGAGACTGGAGAATCAGCTACTTAGTGAGGCCCTCTGCAACTTAGTGAGACCTGGTTTCAAAATAAAGAATAAAAAATAGGGCAGGGGGTGCATCTCGGAGGTCGAATGCCCCTGGGTTCCATCCCCAGACCCACAAAAAAATAGAATAAAATAAAATAAAATAAAATAAAATAAAATAAAATATAGAGCCAGGTGTGATGGCACATGCTTGTAATCACAGCTTTTGAGAGGCTAAGATAGGAGGATTGCGGTTCACAGACAGCCTCAGCCACTTAGTGAGGCCCTCTGCAACACAGTGAGACCCTGTTTCAAAATAAAGAATTAAAAAAGAATGGGGCTAGAGGTGTATCTTGGAGGGAGTACCACAAAAAAGAAAAAAAGAAAGGGAGGAGGAAGGAGGAAGGAAGGAAAGAAGAAAGAAAGGAAGGATAAAACTAGGGTCAAGGATGTAGCTCAGAGCTAGAATGCCCCTGGATTCCATCCCCAGTAACGCAAAAATTAATTAATTAATTAATTAAAGTAGGGCTGGGAGTGTAGCTCAGAGGTAGAATGCCCCTGGGTTTAATACCCAGTGCCACAAAAAAAAAAAAAAAGGGACTGAGGATGTAACTCAGAAGTAGAATGCTCCTGGGTTCAATACTCAGAACATTAATAAAAAAAGAAAAAAGAGATTGTTTCCACCAGGAGTGGTGATCCATGCCTGTAATCCTAGTATTTGCTAAACTAGAACAGGAGAATCCAAAGTTTAAGGCCAGCTTCAACAACTTAGTGAGACTCTCAGCAAACCAGCAAGACCCTGCTTCAAAATAAAAAATTTACACTGAGCATGGTGGAACACACATGTACACCCAGTGCTTGGGAGGCTGAGATCACAGGGTTAAGGCCACTCTCAGCAACCTACTGAGATCCTGTTTCAAAACAAAAATACAAGCCGGGTGTGATGGCGCATGTTTGTAATCCCAGCATTTGGGAGGCTGAGACAGAGGAGGATCACAGTTAGTAGACAGTCTCAGCTACTTAGTGAGGCCCTTTGGAACTCAGTGAGACCCCATTTCAAAATAAAGAATAAAAAATAGGGCTGGTGGTGTAGCTCTGAGGTAGAATGCCCCTGGGTTCCATCCCCAGTACCGCAAAAAAAAAAAAAAAAAAAAAAAAGAGCTGGGGATATAGCCCAGAGATAGAATGCCCCTAGGTTCAATCCCTAGTACCAAAAAAGTAAATAAATAAATAATTAATTAATTAATTAAATACAGAGGACTGGGAGTTTACTTTAGAAGTAGAATGCCCAAGGTTCAATCCCCACTACCAAAAAGGAAAAAAAAAGAAAAAAATTCTGAAGCCAGGCGTGGTAGAACACACTTGTAATCCCAGCATTTGGGAGGCTAAAACAGGAGGATCCCAGTTCCCAGCCAGCCTCGGCTACTACTTAGTGAGGCCCTTTACAACTCAGTGAGACCCTGTTTCAAATTAAAGAATAAAAAATAAGACTGGGAGTATAGCTCAGAGGTAGAATGCCCCTGAGTTCCATCCTCAGTACCACAAAAAAAAAAGGAAAAGCAAAATTCTGTTTCTAGACCTTGTCAACAGCCAGGGTTTTTTTTTTTTTGATTTGGTTTATTTTGGTACGGAGATTGAACCCAGAGACAGTCAACCTTTAATTTTATTTATTTAGCCCAATTTTATTTATTATTTGGAAACAGGGTCTCACTAAGTTGTGGAGGGCCTCAGACCTGCAATCCTCCTGTCTCAGCCTCCCAAGTACTGGGATTATAAACCTGCATCACCATGTCTTGCTCTGGTGTGAGTGTGTTTTGGGAGGGGATGCTAGCAATGGATCCCAGGGGTGTTCTGCCTCTAAGCTACATCTCCAACCCTATTTCATTCCATTTTTTTATTGTTTATTTACTTGATTTTTGTGGTACTGGGGATTAAACCCAGGGGCATTCTGCCTCAGAGCAACAACTCCAACCCTATTTTATTTTATTATATGTTATATATTTATTATATATATATATTTATTATATATAATATATATATATAGAGAGAGAGAGAGAGTGTGTGTGCGTGTGTGTGTGTGTGTGTATGGTAATTGGGGTGGAACCCAGAGGCTTCCTACCTCCATGCTATAATCCCTGACCTATTTCATATTTTATTTGTAAACAGGGTCTCACTAAGCTGCTGAGAGCCTCACTAAGTAGCTGAGGCTGGCTTCGAACCTGTGTGATCCTCCTGTCTCAGCCTCCCAAGCACAGGGATTACAAGCGTGCGCCACCACGCCCGGCTTCCTATTTTATTTTTTTATTTTGAAACTGGATCTCACAAAGTTGCTAAGGCTGGCCTTGATCTCTGGTCGTCCTGTCTCAGCCTCCCAAGTACTGGGATTACATGAATGTGTCACCACACTCAGCTTTTATTTATTTTCAAAACAGGGTTGAGATAAGTTGTTAAGGCTGACCTCAAACCTGAGATCCTCCTGTCTCAGCCTCCCACATACTAAAATACAGGTGTACACTACTGCACCCAGCTGCATACATCTTTCTTAAAGCTATTAACTTTCCCATTCTTCTTCCCTCCTTTCAATTGTTGGACTTAGCTCATGGCAAAATCCTTTAAGAACATAACAATCTCTATGACCATAACCCCTACCATGGGAGCTTACTCTCGTCCTTCAGCTCTCTCCTTCCCTCCTCCCCACCCCTCTCCTCAAAACTCCTTGAGCAACTTGAAAGTGGCAGGCAGAGGTAAGGTCTCCCTCACTCAGACTACGAAACTAGAATTGAGTTGCCAAGTATGACAGGGTTCCAGGCCTTACCATGAAGATCTCATCATACATCAGTACCACTTTTTCCTTTAGTGGTTTTTTGGAGGCTGAAGATTTCCGGAGCAAACCTCCCCGTTTCTCTACCTGTGCCATGGTTAGAGAACCTGTGATGAAACAAAAGAAAGAAAGAAAAAAGAAAGGAAGAAAGGAAGAAAGGAAGAAAGAAAGAAAGAAAGAAAGAAAGAAAGAAAGAAGCCACATTTTAGGGATTTTTTAGGGCAATGAAAATAATCTATGTATTATAATGATACTTATATGCATTTGTGTAAACCCTGGAATATATAACTAAGAGTGCACCCTAGATGGTGTATAATAGCATACATCTTTTACCTAGTACTAGGAGGCTGAGACAGGAGGATCACAGGTTCAAAGACAGCCTCAGCAGGCAGTGAGATTCTCATCAACCTAGTGAGATCTTATTTCAAAATAAAAATAAAAAATAGGGCTGGGAGTACAGCACAGAGGTAGAATGCCCCTGGGTTCAATCCCCAGTACCTCAAAAAAAAGAGTGCACCTTAATGTAAATGTGCACTTTGGGTGATAATAATGTATAAGGAAATGTAGGATCATCAACGAGGCATGGTAGCACATGCCTATAATT
This sequence comes from Muscardinus avellanarius, assembly GCF_963383645.1. NCBI lineage: Eukaryota > Metazoa > Chordata > Mammalia > Rodentia > Gliridae > Muscardinus > Muscardinus avellanarius. The sequence continues at coordinate 134,800,211 of NC_137789.1, forward strand.
CTAATACTTGTAAGGCTGAATTAGGAGGACAACAGGTTTGAGGACGACCTCAACAAGTAGTGAGATTCTCATTAACCTAGCAAGATCCTGTTTCAAAAATAAAAATAGAGTAGGGCTAGGGGTGTAGCTCAGAGATCAAAGGCTGCTGGGTTAAAAAAAAAAAAAAGTAGGATCAATGCTGGGCATGGTGGTACACACTTGTAATCCCCATGCTTGGAAGGCGGAGACAGGAAGATCGCAGGTTCGAAGCCAGCCTCGCTGGCTTAAGAGACCTGTTTCCAAATAAAAATATTTTTAAAAATGGGTCTGGGAGTATAGCCTGGAGGTAGAAGGGTTTCCAGGAACCCTAAGTACCACCAAAAAAAAAAAAAAAAGGATCATCAATTGTAACTGATACCACTCTGATAAGGTATATTATTAATGAAGGAGGCTGTAAATGTATAGAGGCAGGGAACTAATAGGATATCTCTACACTTTCCCCTCAATTTTGCTGTGAACCTAAAATAGCTCTAAGCTGGGCGTGGTGGCGCATGCTTATAATCCCAGGATTTGGGAGGCTGAGACTGGAGGATCACGAACAGCCTCAGCTACTTAGTGAGGCCCTCCGCAACTCAATGAGACCCTGTTTCAAAATAAAGAATAAAAAATTGGGCAGGGGGTGTAGCTCAGAGGTCAAATGCCTCTGGTTCCATCCCCAGACCCACTAAATAAATAAATAAATAAATAAATAAATAAATAAATAAATAAATAAATAAATGGGCTGGGGGAGTAGCTCAGAGGTAGAATACCCCTGGGTTCCATCCCTGGTATCACAAAATAAATAAAAATTAAAAATAGGAGCCGGGCGTGGTGGCGCACGCTTGTAATCCCAGCATTTGGGAGGCTGAGACCGGAGGATCGCGGTTCGCGGACAGCCTCAGCTACTTAGTGAGGCCCTCTGCAACTCAGTGAGACCTGGTTTCAAAATAAAGAATAAAAAATAGGGCAGGGGGTGTAGCTCGGAGGTTGAATGCCCCTGGGTTCCATCCCCAGACCCGAAAAAAAAAAAATTAAAAATAGGCCTGGAGTGTAGTTTAGAAGTAGAATGCCCCTGGGTTCTAACCCTAGTACCACAATAAATAAGTAAAGAGCCGGGTTTGGTGACACACGCTTATAATCCCAGCATTCAGGAGACTGAGACGGGAGGATCCAGGTTCGCGGCCAGCCTCAGCTACTACTTAGTGAGGCCCTTTGCAACTCAGTGAGACCCTGTTTCAAAATAAAGAATAAAAAATAGGGCTGGGGGTGTAGCTCAGAGGTGGAAAAATGACCCTGGGTTTCATCCCCAGTACTGCAATAAATAAATAAATAGCCAGGTGTGGTGATGCATGCTTGTAATCCCAGCATTTGGGAGGCTGAGACAAGAGGATCATAGTTTCTTGGCCTGTCTCAGCTACTTAGTGAGACCCGCTGCAACTTAGTGAGACCTTGTTTCAAAATAAAAAATAAAAAAATAGGGCTGGGGGTGTAGCTTGGAGGTACAATGTCCTTGGGTTCCATCTCCAGCACTGCAAAAAATAACTGAATTTTAAAAAGAAAAGAAAGCCACAGTCAGCGCCAATTATGCTCTCCAAGATGCTTGAGAGTCTACTGAAATGCCTCTCAATGGGAATTTTTTTAAGAAGAAATGATAAACAACCATGGTAGTTCTTAAACATCTATCTGTCCAATACCCCCTCCCTGGACCAGGTAATGTCAAGGTTTAAATCATTACTTGGCCTAACGCACAGCACATTTTACATCCTTAAAATGTGCCAGTGGACAAGGCTTTAAGCAGTTCAAAAACCAAACAGGAAAGTGTAACTAGCTCCATCTATAATAGGTCTGGCCATATATCTGATGTTGATAGAAGGAAGGCTGCAAACCACAGTGCCCACAGACTGATGGTGAAGTTAAATCTCAAATATTGATCGAGCTTAGGACCATTAAGGCAGGAAGTGTACTGCAGACCGATGTGCTCCATCGACTTCCCCAAAGTAAGTGGATTCTCGTCACTGCAAAGTACTTGGCCTTCACTTCCTCATAAATCACACTGCACTTGACTGTCTCCAGAAATTCCTCTGGAAAGAGACCAAGGCAGAAAATAGCAATTAAGAGACAAAAAAATAAATAAATCTGATTTGAAAATAACTGAATATAATAATACAATACTTTCAAATTTAATTGTATTTGTAACACTTTGAAAATCTTTTTAATCTTTTAAGGAAGAGATGCACCCAATAATTCAAAAGATTCTACCTCAGACATCATCTTCTCTTAATACATACAGCTAAAAAGAGAGATTCACCTGAGCGTGGTGGCGCACTTTTGTAATCCCAGCATTTGGGAGACTGAGATAGGAGGATCACAGTTTGTGGACAGCCTCAGCTACTTAGTGAGGCCCTTTGCAACCCAGTGAGATCGGTCTCTGTTTCAAAATAAAAAATAAAAAATAGGGCTGGAGGTGTAGCTCAGAGGTAGAATGCCCCTGAGTTCCATCCCTAGTACCACCAAAAAAATGAGTTTCACCTTTGAACATACATCAAAGCAGAAAAAATTCCCCAATTAGGAATTAAACATCTTTAGCACTAGAACTACCTCTTACACATATTATAAGTATTTGGCTCATGGTAAATGCTTGGGAGAGCTTCTCACTGACTGATTCTGACATAAAGGAAAGGAAAAGCTCTCAAAAGTTCTAGGTCTGACGTGTGTGTGTGTGTGTGTGTGTGTGTGTGTGTGTGTGTGTGTGTGTGTGTCTGGTGATTGAACCTGGGGCATTTCAACCTCTGAGCTACACCCTCAGCCCTTCTTATTTATTTTGAAGCAGGGTCTCACTAAATTGCTGTAATTGGCCTTCAACTTGTGATCTTCCAGTCTCGAACTCCCATGTAATGGGATTACAGGTGTGCTTTACCTCATGTGGCTCTGCCCTAAAATTTTAGTAAGATCTATCTCAATCAAGGTTTCACTAAACTTGCAAATTCTATTGTGGTATAGAAAAAACTGAAGGAAAAAATAAAAGATTCTTTTCAACAACTTACATTATACTGGCCTAGGCTTTCCTTTTTTATTTTCCTTTGTGTGTGTGTGTGTGTGTGTGTGTTACTGGGGATGGAACCCAGAGGCATTCTACCTCCAAGCAACACAACCAGCCCTTTATTTTGAAACAGGGTCTCACTGAGTTGCAAAGGGCCTCACTTAAGTAGCTGAGGCTGCCTTCAAACCTGCACGATCCTCCTGTCTCAGCCTCCCAAATGCTGGGATTACAAGCATGCGCCACTATGCCCGGATGGCTGTGGCTTTCTTAAAGCATGAAATACAGCCTCCATTCAAAATGTTCCTGTGTCTTTTAAATAGGTTGTCAAGAGAACGATGTCCTTATCCAGTGAAAATAAATTGGAAATTGAGAGAATCCTATTAAAATAAATCAAAAGCAATGCAATTCTAAACTTAGTGGATATAGATCTTGCATATGCTCAGCTTCAACCAGTTGATTAGCATGAGCAGCTGGAACTATGAGTTCCTGGATGTGAAAAGCACAGGTTTACAAACATCTTCCTCTGAGGATTTATAAATGGGTTACAGCTAATCAATATCCATCCCAAATCTAATAAACTCACTCTATTTCAAAATCAATACTTTCTAATAAGCAAAAGGGATTAGGAAAAGAGGGAGAAACTATTTCAATCCAAACTAGCAAATATCCTAAGAAATTAAATTACTTTCAAGATTCTCCTTCCATTTGGAGCAGGGGAAATTAAGCCAAGGACTTCAACTCCTCACTTTCTGTCATCATCACAGGCACCTGGAATTTGCCAGCCACACTGCCTGAAATCTCACTGGATACTGACAACACAAAGTCTACTCCTTCGGCCAGCACTCCGACCCAAGGAAAAAGAAAACAAGTTTCTAGGATAACAGGACTGGGAGGCATACAGAACTCTTGCAAAGCTTTTTCTTTAAGTCGCACAAGCTAAGCCTGTGCTCCTAAGTTTGAAAGTGAACTATCTGACTGGCAGAGCAGTAAGTTGCAGTACACACCAGTAATGCGAATATGATTTGTTTGCATCCTCCTCATGCATTCTGCCCCCTTTACAAGCTTTTCCCATTGCAGGGAGAACCTGCACCAGCAGAGGAGCTACAAGGCACAACAGAACAACCAACCAGCAAAACTGAAACGAAAACAAAGAACTCCAGCTAACTAGGCAACGTGACTAAGTCACTGTGCTTCTCAGTTTCCACAAGTAAAAGAGGACTGGACTGGATTATTACCTAATGGTTTTCTCAGAATCACTGAAACACCACAAATACATAAGGAACATCTAAATACTATAAACTTAGCCAGGCGTGGTGGCGCACGCTTGTAATCCCAGCATTCAGGAGGCTGAGACCTGAGGATGGCAGTTCGTGGACAGCCTCAGCTACTGCTTAGTGATGCCCTCTGCAACTTAGTGAGACCCTGTTTCAAAATAAAGAATCAAAAATAGGGCAGGGGGTATAGCTCGGAGGTAGAATGCCCCTGGATTCTAACCCCAGACCCGCAAAAAAAAATAATAAAAATAAAAATAAATACTATAAGCTTGTCCAAATAAGTAAGTGTAGGGACTCAAACCCAGGCAGCTTAATATTAGAGTTCCTGCTCTAAATCACTATACTCTCTCTTAAAAGCTACACATAAACCAAGTGCCATTGCGTACACCTGTAATCCCAGTATTTGGGAAGCTGAGACAGGAGGAGCACAGGTTCAAGGCCAGTCTCAGCAACTGAGATCCTGTTTCAAAATAAAAAATAAGAGCTGGGCGTGGTGACGCACCCTTGTAATCCCAGCACTTGGGAGGCTGAGACAGGAGGATCCCACAGGTTCAAAGCCAGCCTCAGCTACTGAGTGAGGCTCTCAGCAATTTTGTGAGACCATGTTTCCAAATAAAGTATAAATAGGTCTGGGAAAGCCGGGTGTGATGGCGCACACTTCTTGTTGTTGTTGTTGGTGGTGGTGGTGGTACTGGGGGTGGAACCCAGAGGCTTTCTACCTCCGGGCTATACTCCCAGACCTATTTTATATTTTATTTGGAAACAGGGTCTCACTAAGTTGCTGAGAGCCTCACCAAGTAGCTGAGGCTGGCTTCGAATGTGTGTGATCCTCCTGTCTCAGCCTCCCAAGGGAAGGGAATTACAAGTGTGCGCCACCACGCCCAGCTCAATGGCGCACACTTGTAATCCCAGCATTTGGGAGGTTGAGACAGGAGGATTTCACAGGTTCAAAGCCAGGCTCAGCTACTTAGTGAGGCCCTTTGTAACTCAGTGAGACCCTGTTTCCAAATAAAGAATAAAGCCAGGTGTGAAGGCGCACACTTGTAATCCCAGCATTTGGGAGGCTGAGATCTGGAGGATTGCGGTTCGCAGACAGCCTCAGCTACTTAGTGAGGCCCTCCGCAACTTAGTGAGACCCTGTTTCAAAATAAAGAATAAAAAAATAGGGCAGGAGATGTAGCTTGGAGGTCAAATACCCCTGGGTTCCATCCCCAGATCCAAGAAAGAAAGAAAGAAGAAAGAATAAAAGATAGGGCTGGGGATGTCACTAGGAGGTAGAATGTCCCTAGGTTCCATCCCCAGTACTGCAAAAATAAATAAAAATAAATAAATAAATAAATAAATAAATAAATAAATAGGTCTGGGAGCATAGCCCAGAGGTAGAAGAGATCCTGGGTTCCACCCCAGTACCACAAAATAAAAAAAAATTTTTTTAATTAAAAAATAAAAAATAAGCCTGTCGAGGGGTTAGACCAGTGCTGGGGCCAGCGAGGCCGTCATCGGAGCCTGCCATGAGGCTAGACCGATGCTGGGGCCTCCGAGGCCAGGATCAGAGCCTGCTGAGGGGTTAGGCCGGTGCCGGGACCAATGGTTGGTATCGGAGCCTGCCGTGAGGCAAGGCTGCTACTGAGGCCCTCCAAGGCCGGGATCGGAGCCAGCTGAGGGGTTAGGCTGGTACGGAGGCCAGCGAGACCAGAATCTGGGCCTCCCATGAGGCAAGGCCGCTGCTTGAGCCAGTGAGGTCTGGATCAGTCCAGCGGGTAGCCAGGCCACTACTGGGGCCATTAAGAATGGGAACACTACTTGCAACCCGGCATGCACAGAGAAATATCGCAGAAAATAAAAATCAGATGCTTCCCCTAATCAGCAAAAACTAGGAGGAAAAGGGCAACAGGAAGAGGTCGAGCTATAGAAAGGGCCCTATAGTAAAGCAACTAAGGTGACCAATCAGAGGGTATGGAATAGGGGAGGATGAAGCCTCTTTAAAACACAGTTGGTACATAAACAAATGTATCAAAGTTAATCACCAAGCAAACAGGGGATCGAGGGAAGGGGAGGGAATGGGATGGGGGCTGGATGAGGACTAATTGGACGATGTGTGCTTGTATATCCTCTCAAGTCTTGTATTCCAATGTGGTATATGATTACAATGCACCAATAAAAATAAATAAAAGATAAATAGATAAAATAAAATCTGAAAAAAATAATAAAAAATGAAGAATTAAAACAGCTGGACATGTTGGTACATGCCTGTAATCCCAGTACTTGGGAGATTAAAACAGGAGGATTACAGGTTTGATATCAGCCTCAGAAATGTAATGAGATTCTCATTAACCTAGTGAGACCATTTCAAAAACAAAAAATATAAAAGGTCCGGAGGTGTAGTTTGAAGTAGAATGTCCCTGGGCTCAATCCCACGTACCATAATAGTAAAAATAAAAATGAAAAGGAGCCAAGCATGGTGGCACACAGCTACAATCTCAGAATTTGAGAAGCTAAAATAGGAGGATTACAGGGTCAAGGACAACTTTAACAATTTAGTGAAGCCCTCAGCAACAACTCAGTGAGAGCTTGTTTCAAAAAAATAAAACAGGAATGGGGTATAGCTCAGAAACAGAAAACCCCTGGGTTTAATCCCAGTACCAAGACAGGCGTGGTGGCACACGCTTGTAATCCCCGCTTGTGAGGCAGAGACAGGAGGATCGCGCAGGTTCAAAGCCAGCCTCGCTGGCTTAAGAGACCCTGTTTCCAAATAAAAAATATAAAAATAGGTCTGGGAGTGTAGCCCGGAGGTAGAAGGGTTCCATCCCCAGTACCACCAAAAATAAAATAAAATAATCCCTATTACCAAAAAAAGTAAAATAAAAATAAAAAAGTCTGGGGGTATAGCTCAAAGATATGCCCTTGGGTTTAAAACCCAGTACCAAAAAAAAAAAAAAAAGAGGAAGATGAACCAACTCGAAATTGAAAGAACCTCAGGAAATTCTGATTAAAAACCACATTTTTCTGACATCATCCTGAATGAGAATTCATTGTAAGATCCTCTTCTCAGTGAGCAGGAGCCTCTCATAAATACTATCTACCTCCTGCTCATGCCCCAGATTTCCTCAAGCGGCATACCACCATTCACATCCTCTCATTTTCTTTCCTGTTGAACCTCATATGCCTCATGAATACCCCCCTTAGGATAAAATGAAAATTAGATTGTTGGGGGCTTAGCTCAGTGGCAGAGAACTTGCCCAGAATGTATGAGGCCCTTGGTTTGAGAAAGAAAAAGGAAGAAAGGATGGATGGATAGATGGAAGGAGGGAGCCTGGTAAGGTGGTGAACACTTTTAATTCCAGTAATTGGGAGGTTGAGACAGGAGTATTGCAGGTTCGTGGCTAGCCTCAGCAACTCAGTGAGACCTTATCTCAAAACAAAAAATAGCCAGGTGTGTTGGCATATGCTTGTAATCCCATTACTTGGGAGGCTGAGATAGGAGGATGGCAGGATTGCAGCCAGCCTCAGCTACTTAGTGGGGCCTTTTGAAACTTGGTGAGACCCTATTTCAAAACGAAGAATGAAAATTAGGGCTGGGAGCATAGCTTATAGGTAGAATGCCCCTGAGTTCAATCCCCAGTACTGCAATAAATAAATAAATAAAATAAAAGCCAGGGGTGGTGGCACACACTTGTACTCTCAGCATTGGGGAGGCTGAAACAGGAGGATGATTGTTCAAGGCCAGCCTCAGATACTTAGTGAGGCCCTTTGCAACCAGTGAGACCCTATTTGAATAATAAAGCCAGGCAAGGTGGTGCCTTGTAATCCCCATGCTTGGGAGGCTAAAACAGGAAGATCACAGAGGTGTGAAGCCAGCCTCAGCTATTTAGTGAGGATTTCAGCAACTTAGTGAGACCCTGTTTCCAAATAAATAATAAAAATAGGTATGGGAGTATAGCCCGGAGGTAGAAAGCCTCTGGGTTCCACCCCCAGTACCACCAAAAAAATAGAGAATAATAAAAATAATAATAATAAAAAGGCTCAGAGCATAGGGTAATGGTTGAATGCCCCTGGGTTCCATTCCCACTACCACAAAAAAAAAAAAAAGAGGATTTCTACCAAGTGGATAGTGTCCAATTATGTAGACTTATAACTTTGTTAATGCTTTTTTGTCTGTGTGTATACTTCCAAGCTACACTCCCAGCCCTATTTTTTATTCTTTATTTTAAAACAGAGTCTCACTGAGTTGCAAAGGGTCTCAACTAAGTAACCAAGGCTGTCCTTGAACTACAATCCTCCTGTCTTAGCCTCCCAAATGCTGGGATTACAAGCATGTGCCACCATGCCCAGCTCAAGATTTTAAAAGATGAAGGTTAAGTTTGCAGATATAATGATATCATGGAAATCTTTTGAAGTGATAAAATTAATGTTGGAATTTTTTTTTCTTTTTGCGGTACTGGGGATGGAACCCAGGAGCATTCTACCTAGGAGCTACACACCCAGACCTATTTTTTATTTTGAAACAAGGTCTCAATGAGTTGCAAAGGGCTCACAAAGTAGCTAAGGCTGTGTGTGAACCGCAATCCCCCTGTCTCAGCCTCCCAAATGCTGGGATTACAAGCGTGCACCACCACACCAGGCTTATTCTTTTTTTTTTTTTTTTTTTTTTTGTGGTACCAGGGGGTAGAACCCATGGGCTTTCTACCTCCAGGATATACTTATACTCCCAGACCTATTTTATGTTTTATTTGGAAACAGGGTCCCACTAAGTTGCTGACAGCCTCACTAAGTAGCTGAGGCTGGCTTCGAACCTGTGATCCTCCTGTCTCAGCCTCCCAAGCATAGGGATTACAAGTGTGAGCCACCATGCCTGGCTTATTCTATATTTTTAAAACAGGGTCACACTGAGTTGCAGAGGGCCTAAGTAGTTAAGGCTGCCCTTGAACCATGATCCTCGCCTCCCAAATGCTGAGATTACAAGCATGCGCCACCACGTCCAACCATATCGAAATTTTAAATAAGTTGTAATAATGCTGTTTTAAGTTTCATGTCTCTTTTTGCTTGTTTTCTATTTCAGCACATTCACTATTCATAGCATTATAATTGCTTAGCCACTGAATGTTAGCCATTGTTAGTGGAAATTAAATTATTTGTAAAATTTGGCAGAAACGCCAGGCATGGTGGCTATAATCCCAGCATTTCGACGACTGTGACCGGAGGATCGTGGTTCGCGGACAGCCTCAGCTACTTAGTGAGGCCCTCTGCAACTCAGTGAGACCCTGTTTCAAAATAAAGAATAAAAAATAGGGCTGGAGGTGCAGCTCAGAGGTAGAATGCCTCTGGGTTCCATCTCCAGTACCACACACACAAAAAAAAATCTGCAGAATTAATTTTTCTTTTTTTGTGTGTGGGTCTGGGGATGAAACCCAGGGGAATTCGACCTCCGAGCTACACCCCCTGCCCTATTTTTTATTCTTTATTTTGAAATAGGGTCTCACTAAGTTGCAGAGGGTCTCACTAAGTTGCAGAGGCCCTCACTAAGTAGCTAACGCTACCCACGAACCACAAACTTTCTGTTTCAGCCTCCTGAATGCTGGGATTACATGCGTGTGCCACCACGCCCAGCTAGAATTAATTTTTCCATTTCTAATATTTGCTGAAGTAAAAAAGTTCAAGCCATTGATGTGTAATTTTTTAAAAAATAAGCTTACAGGCAGGTTGGTGGCACACACTTATAATCGCAATATTTGGAAAGCTGACACAGGAGTATCTCAGGTTCATGGCCAGCCTCAGCTACTTAGTGAGGCCCTTTGCAACTTCTATTAAGTGGAAAAAATACACATCCTGACACTTCTTTTCTATTGTTGTTGTTGTACTGAAGATTGAATCTAGGGGCATTCTATTCATGAGCTACATACTGCCAGCCCTTTTTATTTTTTGTTTCAAAATAGGGTCTCACTAGGCCACCAAAAATCTCACTGAGTTACTGAAGTTGTCATCGAACCTGCATTCCTCCTGTCTCAGATTTCCAAGTACTGGGATTACAGGCATGTGCCACCAAGTCTGGCCTGATACTTCTTAATTATCGAACAAAATAATCACTTTGCCCCCAGGATTTTTCTCATATATGTTTTAACTTACTGAGAACTACTGCAAAGCCATCAAGCTCACTAGGCTTTCCTTAATTCCAGCTGCCTACTGACATTTCCATCTCTACCTCCTCCAAGCAACTTGATCTCAGCACACCAGACTGTGTTCTCTAACCTCTCTCTACAGCCTCCCCAACCTTTAGACATCTGCTCCGGGCTGGGGTTGCAATAACAGAGCATTGCCTAGCATGTGGGAGGCCCTGAGTTTTATTCTCAGCACCAAAAAAAAAAAAAAAAAAAACCCTGCTTTTTCTTTTTATTAATGACCTAGAAGATAGAATCCTAAATAGAAGATATAGTCCTTATCCACATCCTAGTCAATAAAAGCCCCATCCACCTTTTTTTTTTGGGGGGGGGGCAGTACTGTGAATTGAACCTAGGGGCATTCTATCTCCAAGCAACATTCCCAATCCAATTTTGTTCTTCGTTTTGAAACAAGGTCTTACTAGGTTGCTGAGTCACTAAGTTGCTGAGGCTAATCTTGAACTGGTGATTCTCCTGGCCCAGCCTCTTAAATATTAGGATTATAGGAGTGCACCGCCTTGCCCAGTTAGCTTTTTTTTTTTTTTTTTGGTACTGGAGATTGAATCCAGTGGCATTCTACCTCTGAGCTACACCCTCAGCCCTATTTTATTATTTTGAAACAGTATCTAACTACTTGTTGAGGCTGACTTTGAAACTGTGATCCTCCTGTCTGAGCCTCCCAAGTACTGGGATTACCAGTGTGTGCCACCATGCCCAGCTTTCACCTGTCTCTTGAGTTAGAAATCTTAGCCCACACTCTCTCCCCAAACAGTCACTAAATCATGTGGCACCTAGCTCAGAAATTCATTCCCAGACGGGCGTGGTGGCGCATGCTTGTCATCCCAGCATTCGGGAGGCTAAGACAGGAGGATCGCGGTCCGCGGCCAGCCTCAGCTACTTAGCGAGGCCCTCTGCAACTCAGTGAGACCCTGTTTCAAAATAAAGAATAAAAAATAGGGCAGGGGGTGTAGCTCGGAGGTCGAATCCCCTGGGTTCCACCCCAGTACCAAAAAAAATATATCATTCCCCTCTTCATTGCCACAGCCACAATTTCTTCAGACTCTCAGTCAACTGCAACAACTCAAGGCCTACTGCTTTTTGTGTGTGTTACTAAAGATTGAACCCAGGGTGTGTGTGTGTTACTAGAGACTGAAACCAGGGGTATTTTACCTGAGATACACTCCCAGCCCTTTTTATATTTTGTTTTGAAACAAGGTTTCACTAGGTTGCTGAGAGTCTCACTACATTGCTGAGGCTGGCCTCGAACCTGCAATTCTCCTGTCTAAGCCTTCCAAGTACTAGAATTACAGGCATGTACTACCACACCTGACTCATTTTTCATTATTTTAATCTGTACTTGTCACTTTCCCAAAAACTCCCATGGCAAGGTGGGCAAGGAGGTGCATGTCTATAATACCAGCCACTCAGGAGGCTGAATCAGGAGGATGGTGACTCCAAAGCCATCCTGGGCAGCATGGTGGGGAAACTTTCCAGGGGCTCCCACCCTCCTCTCAGTCTCACCTCCATGCAACTCATATCCTGTCATGGACAACTGCTGACACATAAACACCATGTTATTTCCCCCGCTTACATTTTCACCATGCCTTTGCACACGCTCTTCTCACACCAAGTGGAGCGTCTGTTCTTATTTGTACAAGCTCCTACTCACGCATCAACACCCAACTCAATCTCCTCCCTACACAGACCTTCCTGACTCACCTAGGCGATGGCAATCTGTACAAGTGTCTTTCTATGTATATGTAACACAATTCTTTATGTGTGTGTGGTACTGGGGTTGAACCCAGTGGCATTCTACCTCCAAGCTACACCCTCAGCTCTATTTTTAATTCTTTATTTTCACTAAGTTTCGGATGGCCTCATTAAGTAGCTGAGGCTGGCTAGAAACCTGGACACTCCTGTCTCAACCTCCCAAGTACTGGGATTACAAGTGTGCACCACCATGCCCAGCTAACACTACACAATTTCATGGGAATCCGTTTCCAATGTCTTTGAGGATAGATATAATTTCTAACCTCAGTGCCAAATACACAGTAAGTGCTCAATAAATCTGTGCTGAAAAAATAGTTTAACCTCCTATTTCTATCCTGGACCAGTTTGTTATTTGGACATTTTCTCCCAATTTTATGGATTCCTATATGCAAAATCCCAAATTTCATAACAACTGCCTTGGGGTTTTCAACTTGGTTTATTAATTATATAAACACTGAATGAATGGTGACTGAAAATCTAACACAAACACAGTAAAGACTTCCTTAGCCCAGCATGGTGTCCCAAGCTTGTAATCCCAGTACTTGGGAAACTGAGACAGAAGAATCACAGGTTCAAAGGTAGCCTCAAGAAGTAGTGGGACTTTCAGCAACCTAGCAGACCCTGTTTCAAAATAATAAAATGGGGTGTAGCTTGGAAGTAAAATGCCCCTGGGTTCAATCCCCAGGGCAAAAAAAAAAAAAAAAGGACTTCCTTATTCACTACGGAAAAAATAAATGGCAATTCCCTTTACAATTCCAACAAGAGAAATCTACCTTTTCCTACACTCGACTGTCTGATATCCTGAAAGCCTGCACAGAGGATTACTATGCAAGGAGGTGATAAACGCCTATAATCCCAGCTACTCGGGAAATTGGTACAAGATTTAAAGTTCGAGATCAACCTGAGCAATTTAGCGATAACTTGTCTCAAAAAAAAAAATTTTAAGGGAGGGGGTGTGTGGCTCAGGGGTAGATTGCCCCTGGGTTCAATCCCCAAAAGAGGAGTAACTACTGTGCACACAAGTCCAGTAAAGGCACAATCGAAAGAATTCCAAGTGCCTGGCGTGGTGGCGCATGCTTTTTTTTTTTTTTTTTTTGCAGGTCTGGGGATCTGGGGATGGAACCCTCCGAGCTAGATCCCCTGCCCTATTTTTTTTTCTTATTCTTTATTTTGAAACAGGATCTCACTAAGTTGCAGAGAGCCTAAGTAACTGCAGCTGTCGGCGAACCGAGATCCTCCTGTTTCAGCCTCCCTAATGCTAGGATTGCCACCACTGGTGCTGACTGGTGCAAGCTTGTAATCACCGCGCTTGGGAGGCGGAGACAGGAGGATCGTGCAGGTTGGAAGCCAGCCACGCTGGCTTAGTCGAGACCCTGTTTCCAAAAAAAGAAAAAAAGAAAAAAATTCCAAGTAACCTGTGCTAAGGTCAAGGAAAGGATACAGACCACAGACCCTATTTGCCCTGGTTTACAAAAAAACACCTCTCACTAAGCTCAAAACTTTTTCCGGAGTCTCCAATGCTCCAGAGATATTTATTATGGCCTGGCCCAAGTTCCTACTGCCCCTTCCGCCAGGGGAGCACACTCCGAGCTCTGCTTCCCAGGGAACCAGTTCTCTGCCCCACACCTCCGGGAGGAGGTTAGCTTCAGGCTTGCACGCAGTAACCCCGAGACAAGCAGGTCGGTTCGCTGGAGCTCCGTCGGTCGGACACTGAAGAGGGCAGGATGGGGCGACTTGGGACCGACCGGCCTTCTCAGGGGTCTCGCCCCGGCCTCACCGCGGACCGGGCGCCGCCGGGGCGGACCAGCTCTCCGAGCAGCAGAGGGTGGGAGTCGGGTCCGCCCTGAGGGGTCAAAGGTCACGCCCCGCGTGGGCGGGCAGGGGAGGACGAGGCCGGCCCGGGGCGCCGGGAGCACCGCCCGCCGGCGCGGCGTCCCCTGGACGGTGCCGCCCGCAGCCTCCGGTCCCCTGGCCGGCCCCGGCGTCCCCGCCGAAGCGCAGGCCCCGCCCCCGGAGCCGCCTCTGGGCCCCGGCCTAGCGCGGCGGGGCCCGCGGGGTTGGCCAGATTCAGGCCCGGGCCGGCCGGCGCCGCTTACCGAGCCCCCGGCTCCTCCTCCACCACCCGCGCCGCTCCCGGGGCCGCTCGCTCCCGACGCCGCCGACGCCGGGCTCCGGGCTCCGCGGGCGCGCTCCCGACCTCCGACCCTGCCCCCGCCGCCGCGCCCCGCGGGGTCCTAACGCCGCCCGGCCAGCCCGGCCCGCTTCCTGCGGCGGCTCAGACCACGACTCCCAGCAAGCATCGCGGAGACGCAACTCCCGAAAAGCATCGCGAGAGGAAGCGAGCGCCTCGGCCGAGGACCTGCGGGAGACTAATGGCCATGGTAGTGTTCTGTGAAATGTGGACGACTTTGCCCTCGGTCGTTCCGTCGAAGACTAAATGTATCCTCTAGAAACACTGCGAAAGCTTGGAAATATGTGTGTTCCCAGATGTTTATTGCAGCTTCGTAAGTGAAATATTGAAAACATTCACTCAACAAATTTGTGCTCCACGGATGCACGCCTGTATTCCCAGCTACGGGAAGACTGAGGCAGGAAGATTACAAGTTCCAGACTGGCCTGAGTATCTTAGTGAAACCTGTCTCAAAAAGTACTTTTTTTTTTTTTTTTTTTTTGGGTGGTACTGGGGGTGGAACCCAAAGGCTTTCTACCTCCGGGCTACACTCCCAGACCTATTTTATATTTTTATTTGGAAACAGGGTCTCACTAAGTTGCTGAGAGCCTCACTAAGTAGCTGAGGCTAACTTCGAACCTGTGCGATCCTCCTGTCTCAGCCTCCCAAGCGCGGGGATTACAAGCGTGCGCTACCACGCCCAGCAACAAAAAGTACTTTTTAAGTGTCTGTGCCTAATAAGTGCAAAATACTGCATAAAGCTGCGCTACCTTACCAAGTAGACTTTTTTATTATTATTATTTCTTATAGTTTGTGGTACTGGGTATGGAACACAGGGGCATTCCACCTCCGAACTACACCCCCAGCCCTATTTTTTTTTTTTTTATTCTTCATTTTGAAACAGGGTCTCACTGAGTTGCAAAGGGCCTCACTGAATAGCTGAGACTGTCATTGAACCATGATCCTCCTGTCTAGCCTCCCAAATGCTGGGATTACAAGTGTGTGCCACCAAGCCCGGCTTAAGTAGAATCTCTTGAGCCTCTATTTTCTTAAATCTGGATGGAAATTTTAAAAATATGAGTTGTCAGCCAGGCGTGGTGGCGCACACTTTTAATCCCAGCATTCAGGAGGCTGAAACCGGAGGTTTAGGCCCTTGAGACCCTGTTTCCAAAAAAATAATTTAAAAAATAGGGCTGGGGTTGTAGCTCGGAGGTAGAATTCCCCTGGGTTCCATCCCCTGTACTGCAAAAAAAAAAAGTTAAAAAAATAAAATAAAAAATATAAGACATTCAAGCAGAAATATTTAGTAGACACTTTGGTACTTTTTTTGTGGCACTAGAGATGGAACCCAGGGGCTTCCTAAGAACTCCAGGCTACACTCCCAGACCTGTTTTGTTTTTTGTTTGGAAACAGGGTCTTTCAAAGTTGCTGAGAGACTCATTGAATTGCTAAAGCTGGCTTCAAACCTGTGATCCTTCTGTCTCAGCCTCCCAAATACTGGGATTACAAGCCTGCACCACCATGCCCAGCCTGGACTCCTTTATTGACACTCAGTAGAGCTGACTAGGCCATGGATAAAAATTGTGAAGCTATTGGCTTTGAAGTAATGGTTCTAGCCATGAAGAATGAGATGGTCTAGGAAGAGGGAGAGAGAGGAAAACCAAAATGTAATTGGGGAATGGGATGAGGAGTGCCAACATTTAAGTGATGGTAAAAGAAGGTGAACCAACAGCAAACAGAACTCAGAAGATGAGCCAGGTGTGGCGGCTCCCACCTGTAATCCCAGTACTTGGGAGGCTTTGACAAGAGGATTGCAGGTTTGAGGACAGCCTCAGAAAGTAGTGAGACTCTCATAACCAAGTGAGACCCTGTTTCAAAATGAAAATAGCCGGGCGTGGTGGCGCACGCTTGTAATCCCAGCATTCGGGAGGCTGAGACCGGCGGGTCGCGGTTCGCGGCCAGCCTCAGCTACTTAGTGAGGCCCTCTGCAACTCAGTGAAACCTGGTTTCAAAATAACGAATAAAAAATAGGGCAGAGGGTGTAGCCCGGAGGTTGAATGCCCCTGGGTTCCACCCCCAGACCCGCAAAAAAAAAAAAAAGAAAACTCGGTTGTGTTGCTGGGTGGTGGTGCACGCTTGTAATCCCCGCGCTTGGGAGGCAGAGACAGGAGGATCACACAGGTTCGAAGCCAGCCACGCTGGCTTAAGAGACCCTTTTACCAAAGTAAAAAAAAAAAAAAAAAAGTATAAAATAGGTCTGGGAGTGTAGCCCGGAGGTAGAAGGGCTTCCAAGAACCCCAGTACCACCAAAAAAAAAAAAAAAAAAAAAATCCCGGTTGTGGTTGTAGCACAGAGGTAGAATGTCCCAAGTTCAATCCCCAATAACACACACACACACACTCCGAAGATAGAGCTGTCTATAAGAAGAAGCAGTTAGGTGTAGTGGTACACATCTGTAATTCACTGGAGGATTTTGGGGAGGCTTACCAGGAGGATCCCAGGTTCAAAGTCAGTCTCGGCAATTTAGCGAGGCTCTCAGCAACATAGCAACCCTTGTTTCCAAGTAAAAAATAAAATAGGGTTAGGGGTGTAGATCAGAGATAGAATGCCCCTGAATTCCAATGAAGGAAAGGAAAGGAAGACAGGCTGAGGGTGTATCTCAGGGGTAGAATGCCTTTGGGTTCAATACCTGGAAGGAAGGAAGGCAGGCAGGCAGGCCGGCCAGCTGGCAGACCACCTCTACTGGTCGTTATCTAACCTCTCTGTGCTTTATTTTTCTTATCTGTAGAGGGTAGGGGAGGGCTGTCCCACAGTGTGTTGACTTTTTTTTTTTTTTTTTTTTTTTTGCGGGTCTGGGATGGAACCCAGAGGCATTTGACCGCCAAGCTACACCCCCTGCCCAATTTTTTAAAATTCTTTATTTTGAAACAGGGTCTCACTGGGTTGCGGAGGGCCTCCCTAAGTAGCTGAGGCTGTCCGCGAACCATGCTCCTACGGTCACAGCCTCCCAAATGCTGGTATTACAAGCGTGCGCCACCACGCCCGGCTTTGTGTTGGCTATTATTATTTCCACTAGATTGGCGTCTCCATAACGCTGGTTTTCTATTTTGTGTACAACTGTTCAGGGCCTGCACAAAGTGGGTGCTCAATAAAACTTTGATAAAGCCTGACGTGGTGGCACATTCTTGTAATCTCAGCATTTGGGAGGCTGAGACAGGAGGAACACGGTTCACGGCCAGCCTCAGCTACTTAGGCCCTTTGCAATTTAGTGAGACCCTGTTTCAAAATAAAGAATTAAAAAATAGGGCTGGGGGTGTAGCTCAGAGGTAGAATACCACTGGGTTCCACCCCCAGTACCAAAAAAAAAGAGTTTTGGAGTCAAAGAACTAGGCGTGGAGGACAGCAAGCCTATGGAGAGGGCCACTCTTAGGTGCTCAGAGAAGCCAGAATCCGGATTTCTGCGACAAACTCCGTGCCAGGAGCAGCGGGCCTGCAAACCAGCTGGGAGACCGTCCTGAGGGCGGGCGACCGGGTCTGAGCAGCTGAAACCCTTAGGTGCGCGGAAGCTCCTCCTCCCGGGAGCGTAGCGTGCACGGGGCCAGCCTGGCGGGGCGGGGTTGACACTCGGCCGACCTCCGCCCACCTCATCCACAGGGGACGGAAGTCTCGGACCCGCTGTGGACTCTCCAGAGAGCCGAGGACCGCGAGCTGGGCCTAGCCCCAGCGGGCAGCAGGCACCATGAAGCGTGCGGGAACTCTGCGCCTGCTCGTGGACCTGAGCGACTTCAGCGGCGCCGCCCGGCTCCGGGAGTTGCTGGCCGCGGACCCAGCTATCCGAGTTCGCTGCAGCCCGGACGGCCGCCATCTGCTGCTGTTGCGACCCCCGGGGACGCCGGCCCCGCAGCTGCTGGTCGCTGTCCGTGGGCCCGGCGCGGAGCTGGAGCGTGCCTGGCCCGAGGGCCACCCCTCGCCACTGGACGCCTTCTTCCTGCCCTGGCCGGCGCGCCCCGCGCTGGTCCTGGTGTGGGAGAATGGCCTAGCCGAGGTGTGGGGCGCAGGGATGGAGCCTGGCTGGCGGCTGCTGCAGAGCACCGAGCTGTGTCCGAGAGGGGAAGCCCGGGTGGTGGCCGTGGCGGCACCCCGAGGCCGCCTGGTGTGGTGCGAGGAGCGTCATCCCGCTGAGGACGGCCCCGGACGGCCGGCCGCCGCTTTCAGCTACCGCGTGTGCGTCCGGACACTGGAGCCCAGCGGGGAGGCCGGCGCCAACCTGGGCCGCGCACACATCCTGCTGCACCACTGCCCCCATTTTGGGCTGCTGGCCTCCCGCAAGGACCTCTTCCTGGTGCCGACTGCCACCACCTGGCCTGGAGTGGCCCACATTCTGCTTATCTGGAGCCCAAGCAAGGGCAAGTTGATAGTGGCTGCCCCAGGTCTTGGCCTCTCCCACAGTAAAAGCCTGAATCCTAGACAGGGGGACACCTGGGACTTCCGCACCCTGCTCCGAAGCCTTCCTGGGTTGTTGTCCCCCAGGGAGCCATTGGCCGTACATACCTGGGCCCCAACTCCCCAGGGCCTACTGTTGCTTGACTTCAGGGGCACTGTGAGCTTAGTACAGTCCCATGGAGGTGTCCGAGCTGTGGGTTCCCTGCAGGAGGCACCTGTAGGGCTGGAGGGGTCTGCAGCTCTGGGAATATTTCATGGCACTCTGGCCTGTGTACTGGGCTCCACCTTGGAACTGTTGGACATGGGGAGTGGACAGCTGCTGGAGAGGAAGGTCCTAAGCACAGACAGAGTACATTTGCTGGAACCCCCATCCCCTGGCATGAAAGATGCAGGAGAACTGGAGACCAGAGGTGCTCTTCGTTTGCTTTCAGCCTCTGGTCTGTTTTATGTAGGCTGGGAAGCCCCCCAGGGCCTTGAGGTGCCTTCAGCCAAGGACCTGGTCTTTGAGGAAGCCTGTGAGTACTACCAGCGACGGAGCCTGCGGGGTGCCCAGCTCACCCCTGAGGAACTGAGACATGACCGCACATTCCGGGCACCCCAAGCCTTGGCCTCTATTCTCCAGGGCCACCTGCCCCCATCTCCGCTGTTGTCTATGCTGAGGGCTGAGCTCCGGGATTACCGGGGTTTAGAGCAGCTCAAGGCCCAGCTGGTGGCTGGGGACGATGAGGAGGCTGGCTGGACTGAGCTAGCAGAGCAGGAAGTTGCACGCCTGCTGAGGACTGACTTGACAGGACACCAGCTGCTCCAGCTCAACATGGTCTTCCAAGCCCTTCCTACAGCAGCGTGGGGTGCCGCTCTCCGGGCCCTACAGCTCCAGCCAGATGCGAATGGCAGGCTGAGGTCCCAAGCTCCCCCTGATGTATGGAAGAAGGTGCTAGGAGATACAACCGCTGGAAAGGAAACCCCCAACGGGACACTGCCCCCCTTTGAACTCCTGTGCCAGTGCCTATGCCGGCTGGAGCCTCGATGGCTACCCCCCTTTGTGGAACTGGCACAGCAGCAGGGCGGGCCAGGCTGGGGGGCTGGAGACCCAGGGCTGCCCTTGTACCGCCGAGCCCTGGCAGTGCTAGGTAAAGAAGGGACCAGGCCTGAGGCACTGGAGCTAGAGCTGCTTTTGGGCAGTGGGCGACCCAAAGCTGTGCTGCAGGCTGTGGGGCAGCTGGTGCAGAAGAAACAGTGGGAGCGGGCTCTGGAGGCTGGCTTGGCCCTTGGCCCCTCCAGCCCCCTGCTCCGTACTGAGATCTTCAAACTGCTACTGGCCGAGTTTGCCCAGCACCGCCAGCTTGATGATCACCTCCCCCTCCTTTGCCGCCTGTGCCCACCGGAACTGGCCCCACACGAGCTCCTTCTTCTACTGCGGACATACCTCCCAGATGAGGAGGGGTCTCCTGCCC
The DNA here is from genome assembly GCF_963383645.1 of Muscardinus avellanarius. NCBI lineage: Eukaryota > Metazoa > Chordata > Mammalia > Rodentia > Gliridae > Muscardinus > Muscardinus avellanarius. The sequence continues at coordinate 134,820,535 of NC_137789.1, forward strand.
CATTTCCTGAGCCTGGAACAGAGCCCCCTCTCACCGTGGGCTTGCTTAGAGCCCTGCTGGAGCAGACTGGTGCGCAAGGACGACCCTTGGGCCCAGTTCTAAGCCTGTATGAGGACATTTTGTGGGACCCAGGCACTCCACCCCCCACCCCGCCTCGGGGACCAGTGACCACCCTCCAGGCATCGGATCACCCAAGTCTGGAGGCCTGAGCATTATCGGGACAGGGCCTCTATGCCTGACCCAGGAAATCGTGTGTTGGACACAGTGATCAGCGAAGGGTACCTAGGAGTTGGAGGGGACCAGGGTGGAACCTGTGTGTGCAATATTCTTCTCTCTTCTGGATCAATTTTTAAAATGTATATAAATGTTGATTATACACACTGTTTTTGTGTTTTTGAAATGCTGAAGGTCTTGGGGGTTCTGGGTTATAAAGGAAGTGGTTGAATCTGGATGTGTTGGCAAAAGCAGCCATTTCCAGTCATGATATAATGAACATTTTTGAGTCTCCTCTTTCTCTCTTTCTGTCTGTCTCTCCTCCTCCTCCTCCTCCTCCTCCTCCTCCTCCTCCTCCTCCTCCTCCTTCTTTCTCTCTCTCTCTCTCTCTCTCTCTCTCTCTCTCTCTCTCTCTCTCTCTCATTTTAAAATTTCCGGTCCTGGGGATTGAACCCAGGGGCCATCCACCTCTGAGCTACACACACACACCCCCGAAGCACTTTTTATTTATACATTTATTTATTTGAAACAGGGTCTCACTAGTTTGTTGAGTCTCACTAAATTACTGAAGCTGGTCTCAACTTCCCAAGGACTGGGATTACAAATGTGTAATCCAGCCATATCTATCTTATTTATTTATTTATTGCAGTACAGAGTATGGAACCCAGGGGCATTCTACCTCCAAGCTACACCCACAGCCCTATATTTTATTCTTTATTTTGAAGCAGGGTCTCACTGAGTTGCAAAGGGCCTCACTAAGTAGCTGAGGCTCTCCGCGAACTGCAATCCTCCTGTTTCAGCCTCCAGGATGCTGGGATTACAAGTGTGCACCACCACACCCAGCTTATTTTTTTATTTTGAAATAGGGTCTTCCTAATTTGCTGAGTCTGGCCTCAACCTTGCGATCCTTCTGTCTCAGCTTCCTAAGAACTGGGATTACATGCATGCACTACCACACGTGGCTTATTTGTGAGGATTTCATATATGCTAAGCACTCTGCTGATCTTTATGTACTTCCTCTTTTATTTTTTTCTTCAGTACTAGGATCAAGTGAACCAGGGGCATTCTGCCTCCAAGCTACACCCCAACCCTATTTTTTATTCTTTATTTTGTTTTGTTTTGATTTTTGTGGTACTGAGAATTGAACCCAGAGGCATTCTACCTCTTAGTTATACCCCCAGCCCTATTTTTTCTTCTTTATTTTGAAACAGAGTCTCACTAAGTAGCAATCCTCCTGTCTCGGCCTTCTAAGTACTGAGATTACAAGCATGTGCCACCACACCCAGCTCTGGCTTATTTTTTATTTATTTACTTACTTACTTTTTAAATATTTATTTATTTAGTTAGTTAGTTAGTTGTGATACTAAGGACAGAACCCAGGGACATTCTACCTCCAAGCTACACCCCCAGCCCTATTTTATTTTTATTTTGAAACAGGGTTTCACTAGGTTGATGAGAGCCTCACTACTAGCTGAGGCTGTCCTTGAACATGTGATCCTACTGTCTCAGCCTCCAAGTACTGGGATCCCCAGCCCTTTTAATTCTCTCTTTTGGGACAAGGTCTCACTAAGTTGTTGAGGCTGACCTCGAACATGCGATCTTCCTGTCTCAGTGTCCTGCATAACTAGGATTACAGGTGTGAGCCACCACACTCAGATTAGCTGAAACAATTGAACTACCTCACTGTATAGCCCACTAGCTCCTGCCTTCTTAGGCCTGGGTGCACTGCTCACCCTTGGCTCCATGCTGGTCTCTCTAGCCTGTTGTGAGGAGGGTACTCGAAAGAGTCATGCCAAGCCGGGCATGTTGGCATACGCCTGAAACCCCTGTATTGGGGAGGCTGAGCCAGGAAGATTGCAGGTTCAAGGACAACCTCAGCAAGTAGTGAGACTCTCATCAGCCTAGTGAGATCCTGCCTCAAAATAAAAATAAAATGGGGCTGAGGGTGTAGCTTGGAAGTAGAACACTCCTGGGTTCAAACCACACATAATAAATAAATAAATAAATAGATAAATAAATAAAAAGAGCTATGTTACCCTTTCCCCAGAACTCTTCTCCCAACTAGAATTATGATGGTCCCTGAGCCCATGCCTGTTTCCTACAGGATTCCTGGAACAGCCCCAAGTGATTTTTATTGTGTTGTATTGTATTGTTTTATATTGCCCTCAAACCTCTGCTGCTCCTGTCTCAGCCTCTCAAGTAACAGAATCAAAGGTGAGTGCCACCATATTTGGCTCATTCAGAGTATTGTAATAAATCTGATCAATTTCAGCACCTACTTGAGTCTTCAGAGTAAAGGCCAAATCTAACAAAAACATCCCTTCTGCCACTCTGGCTCTACTTCTTTTTCCAGTCTTATTTCCAACCATTCTTTTTTGTTCATTTTATTTGTTTGTTTTTGTAATACTAGAGATGAACCCAGGGGTATACTACCTCTGAGCTACCCCAGCCCTATTTATTTTTACTTTGAAACAGGGATGGGAAATCCTGAGTCAAAGAGGACCAGAGGAGAGGCAGGCAGCAGAGGATAGTGGGAATGGAGGGTGTAAGTCAGAGCACTCAAGCTCTGACCCTGAGGGAATTCATCCTTCTGAAGTGTTCCACACTATGCAGATGAACCAGACTTTGGTTTACACTGACCTGAGTGGTCAGGAAAAGAGAAGCACAGCTGGATCTGAGGCAGCTCCAGACTCCAGGTTCCATAGGGAGCCACCCCACCCTGGAATGTTTGTCTCGCTCCTCCAGGGATGAGGGAGAAAACCAGTAAAATCCTCAGCTTGGCTCCCATGGGCCACCACTCAGCGGCTTCTTAGGCACAGGCTCCCCCTCCTGGCTACTCTCAGCACTGCCGGCTCCACGCGTTACCCTCAAACATGCACACACTTGAATTTTCTCAGCTAAGGACTGAGGAAGCCTCTAGAGGTAGTAAATCAAGATTTTCTTTTTTTTTTATTTTTTATTTTTTTGGTGGTACTGAGGGTGGAACCCAGAGGCTTTCTACCTCCGGGTTATACTCCCAGACCTATTTTTTATATTTTATTTGGAAACAGGGTCTCACTAAGTTGCTGAGAGCCTAAGTAGCTAAGGCTGGCTTTGAACTTGTGCAATCCTCCTGTCTCAGCCTCCCAAGCGCGAGGAATACAAGCGTGCGCCACCACGCCCGGCTAGTAAATCAAGATTTTCGGAGGGCAAGAGAGGAGAGAGAAGACGTCAGGAGAGAATTGACAAAAGACAACCATGGAGAGAGGAAGGGGTCCTGGACTTGTACTAGGAGAGTGTCAGAAGAAAGGGAGCCTGAGTTGCTAGGGTGCTTCCTCTCAAGGATTGGAAGCTGAGGTCACAGAAGGTTCCTGGAAGAGCACAATGAGGTCACATTTTTCTATGAATTTGAAATATAAGAATGCCAGGCCTTACTTAAAAATCAATACAATCTCGTTTTAGGCACAAAATTGGTGAAATGGAGCCAGGTGTGGCGGCACACACTTCTTAATATCAGCATTTGGGAGGCTGAGACAGGAGGATCCAGGTTCGCAGACACCCTCAGCTACTTAGTGAGGCCCTTTGCAACTCAGTAAGACCCTATTTCAAAATATAGAATAAAAAGTAGGGCTAGACCGGGCGTGGTGGCACACACTTGTAATCCCCATGTTTGGGAGGTTGAGGCAGGAGGATCGCACAGGTTCGAAGCCAGCTTCAGCTACTTAGTGAGGCTCTCAGCAACTTAGTGAGACCCTGTTTCCAAATAAAATATAAAAAGGTCTGGGAGTATAGCTCGGAGGTAGAAAGCCTCTGGGTTCCACCCCTAGTACCACAAAAAAAAAAAAAAAAAAAAAAGTAGGTCTAGGGGTGTAGTTCAGAGGTAGAATGCCCCTGGGTTCCATCCCCAGTACTGCCCAAAAAAAAAAAAAAAAAAAAAAAAGTGTGAAATGGAGGCGAATTTCTTTTGAATAAGGGGGGTATGGGAAGGTAGCTTAATGGCAGAACACTTGCCTAGCATTCCTGAAGTCCTAGGTTTGACCTCCAGCACCACACAAGAGTTTAAAAAAAAACAAACTTTAAGAGTCACAATTCCAGCTGGGCGTGGTGGCGCACGCTTGTAATCCCAGCATTTGGGAGAGTGAGACTGGAGGATTGCGGTTCCCAGACAGTCTCACCTACTTAGTGAGGCCCCCCGCAACTTAGACCCTGTTTTAAAATAAAGAATAAAATATAGGACAGGGGGGTGTAGCTCAGAGGTTGAATGCCCCTGGTTTCCATCCCCAGACCTGCAAAAAAAAAAAAAAAATAGAGTCACAATTCCAAGGTAAATGGGCCATGTGAACTGTAAACTGCATTTACACTTTATAAGTGCATGAGTTCCTATTTTGGCTGGTAAGCAAAAATTCAGGTGGGGAGAGAGGCTGAATCAGGCTGCGAGTGAGAGGTGAATGAGTTGTCAATCACTAGTTGTGGAGAGAAATCTTCTAGTGGTTTCTCCTCTAATTCCCCAAGGGACAGAGCAGGTGTGGGCCTGGCTCCAGATGTCTCCAGATAGACAGGAACAAGAACAGTGTCGAGGCCGGGTGTGGTGGCGCACGCTTGTAATCCCAGCATTCGGGAGGCTGAGACCAGAGGATCACGGTTCGCAGACAGCCTCAGCTACTTAGTGAGACCCTCTGCAACTCAGTGAGACCCGGTTTCAAAATAAAGAATAAAAAATAGGACAGGGGCTGTAGCTCAGAGGTCGAATGCCTCTGGATTCCATCCCCAGAACCACAAAAAAAAAAAAAAAAAAAAAAAAACAGAGTCGAGGAGAGACAGGATGAGAGAGCTGCCTGGGAAGATGGGGCTGGACCAGGAGCAGAGGAGAGATAAAAGGGAATAGGGAGAAGGGTGTGGGAGGAAGAGCCAGGGAAATGTGCTTGCTCTGGGGAACAGAGGAGGCTCTGAGGTAGGGAGCTTCTGGGAGAAAGGGGCAGAGAGGGGGTCCTGTGAGAACTCTCACCAGATTTATGGCCAACATATACAGCTAATAGGCCAGCTGGGCTAACCGAGCTCCTGGAAGTTTTCATTATCTAGGGAGTAGAAGACCCCCAGGGAAGGAGCTGGAAGGGGCTAGGGAAGTGGGAGGGAGGTGGTGGCCTCCACTAAGAATCAAGACAGTCTACCTCATGTTGGGCCTCCAGGAAGTTCTGGCACAGCAGACCATCCAGGTCTTGCATAGGGGTCAGGTTCATCGTCTATATTTTTGTTTAATTCTGGGAGAAAGTGGGAAGAGCTGAACATTTCCCTCATTACCACCAGCAGCCCCAGACAGGTTCTAGAAACAACCAGAGCCCCAGATTTGGGGGGCAAATTTTCACCAGAAGAGGTGGACGGAGCCATGATTCTGAAGGCTATAATAGAGGAGGGCTATAATAGCGTTCTTTCTTTCTTTGTTATTATTTTCAAGTAGTACCAGGGATGGAACCCAGGGACATTCTACCTCTGAGTTATATACCCAGCCCTATTTTATTTTATTTTATCTTATTTTATTTTATTTTATTTGCAGGTCTGGGGATAGAACCCAGGGGCATTCTTCCTCCAAGCTACACCCCCTGCCCTGTTTTTTATTCTTTATTTTGAAACAGGGTCTCACTAAGTTGCAAAGGGCCTCACTAAGTAGCTGAGGCTGTCCGCGAACTGCAATCCTCTGGTCTCAGCCTCCTAAATGCTGGGATTACAAGTGTGCGCCACCACGCCCAGCTTTTTTTTTTTTTATTTAATTTAATTTTTTTGGTGATACTGGGGTTCCTGGAAACCCTACTACCTCCGGGCTACACTCCCAGACATATATATATATATATATATATATATATATATATATATATATATATACACACACACACATATATATATACATACACACACACACACACACACACACACACACACATATATATTTTTCTTTTTTTTTTGAAACAGGGTCTCTTAAGCCAGTGAGGTTGGCTTCGAACCTGCATGATCCTCTCGTCTCCACCTCCCAGGTGTGGGGATTACAAGCATGCGCCACCACGCCCGGCTCCAGCCCTATTTTATTTTATTTTTTATTCTGAAACAGGATCTCACTAAGTAACTGAAAAAAAATGAAAAGATTGAGGAGAGGTATCAGGTCAGAGGAACTCAGATATATCCAGTCCAGGCCCTGGGCTAAAGCAGGGGGTACTAACATGAATATATCAAGAGAGTTTCCCAGAGGGGAAATAAAAAGACTGCTCAGCAATGACCAAACTAGCGCATGTTCTCATGGCTCCTTCAGGGTAATAGAGGGTCCATGTGGGGTATGAAATTTTGGGGAGAGAGACCCATCAGTAACCACTTCCTCCCTCCATCACACTGGTCACCCCCTAGTGAGTTCCCCAATGAGTAGGTCTCCTCCACATGTGTCCTTTGCTGGATATAAGGGAGGGGCTGCTTTAAAAGAGGAGGTGAGGTTGGGCCTGGTGGTGTTCACCTAGAATTCCAGTATTTGAGAAACTGAGACAGGAGGATTGCAGGTTGAAAGCCAGCCTCAACAACTTAGTGAGGCTCTCAGCAACTTAGGGAGACCCTATATTAAAATAAAAATTTAGGCCAGGCGTAGTGGTACACTCTTGTAATCCCAGCATTTGGGAGGCTGAGAGAGGAGGATCTGGGTTTGTGGACAGCCTCAGCTACTATTTAGTGAGGCCCTTTGCAACTCAGTGACACCCTGTTTCAAATTAAAGAATAAAAATAGGGCTAGAGGTGTAGCTCAAAGGTAGAATGCTTCTGGATTCTACCCCTGGTACTGCAAAAAATTAATTAATTAATTTAATTTAAGAAATAGGACCAGGGGCATAGCTTGGAGGTAGAAGACTACAGAAAGAAAAAAAAAAAAAAAGAGCCAGGTAGTAGTGGCATACACCTGCAATCCCAATACTTGGGAGGCTGAGATAGGAGAATCGCAGGTTTGAGAACAGCTTCAACAAATAGTGAGACTCTCATCAACCTAGAGAGACCCTGTTTCCAAATAAGAAATAAAATCAAGCTAGGAGTGTAGCTTGAAGGTAGGATGCCTCTGAGTTCAATACCCAGTGCCAGAGAGAGAGAGAGAGAGAGAAAGAGAGGGAGGGGAGGAGGAGGGGGAGAGGGAGAGGGAGGGGGAGGGGGAGAGGGAGAGAGAGAAAGGAGGTGAGAAGAGCTTGAGCGTGTACAGGTTGGAGGTTTGTAATGTCCTCACACTGTTCCTAGAGTGGTCTGGCTTCTGCTAGTGCTGACCCTTCCCGGTCACCAACATTTGTGGGTCTGTCTCAATTTAAAGACTTTTTTTTTCTTTTTAATTGGAGCTTGATCCCAGGTATGCTCTATCACTGCACCACCAGCCCTTTTTATTTATTTATTTATTTATTTATTTATTTAGTTAGTTAGTTAGTTAGTTAATTAGTTAGTTTTTTATTCTAGGGGTACTGAGAGTTGAACCCAGGGGTGTTCTCTGAGTTTGATTCCAATGTTCTGCCCCTAAAAAAGAATTAAACTAGAAACTCCTTATGAATTCCAAAAGATATATCCACCCAGAACCTCATGACATGATCTTATTTGAAAATAAGTGTACTTACAAATGTAATTAAGGTAAAGATCTCAAGAAGAGATTATCCTAGATTAAGATGAGCCCTAAATTCAATAATAACCGTGTGTGTGTGTGTGTGTGTGTGTGTGTGTGTGTGTGTACGTATGCGCTACTGGGAATTGAACCCAAGGGCTTTCCACCTCTGAGCTATGCCCCCAGATCTATTTCATTTTTTAAATTTTGAAATATGACCTCACAGCCTGGTATGGTTGTATACATTTCTTTTTTTTTTTTTTTTTTTTTTTTTTTTTGGTGGTACTGGGGTTCCTGGAAGCCCTTCTATCTCCGGACTACACTCCCAGACCTATTTTTACATTTTTATTTGGAAACAGGGTCTCCTAAGCCAGTGCACGCGCAGCTGGCTTCGAACCTGCGCGATCCTCCTGTCTCTGCCTCCCAAGCGCGGGGATTACAAGCGTGTGCCACCACACCCGGCTACATTTCTAATACCAGTAGTTGGGAAGCTGAGACACGAGGATTGAAGGTTTAAAGCCAGCCTCAGCAACTTAGCAAGGCTCTCAGAAAATAAACAAGACCCTGTTTACAAACAAAAAAAAATAAAATAGGGCTGGAGATATAGCCCAGAGGTAGAATGCCCCTAGGTTCAATCCTCAGTACAAAAAAAAAAAAAAATTAAAGTCAATGCACAACTGGGTTTAGTGGTGCAAACCTATAATCCCAGTACTTTGATTACTGAGACAGGATGATTGAAGATTCCAGGACAGCCTCAGAAATTTAGCAAGACCTTCAGCAACTAAGACCTTGTTTAAAAAAATTTTTTTCCAAGGGCCAGAGGTATAGCTTGGAGGTAGAATACCCCTGGATTCAATCCCTAGTACCACAAAAGTAAACAAATAAAGTCCAGTTCAAATCGGGGTGCCCCCTCCAAAACAAACAAACAAGTAAATAAAGTTAATGTACAGGTTGAAAAAAAAACAAGTGTTACAGTTTAGGGGGGAACTGATCCCGGGGACCTCTGTTAGGCTCCTGGAAACTGTTCCCATAGCTGCGGGTCCTTGTCCTGAACTAGGATAAATATAATACTAGTCTTAACTCTTACTGAAAACTTAAATGAGGCTGGGCGTGGTGGCTGGGCGTGGTGGAGCATGCTTGTAATCCCAGCATTTGGGAGGCTAAGACCAGAAGATTGTGGTTCGCGGACAGCCTCAGATATTTAGTGAGGCCATCCATAATTGAATGAGACCCTGTTTCAAAATAAAGAATAAAAAATTGGGAAGGGAGTGTAGCTTGGAGGTCAAATGCCTCTGGGTTCCATCTCCAGACCTAAAAAAAACAAAAAACAAAAAAAAAACCTTAAATGAGTTTATTATTGCAAATACAGATGTACAGGAGACAGTTTACATCCCGGGATAGTATAGGGGGGTGGCCCTAAGTGAAGTCACCAACGATTCCTGGACACAGAGTATTTTTATAACCAATCTTCTGACCTGACTAAATCTGTCCTTTCTCTGGGCAGCTCCTACAATATGGAGATTCCTCCCTGTAGACCTGTGCCATCTCCAGCACAGAACCCAAGCCTTTTGTTACACTTCAAAATGTGTTAAGTTTCTTATCTGAAGTCCGGGATTCCCCCATGTCCTTGAGGAAGTTTGCTTCTCTTAGAAATGTAAAAAGATCGTAGGCTTTTAGGCTTCTATTCTCTCACTAATCACCCTTGGCGCCTGGAAATCTGCAGCCCTATCCTCAAAGCTTCTGGATTTTTTTTTTTACTACCGGAGATATGTTTTGAAAATTGAAAATCTTTCCCAATGCTGGCACATTAATACATTTTGAAGCCTCTTCCCGATACTGGTACAATAAGTATTATCAAAATTAAGTATGAGCCGGGCATGGTGGCGCACGCTTGTAATCCCAGCATTTGGGAGGGTGAGACCGGAGGATCGTGGTTCGCGGACAGCCTCAGCTACTTAGTGAGGCCCTCTGCAACTCAGTGAGACCCGATTTCAAAACAAAGAATAAAATATTGGGCAGGGGGTGTAGCTCGGAGGTCAAATGCCCCTGAGTTCCATCCCCAGACCCGCATGAAAAAAAAAAGTATGAAAATTCCTTTGCCTACTTAAAGTTGAACTTCTCGGTAAATTCAAATCGGACCTTTTTTTCCTCCATCATAGAACAAATTATTGTCTCAGTGGTTGAACTCTAGGTTTGGAGGTTGGCTTGCATTTAGGGTCTCTGTTGTTTGAAAAATGCTTGAGTCAAAGCCAGGCAAGGTGGCACATGTTTGTAATCCTAGTACTAAGGAGGCTGAGACAGAAGAATCCTGGTTTGTGACCAGCCTCAGCAACTTAATGAGGTCCTCCACAATTTAGTGAGACCCTCCACAACTTAGTGAGATGCTGTTTTAAAATAAAAAATAAAAATTTGGGCTGGGGTGTAGCTTGGAGGTAGAATGCCTCTGGGTTCAATCCCCAATAACACACACACACGCACACACGCGCACACACACACACACACACACACACACACACACACACACACAAATGCTTGGGTCAGTAAATCCACACTGAGTTTCACTGAGAAGCTGCCTCTACTCTGGCCGGGTCCCTTGTTCAGAATGGAATCTCACTTCGCTTGAGTGCATACAGCTGTGGTGGCCCTAAGTGCAATGAGCCAATAATGCAGCTCCATGGTGCTTGAGGCAAGATACAAACCTAGGAGCTGAACCGGTGTGGTGGCACATGCTTGAAATCCTAGCATTTGGGAGGCTGAGACAGTAGGATTGTGGTTCACGAACAGCCTCAGCTACTTAGTGAAACTCTGTGCAACTCATTGAGTCCTTGTTTCAAAATAAAGAACAACAACAACAACAACAAAAAATAGGGCTGGGGGTATAGCTCGTAGGTAGAATGCTCCTGGGTTCCATCCCCAGTACCACAAACAAAATAAAATAGAGTTGAGGGTGTAGCTCAGAGGTTGAATGCCCCTGTGTTCAATTCCCAGTACCTTTCCCCCCAAAAAAAGAAATCTAGGAGCTATGCCTTGCTCAAGCATCAGTTTTTCAACAGACATCCTGACTGTTTCAGTTTGAGACTCAGACTCCTTTCTCCTAGTCCTGCTTTGGATTGCCCAGCCCCAGCTATTCTCTAAACCTATCCTGGTCTGTTCAAATCCTTCTTTTTAATTAATTAATTAATTTTTGGTACTGGAGATTAAATGCTGTATCAAAAAACTACCACGCCCAGCTTTTTTTTTTAAACAAAGTCTCCCTAAGGATAAAAGGGACTTTCGTGAAGATGGCGATTGAGAACAGCAGTATTTATGAGTCCCGCTAACAATTGATCTCTATTGTCACAAAATCAGCACTTTTCATAGCCAGAAAACACCATCAGCAGAGACATAAAAACTGTAAATACAAAGGACAGAGAAAAAGAAGACTAGAAGAACAACCAGAGATCAGAAAAGAAACCAATCCTCATTGCGCCTCGCAGCACCAGGCTCCAGAGAAGAAAGGGATTCAGAACGGAGCTCAAAACCAGAAAAGCAATACACCAGCCTCAGGGCCGAGGGCGCAGCAGCAGCAGCGGCATATTGCCATCAGTGGCGGCAAGTTCACCGCGCCCGCAACAGCTCATAAGTGCATTCAATAACCCACCAAGCTCCAGAGAAGAAAGGTAAACAAGGAGCTGAAGTGAGTAGCTTCGGATCATTCAGGTGTAATTCAGCAGTTTTTTCAGTGCAAAGAACGTCTAAAACTCCCAGTGGCCAGGCTCATCACGCCCTCCAGGGACTCAGAATGGAGATCAAAACCAAAAAAGAAATATGCCAACCTCACAGCTGAGGGCATGGCAGCAGTGCCAAATTGTCAGCGGGAGCAAGTCCACCGCGCCCGCAAAAGCTCCAGCTCAGTGCACTCAATAACCATAAGTGAAGTTGCGGCCCCCAAAGGAGAAATCCCAGTACTGCACCCCCAGGGACTTGTGCAGCTTTGACAATCTCCCTGGGTCTGAGATTTTGCAGTCCAACCCAGTGAAGGAGTAGATGTGGCAGATATAGCACAACCTAGTTGCAGCTCCCCATGGGAAAACACCCAGCCTGGCACCCCCATGGTCTCGCGCAGCCTCGATTAACTTCCTGGGTCTGAGACTTTGCGATAAAACCCAGTAAAGAAGTAGTGGTGACTGAGATTACCACAGACTTGAGATCCAAAGCACCCTAAGTGAAGTAATAGTGACCCAGAGAAGAATCCAGAGAAGGCACAAACTTCTGAAATCATGGGAAAGAGGAACAACAATAGAGCACAGAATGCCCACAACCCCACGACATCAGAACCGGATAACACAGAAAATTAGAGATCTACAGAAGATCAAATCAGGAATATAACTGTAGAAATAATACAGGACCTCCAAAAATAATTTAGAGAGAGTTATTTAAAAGAAATAAGTGATGCAATCATTGAAGTAAAGGCCTCAATTCAAAGTATAAACAATCTATTAGACCACATGGAGAATAGAATCTCGCTCCTAGAAGATGATCACTCCAAAAACGAATGAAGAGTTTATAATTTAGAAAAAAAAATCCGACAGCAGGAATTTGACATTGAAGAAATATGGGCCCATTTTAAGAGAGCTAACCTAAGAATAATTGGAATAGAGGAGGGAAAAGAAGGTGAAACCAAAGGGATCAATAATCTCTTCAAGGAATTAATAAAAGAAATTTTTCCAAACAGAGCAAGAGGTCGATACACAGGTCCAGGAAACTTATAGAACTCCCTTTTGGCTGGGCGTTGTGGCACATGCTTGTAATCCCAGCATTCGGGAGGCTGAGACTGGAGGATCATGGTTCGCAGACAGCCTCAGCTACTTAGTGAGGCCCTCTGCAACTCAGTGAGACCCGGTTTCAAAATAAAGAATAAAAAATTGGGCAGGGGAGTGTAGCTCAGAGGTCAAATGCCCCTGGGTTTCATCCCCAGACCTGCAAAAAAAAAAAAAAAAAAGAACTCCCTTTAGACAGGCTCAGAGAAGAGGTTCCCCATGCCACATAATTGTCAAAGTGACCAATGTGGAAGCCAAGGAGAGAATCTTAAAGGTAACAAAAACAAAAGACCAAGTGACATTCACAGGCAAACCAATTAGAATCACTCCAGGCTTCCCAAACCAAGTCATGAAAGCCAGAAGGGCTTGGAGTAACATATTCCAAACTCTGAAAGAAAACCATTTCCAGCCAAAAATTTTCTACCCAGCAAAACTATCTATCAAATTAGATGTGGAAGTAAGAAGCTTCCATGACAAACAGAAACTGAAGGAATTTATGTCTTCAAAACCAAAGCTAGGGAAAATACTCAAAGAGATTAACTACAAAAAAGAAATAGGTAATACACGCCATAACCAAAGAAACAAGATTTCCCATCCAGCAGACAACTAAGCAAAGAAGAATAAGCAGTATCTCAAACAGAAATAAAATCTTAACATGTTAGGAATTTAAAAATATCTCTCAATAATCACACTGAATGTAAATGGCCTCAACTTCCCAATAAAAAGACATAAAGTGGCAAAATAGATTAAAAACCAGAATCCATCCATCTGCTGCTTACAAGAAACACACCCGACAAGTAAAGATAGGAACAAACTCAAGGTAAAGGGCTGGAGCAAGGTAATCCATGCCAATGGAACTTGAAGACAAGCAGGAGTAGCAACTATGATATCAGACAAGCTAGACTTCAAACCCAAACTTATTAGAAGAGACAAAGAAGGTCATATTTTACTGGTAAAAGGAATAATCCAGCAAGAGGAAATAACAATAATCAACATATATGCTCCAAACATAGGTGTAGCTACTTTCATAAATCAAACTCTTTGTGACATGAAGTCATACATAAATCCCAATACAATAATACTGGGAGACTTCAACACACCTCTCACAACATTAGACCGATCTTCCAGACAAAAGGTCAGTAAAGATGCCTCAGAACTAAAGAACACCATTAATCATATGGACCTGTTGGACACATATAGAATATTTCACCCAACTACAGTTGAGTTTACATTTTTCTCAGCTGCTCAAGGAACCTTCTCCAAAATAGATCACATCCTAGGACACAAAATGACCACTAGCAAATTCAAAAAATGTCACATACTTCCCTGTGTCATTTCAGACCATAATGGAATGAAACTAGAAATCAACTATAAGAAGACCCAGAGAAACAACATAAACATGTGGAGACTGAACACCACACTTTTTTTTGGTGGTACTGGGGTTCCTGGAAGCCCTTCTACCTCCGGGCTACACTCCCAGACCTATTTTATATTTTTTTTATTTGGAAACAGGGTTTCTTAAGCCAGTGAGGCTGGCTCCGAACCAGCATGATCCTCCTGTCTCCAACTCCCAAGCACGGGGATTACAAGCATGTACCACCATGTCCTGCTGAACACCACACTTCTGAATGAAGAATGGGTCATAGAAGATGTAAGAGGTGAAATCAAGAAATTTCTAGAAACAAATGAAAATAATGAAATGACATATCAAATCTTCTGGGACACTTTGAAGGCAGTATTAAGAGGAAAATTTATAGCACAGAGTACTCACATAAGAAAAATAGAATATTTTCAAATAAATAACCTAACAACACGCTTCAAAGCCCTTGAAAAACAGGAACAATCGAACCCCAAAGCCAGTAGAAGACAGAAAATTATTAAAATTAGAGCAGAATTTAAGGAAATAGAGAATAAAAAACAATACAGAAAATCAACCAAACCAAAAGCTGGTTTCTTAAAAAAATTAACAAGATAGATAAACCACTAGCCAACCTAACTAAAAAAAAAAGAGAGAATCAACCCAAATTATGAAGATAAGAGATGAAAAAGGAGACATTACTACTGACAGTGTAGAAATCCAGAGGATTATCAGAAACTACTTTGAAAAACTATACTCCAACAAAATGGAAAATCTCAGGGAAATTGACAACTTCCTAGATAAATTCAACCTTCTTAAATGGAGTCAAGAAGATATAGAACACTTAAACCAACCAATAACAATCAAAGAGATTGAAACAGCAATAAAGAGCTTACCATCAAAGAAAAGCCCAGGACCAGATGGTTTTCCAAGTGAATTCTATAAAACCTTTATAGAAGACCTAACCCCAATACTCCTCAAACTATTTTGTGAAATGGAAAAAACGGGGACTTTCTCAAATACATTCTAAGAAGCCAACATCACACTAATACCCAAACTGAATAAAGACAGTTCAAGGAAGGAAAACTACAGGCCTATATCTCTGATGAACTTGGATGCAAAACTATTAAAGAAAATACTAGCAACACACATTCAAAACCACATAAAGAAAATCATAGCCGGGCGTGGTGGTGCACGCTTGTAATCCCCACGCTTGGGAGGCAGAGACAGGAGGATCATGCAGGTTTGAAGCCAGCCGCACTGGCTTAAGAGACCCTGTTTCCAAATAAAAATATAAAAAATAGGTCTGGGAGTATAGCCCAGAGGTAGAAGGGCTTCCAGGAACCCCAGTACCACAAAAAAAAAAAAAGAAAGAAAAAAAGAAAATAATATATAATATACCATGACCAGGTAGGGTTCATCCCAGGGATACAAGGCTGGTTCAACATACAAAAATCAATCCATGTAATTCATCATATAAACAGAATCAAATACAAAAATCACATGATCATTTCAATAGACGCTGAAAAAGCATTTGATAAAATCCAACATCCATTTATGATAAAAACACTGCAGAGAATTGGAATAGGAGGAACATATCTCAACATCATAAAGGCAATCTACAATAAGCCCACTGCCAACATCATATTAAATGGGGAAAAACTTCAAGAATTCCCCCTAAAAACAGGAAGAAGACAAAGATGTCGCCCGGCATGGTGGCGCAGGCTTGTAATCCCTGCGCTTGGGAGGTGGACACAGGAGGATCGTGCAGGTTCTAAGTCAGCTGCGCTGGCTTAAGAGACCTTGTTTCCAAATAAAAATAATATAAAAATAGGTCTGGGAGTGTAGCACGAAGGTAGAAGGGTTTCCAGAAACACCAGTACCACATAAATAAATAAATAAATAAATAAATAAATAAATAAATAAATAAATAAATACAGGAACAAGACAAGGATGTCCATTATCACCACTTCTTTTCAATATAGTACTAGAGACTCTAGCCAGAGCAATAAGGCAAGAAAAGGAAATCAAAGGAGTACAAATAGGAAAAGAAGAACTCAAACTTTCACTATTTGCAGATGACATGATACTATACTTAAAAAACCCAACATACTCAACCAAAAAGCTTATAGAACTGATCAACAAATTCAGCAAAGTGTCTGGATACAAAATCAATCTTAAAAAATCAGAAGCTTAGAGCCGGGTGTGGTGGCGCACACTTGTAATCCCCGCGCTTGGCAGGCTGAGAAAGGAGGATCACGCAGGTTCGAAGCCAGCCTCAGCTATTTAGTGAGGCTCTCAGCAACTTAGTGAGACCCTGTTTCCAAATAAAATATAAAATGGGTCTGGGAGTATAGCCTGGAGGTAGAAAGCCTCTGGGTTCCGCCCCCAGTACCACCAAAAAATAAATAAAAATAAATAAATAATAAATCAGAAGCTTTCCTACACACCAACCATAAATCCACTGAAAAAGAAATTCAGAAAACACTTCCACTCAGGATCTCCCACAAAAAAAAATAAAATACTTAACCAAGGAGGTAAAAGATCTCTACAAAGAAAATTATAAAACACTGAAAAAAGAAATCGAAGATCTTAGAAGATGGAAAGATCTTCCATGTTCATGGATTGGCAGAATAAATATCATTAAAATGGCCATCCTTCCAAAAATGATCTACAGATTCAATGAAATGCCCATTAAACTACCAAGATCATTCCTCACAGACAGAAAAATCAGTCCTTAAATGTATTTGGAATAACAAAAAGCCCAGAATAGCCAAAGTAGTTCTCAGCAACAAAAACCATGCAGGAGGAATCACAATACCTGACTATAAACTATACTACAAAGCCATTGTAATAAAAACAGCATGGTACTGGCACAAATCAGATACATAGACCAATGGAGCAGAATTGAAGACCCACAAACAAGTCCACACACTTTCAGCCAATTGATTTTTTACAAAGATGCCAAAAACATACACTGGAAAAAAGCCTGTTCAACAAATGGTGTTGGCAAAACTGGTTAACCATATACAGACATTTGGAAATTAATCCCAATTTCTCACCCTGCACAAAAGTCAACTCAAGATGGATCAAAGACTTGGAAATCAAACCAGAGACCTTGAAGCTCCTTGAAGAGGGCATAGGTCCAACACTGCAACACATAGGCACAGATAAACACTTTCTCAACAAGACCCCAAAGGCACAACAAATTAAAAGGCAAATCAATACGTGGGATTGCATGAAACTGAAAAGCTTCTGTTCAGCAAAGGTAACTATCAAGAACCTCAATTGAGAGCCAACAGAATGGGAGAAGATTTTTGCCACATAAACCACCGAAAGAGGACTAATATCTAGAATATATAGAGAACTCAAGAAACTCAACACTAAGAAAACAAAGCATCCAATAACAAAATGGGCAAGTGAACTAAATAGACACTTCATGAAAGAAGAAATTCAAATGGCCAATAAATGCATGAAAAAATGCTCAACATCATTGGCAATCAGAGAGATGCAAATCAAAACTACCCTGAGATTTCACCTAACTCCAACTAGAATTGCAATCATTCAAAACACAAACAACAACAGATGCTGGCGAGGATGTGGAGAAGTGGGAACTCTAAAACATTGTTGGTGGGATTGCAAATTAGAGCAGCCAATTTGGAAAAGAGTATGGAGAATCCTCAGAAGAATGGGAACAAATCTAACATTTGATCCAGCAATACCACTTCTGGGTATCTACCCAAAAGAAAAGAAACCAAACTACCAAACTAATGCATGTGTATCTATGTTCATAGCTGCACAATTCACCATAGCCAAACTATGGAACCAGCCAAGATGTCCATCAACAGATGAATGGATTACAAAACTGTGGGATATGTACACAATGGAATTTTACTCAGACATTAAAAAAAAACACCCAAAAAACTCAATTACATCATTTTCAGGGAAATGGATGGAACTGGAGGACATTATGCTAAGTGAGATTAGTTAGTCACAAAAAATAAGAAATCAGAGCTTTCCCTAATATGTGAAAGCTAAGAAGAAATGGGTCATAGGAGGAACTCTAGATGAAAAAGGAAATCCTATAGAGGAGCAAACAAAACAACCTAAATGAGGGGATGGGAGGGGAGAAGAAGGAAACTCTCTAAAACACACAATGTACTTAAACATATCGAAGTCAACCACTAAGCCAAGCAAGGGAAGGAGGGATGGGGAGGGAATGGGATGGGAATTGGGTAGGGGTTAAATTGGTGATGTGTACATGTATGTCCACACAAGGTTTTTACCCCAATATGATGTATGAATATAATGACACAAGGTTTTTACCCCAATATGATGGATGAATATAATGCACCAATAAAAAATTTTAAAAAAAGGATGAGGTGCCTGGTGTGGTGGTGCACGCTTGTAATCCCAGCATTCGGGAGGTTGAGACCTGAGGATCACGGTTCGTGGACAGCCTCAGCTACTTAGTGAGGCCCTCTGCAACTCAGGGATACCCTGTTTCAAAATAAAGAATTTTTAAAAAATGGGGCAGGGGGTGTAGCTTGGAAGTCAAATGCCTCTGGGTTCCATCCCCAGACCCGCAAAAAAAAAAAAAAGGATGAGGTGTGGTGACAGTATTTGGGAAGTTGATACAGGAGGATCTCAGCTTTGAGGACAGTCTCGGCAATTTAGTGAGACCTTGTTTCAAAACAAAAAATAACCAGGTGTGGTGGCGCACACTTGTAATCCCAGATTTGGGAGGCTGAGACAGGAGGATCCCGATTCATGGACAGCCTCAGCTACTTAGTGAGGCCCTTTGCAACTCAGTGAGACCCTGTTTCAAAATAAAGAATAAAAATAGGGCTGGGGGTTTAGCTTGAAGGTAGAATGCCCCTGGGTTCAATCCCCATGACCATAAATAAATAAATAAAAATTTAAAAAAAGGATGCCTGGCGTGGTGGCACATGCTTATAATGCCAGCTTTCTGGAGGCTGAGACAGGAGGAGCAAGGCTCAAGGATAGCCTCAGCTACTACTTAGTGAGGCCCTTTGCAACTCAGTAAGACCCTGCTTCAAAATAAAGAATAATAAAAGAATAAAAAATATGGCTAGGGATATAGCTCAGAGGTAGAATGCCCCTGGGTTCTATCCCCAGTACCGCAAATAAAATAAAATAATAAAAAGGAGCCGGTCATGGTAGCACATGCTTGTAATTCCATTACTTGGGAAGCTGAGACAGGAGGACCTGAGGTTTGTAGTCAGCCTCAACTACTTAGTGAGGCCCTCTGAAACTTCATGAGACCCTGTTTCATTTATATATAAAAATAGGCTGGGAGGCTAAGACAGGAGGATGGCAGTTCAAGGGCAGCCTTAGCTACTTAGGCCCTTTGCAACTCAGTGAGACCCTGTTTCAAAATAAAGAATAAAAAATAGGGCTGGGTGTGTAGCTCAGAGGTAGAATGCCCCCTGGGTTCCATCCCTAGACCACAAAAAAAAAAAGAGGGGCTGGGATGTAGCTCAGTGGTAGAACACCCCAGTGTTCAATTCCCTAGTACTTCAAAATAATGATAATAATAAAAAGGGGTGCAGATTGTACATGTTGTTCCTGAGGGAATATCTGCAGAAAATGGCCTCATATAGCTGTTCTTTCCTTATGGAAGCACAGATGTTAGC
This sequence comes from Muscardinus avellanarius, assembly GCF_963383645.1. Classification (NCBI taxonomy): domain Eukaryota; kingdom Metazoa; phylum Chordata; class Mammalia; order Rodentia; family Gliridae; genus Muscardinus; species Muscardinus avellanarius. The sequence continues at coordinate 134,840,140 of NC_137789.1, forward strand.
CAGGCGTGGAGGTACTCACCTATAATCCTAGTATTTGGTAGGCTGAGACAGGAGGATCACAGCCAGCCTTGGCAATTTAGCGAGGCCCTCCACAACTTAGTAAGATCCTGTTTCCGAATAAGAGATAAAATTGGGCTGGGGGAAGCAGAATGCCTCTGGGTTCAATCCCTAGACCCTCCCCCCCCCCAAAAAAAAAAGCACAGATATTCCAGCCCCTGGGAGAGAAAACTGAAGATTGTGTTAGACTAGGGAGAGGGGTAAAGAGCCCAAAAAGGAGAAGAGAGTCAGAAACAGGTGGAGGTCTGGAAGTGAGGAGGGAATGGGTGGAAATAGGGAAGTCACAAATGAGAGAGGAAAATGGAAGAGGGGTCATGGCTAGAGGATGTAGAACATGGACAAGGATTCATTTGGAGGTGTTCTGATTGAAAGGGGACAGCTCTGGGAGAGCTGAGACAGATAAGCTCAAGTAGGGAAGGAATTGCACAGGTGTGGAAGGTGTCCCAGGTTAGGACTGGATCTCCCTGAGGAGATGGGAGGTGCCCTTATCCTGAGGGATTAGCAGTGAGAGATTAGGAGTAGGTGCTGGGTAGGAGAAGGGAGCAAGGGGAGTGTGGTCCCAGCCAGCAGGAAGCCGCGGGCCAGGTGGTGGTGCTGGGAACCAGGCCAATGGAACAAGAGATGCTGCAGAAACCCACATGGTGGCAGCAGAACAGGCTAAAACCAGACAGGAAGAACAGCAAGCAGAGATGAAGACACAGGCCAGCACAGCGCGTGCCAGCAAACCTCGTATTTCATGACCAGGGAGGAACTGGGTGCAGTGGTGTGGTCCCATAATCCTAGCCCCAGTCAATACCTGGGAGGCTGAGACAGGAAGATCAAAGGTTCAAGTCCAGCCTTAGCAAGATCCTGTCTCAAAATTAAAAACAAAAAGAGCTAGGGGTATAGCTCAGTGGTACAGTCCCCCGGGTTCAACCCCCAGTCCCAGAAACAAAGACCTGGGAGGGGCGCAGAGAAATGTGGTCTTGGGCTTCAGCTAGACACCAGGGCACTGCTCATGCATCTCCTGAGTGTACAGAGCGGGGAGGCAGTGGCCACAAAAGAGACTGGAAGCAGAGTTCAGGGTTTTTCTCCCCTCATCTCTTTCTTTTATTTATTTTTCTTTTGGAACTAGGGATTGAACCTAGGGATATTCTACTTCCAAACTATACTTCCAGCACTATTTTATTTATTATTCATTTATTTACTTGTTTTATTTACATACATATATACGTGTGTGTGTGTGTGTGTGTGTGTGTGTGTGTGTGTTACTGAGGATTGAATCTAAGGGCATTCTACCTCTGAGCTACACCCCCAGTCCTATTTTTTATTCTTTATTTTTGAAACAGGTGTTATACTCAAAGTCCGGGACCCCAGGGTGACAGAGACCACCACCACACACAATAATGGAAACACAGGAAGGGGTTTATTGGGGAACTAGCTCGAGCTGGGGTCCAAGTCCCTCCAACACAGTGGAGTCTTGACAAGGACCCCGAGTCTTTGTTCCAAGGCAGTTTTATACATTTCAGTCACTAGGGCTGTGATTTACAAAGGAGTTATCTTTAAACCAAAAGGAATTTTTACTGCTCTTATCACAAGCAACTGACAGGATACTTGGTGCCTCCCATTTGGTTCGTGCCTCCTGGGGTTGACTGGGAGTTTTTCATCCTGACCCAGGTGCCAAAACTGGCACTTAACTGTTAGTTGTATTCTGGGAAACTGAAATTTAGGCCTAGCATGTTTACTGTATGGATGAAGCCTGTCATGGCTCCACTTTGGTCCTACACAGTGTGTCACTAAGTTGCCGAGGACTTCACTAAGTAGTTGAGGCTGGCTACAAACCTGCAATCCTCCTGTCTTAGCCTCCCAAATACTGGGATTATAAGTGTGTGCCACCAGGGCCAGCTTTTTTTTTTTTTTTTTTTTTTTGGTACTGGGAATGGAACTCAGGGGAATTCTACCTTCAAGCTATACCTCCCAGCCCTATTTTTGTTTTTGTTTTTGTTTTTGTGGGTCTGGGGATGGAACCCAGGGGCATTCGACCCCCCAGCTACACCTCCTGCACTGTTTCATATTCTTTATTTTGAAATAGGCTCTCATTAAGTTGCAGAGGGCCTCACTAAGAAGCTGAGGGTGTCCATGAACCGCAGTCCCCCTGTCTCAGCCTCCCGAATGCTGGGATTGTAAACTAGCACCACCATGCCCGGCTCCTATTTTTTATTCTTTATTTTGAAACAGGGTCTCAAAGAGTTGCAAAGGGCTCACTAACTAGTAACTGAGGCTATCCTTGAACCATGATCCTCCTGTCTCAGCCTCCCAAATGCTGGGATTACAGGTGTGCACCACCACACCCAGCTTTATTTTTTTTTTATTTCAAAACAAGTTCTCACTAAATTACTGAGGCTGGGCTGGGCATGGTGGCCCATGCTTGTAATCCCAGCATTTGGGAGGTGGAGACTGGAGGATACAGGTTCAAAGACAGTCTTAACTACTCGACAAGGCATTCACAACCCACTGACACCTTGTTCAAAAAATAAGAATAAAATATAGGACGGGGTGCCAGGTGTGATGGTGCACGCTTGTAATCCCAGCATTCGGGAGGCTGAGACCAGAGGATCGCGGTTCGTGGACAGCCTCAGCTACTTAGTGAGGTCCTCTCCAACTTAGTGAGAACCTGTTTCAAACATAAAAAATAAAAAATAGGACAGAGGGTGTAGCTTGGAAGTCAAATGCCCCTGGGTTCCATCCCCAAACCCATAAAAATAAATAAATAAATAAATAAATAAAAATAAATAAATAAAATGTAGGATGGGGATGTACCACAGAGGTATAATGTCCCTGGTTTCCATCACCAGTAATACAAAAATAAAATAAAATAAAATAAAATACTGAGGATGGTCTCGAACATGTAATCCTCCCATCTTAGCCTCCAAAGTACTGGAATTACAAGCGTGTGCCACCCTGCCGGGCTTGCTAAGAGTGTCACTAAAAGCTGGGCATGGTGGTGCACGCTTGTAATCCCAGCATTTGTGAGGCTGAGACAGGACGATTGTGGTCCAAGGACAGCCTCACCTACTTAGCAAGGCCCTTTGCAACTCAGTGAGACCCTGCTTCAAAATAAAGAATAAAAAATAGGACTGGGGACAGCCGGGCGTGGTGGAGCATACTTGTAATCCCAGCATTTGGGAGGCTGAGATCAGAGGATCGTGGTTTGTGGACAGCCTCAGCTACTTAGTGAGGCCCTCCCGCAACTTAGTGAGACCCTGTCTCAAAATAAAGAATAAAGAATAGTGCAGGAGGTGTAGCTCAGAGGTTGATGCCCCTGGGTTCCATCCCCAGACCCACAAAAAATAAAAATAAAAAATAGGGCTGGGGGTTTAGCTTGGGGGTCGAATGCTCCTGGTTTCCATTCTCAGACACACACACACACACACACACACACACACACACACACACACACAGAGTTTCACTAATTTGCTGCAGCTGGTCTTAAACCTGCTATCTTTCTGTCTCAGCCTCCTAAGTACTGGGATCACAGGCATAGACTACCATGCTTGGCCAGTTCCAGTAACGGTTTATGAAAGTTCGTCTTTACTTGCTCCCTAGCCAACACTGCACCAAGCTGATCCTTTACTACGTGGATAAATAAAAATACTATTAAATTATTGGTTTGGGCTTTTTGTATTATTTTTTTTTTCCTGTGGCGCTAGGGATTGAACCCAGGGACATTCTACCTCTGAGCTACACTCCCAGCTCTACTTTATTTTAATTAATTAATTAATTTATTTATTTATTTATTTTGCGGGTCTGGGAATGGAACCCAAGGGCATTTTACCTCCAAGCTACACCCCCTGCCCTTCTTTTATTCTTTATTTTGAAACAGGGTCTCACTGAGTTGCAAAGGGCCTTGCTAAGTAGCTGAGGCTGTCTGCGAACCGCGATCCTCCAGTCTCAGCTCCCCCGAAGCTGGGATTACAAGTGTGCACCACCACGCCCGGCCTATTTTTTTTTTTTTAAACAGTTTCACTAGGTTTATGAGAGTATCACTACTTGCTGAGGTTGTTCTCTAACCAGCAATCCTCCTATCTCAGCCTCTCAAGTACTGGAATTGCAAGTGTGTGCCAATATATCTGGCTTCTATTTTATATTTTATTTTGAAAGAGCATCTCACCAAGTTGCAGAAGGCCTTGCTAAGTTGCTGAGGCTGGCCTTGAACACATGATCATCCTGTCTCAGTCTCCCAAATACTGGAATTAGAAGCATGCACTACCACACCTGGCTCCCAGGGAATTCTACCTCTGAGTTATACCTACAGCCCTTTTTACGTTTCATTTTTATTAGTAGTACTAGGGATTTTATCTCTATGCTATACCCCCAAGCCATTTTTGGTAATATTATTAATTTTTTTGAAACAGGGTCTCACTAAGTTGCAGAGAGCCTCTCACGAGTTGCTGAGGCCATCCTCAAACCTGTGATCCTCCTGTCTCAGCCTCCCAAGTACTGGGATTTACAGGGATATACCACCATTCCCAGCTAGTATTCTCTTATAATAAGGTAAAAACAGCTGGGTGTGGTGACACATGCTTGTAATCCCAGTACTTGGAAGACTGAGACAAGAGGATGTGGGTTTGTGGCCAGTCTCAGCTACTTAGTGAGGCCCTTCACAATTTAGTAAGACCCTGTTTCAAAATCAAGAATAAAAAATTGGGCTGGGGGTATAACTCAGAGGTAGAATACCCCTAGGATTAATCCTCAGCACCACACAGGCATACAAAAAAATAATAAGATAAAAAGGCAGGGTATGCTGGCACATACCTGTAATCCCAGGACTTGGGAGGGTGAAACAGTAAGATCACAGGTACAAATGACAGACTCAGAAAGTAGTGAGAATCTCATCAATCTAGTGAGACCATATTTCATAATAAAAATAAAATAAAGTCCGAAGTGGTGGTGCACGCTTGTAATCCCAGTATTCGGGCTGAGACAAGAGGATCGTGGTTCGCGGACAGCCTCAGCTACTTAGTGCGGCCCTTCATAATTTAGTGAGACCCTGTTTCAAAATAAAGAATAAAAAACAGGGCAGGGGGTGTAGCTCGGAGGTCGAATGCCCCTGGGTTTCATCCCCAGACCCGCAAAAAAATTAATCAATTATTTAATTAATTTAATTTAATAGGACAGCTGGGCATGGTGGCACATGCTTGCAATCTCAGCATTCAGGAGGCTGAGACCAGAGGACTGTGGTTCGCAGACAGCCTCAGAAACTTAGTGAGGCCCTTTGCAACTCAGTTAAACTCTGTTTCAAAATAAAGAATAAAAAATAGGGCTGAGAGCCGGGGCGTGGTGGGGCACTCTTGTAATCCCAGCATTCGGGAGGCTGAGACCTAAGGATCGCGGTTCACAGACAGCCTCAGCTATTTACTGAGGCTGTCCACAACTTAGTGAGACCCTGTTTCACAGGTCCAAGATTACCCTTAGCAAGTAGAGAGACTTTCATCAACCTAGCAATACCCTGTTTCCAAAAAAAATAAATAAATAAATAAGGCTTCAATGCCCCTGGTTCAATCCCCAGTGCCCCCCCACAAATATTAAAAAGAGTAGATTTGTGTGTGTGTGGTACTGGGGATTGAACCCAGATGTAATCTATCTTCAAGCTACCTTCAAATCTCTCTTCTTGCTGAGGCTGTCCTCGAACCTACAATCCTCTTGTCTCAGCCTCCCAAGTACTGGGAATACAGGCATGTGCCAACACAACAGGCTAAAAGGAACTGGAATTTAAAAAATTCCTACAGGTATTTATAAATAGAAAATATAAATATATAAAAGAAAATTATGGATACCTTGGGAGAAGACTGGGAGGGGGATGGATCACATAATAGATTTCAGTATTGCCACGGACCTAGCTTCCATGATGAAGAGTTCTGTGACTGTATAATAAGCGAGGTGCACTGTGTGTGGTGCAGTGACGAGCGTGTGTTACAGTTACTTCTACACACCTGAGGTGCAATAAAGGCAAAGGAGAGAAATTATATCTACCTCTTCCATGCAGCCTTAGTTACGGTGGGGAAAAGATTCTTCTCACAACTTCTGGGACTTTGCTCCGGGGAGTACCAGGCGTTTTCTAAAGGGAGTCCCCTTCAGTGGAGCTGAGCTGGTGGCTTAAAACTGAAGCAACAGAGAGGGGAGTCATCTAAGGTTTTTTTTGTTGTTTGTTTATTTTGGTGTGTGTGTGTGTGTGTGTGTGTGTGTGTGTGTGTGTGTGTGTGTTACTGGGGATTGAACTCAGGAGCATTCTACCTGGGAGTTACACTCCCTAGCCCTTTCTTTTCTTTTTTTCATTTTTTGTGGGTCTAGGGATGGAACCCAGGGGCATTCGACCTCCGAGCTACACCCCCTGCCCTATTTTTTTTATTCTTTATTTTGAAACCGGGTCTCATTGAGTTGCAGAGGGCCTCACTAAGTAGCTGAGGTTGTTAGCGAACCGCGATCCTCCCATCTCAGCCTCCCAAATGCTGGGATTACAAGCTTGTGCCACCACACCCCACTTTTGCCCTTTTCCTTTTTTTTTTTTTTTTTTGGTGGTACTGGGGGTGGAACCCAGAGGCTTTCTACCTTTGGACTATACTCCCGACCTTTTTTTTTATATATTTTATTTGGAAACAGGGTCTCACTAAGTTGCTGAAAGCCTCACTAAGTAGCTGAGGCTGGCTTCGAACCCGTGCGATCCTCCTGTCTCAGCCTCCCAAGCGCGGGGATTACAAGTGTGCGCCACCACACCCGGCTTTTTTTTTTTAATTTTGAAACAGTCTCTATTGGTTGTTGAGAGTCTTGCTACATTGATAAGGTTGTCCTTGAACCTACTATCCTCCTTTCTTAGCCTCCCAAATAGGGATTACAGGTATGGGCCACCAATCTGGCTCTAAGGTTTAGCTACTTCAGAGAAGGGTTCAGGAATTGGTGGGAAAATATCTTCTTCCTTGCCAGGCGTGGTGGCGCATGCTTGTAATCCCAGCATTCAGGAGACTGAGACCGGAGGATCGTGGTTCATGTACAGCCTCAGCTACTTAGTGAGGCCCTCTGCAACTCAATGAGACCCTGTTTCAAAAAAAAAAAAAAAATAGGGCAGGAGGTGTATCTCAGAGGTCGAATGCTCCTGAGTTTCATCCCCAGACCCGCAAAAAAAAAAAAAAAAAAAAAAAAAGAGTTATATACAATAGCGTTTCATTTGAACCTGCACAGCAGGGCTCAGGAGTAGGTCAGGAGTAGGTGCAGTTCTTATCCTCCTTGTAAAGATTGGAAGACTAGCTGGGTGCGGTGGCGGTGCACACTGCTAACCATAGTTCTTGGAAGGCTAAGACAGGAGGATTGCAAGTTTGAGCAACTTAGTAAGACCCTGTTTCAAAATAAGAAAAAAAAATGAGGCTGGGTGTGATGGCGCACGCTTGTAATCCCAGCATTCGGGAGGCTGAGACCGGAGGATCGCGGTTCGTGAACAGCCTCAACTACTTAGTGAGGCCCTCTGCAACTCAGTGAGACACGGTTTCAAAATAAAGAATAAAAAAAGAAAATAGGGCAGGGGGTGTAGCTCGGAGGTCGAATGCACCCGGCCCTGGCTGACATCTTGAGAGATAATAAACTAGAACCACTAACTAAGCAGCTCCCAGATTCCTGACTGCCAGAAACTGTAGAAAACTTTTTTTAGTTTTTAGGCTACCATAATTTTTGGTAATTTGTCAGACATCAATAGATAACACCAGAGCTGGGCATGGTGGCGCACGCTTGTAATCCCAGCATTCGGGAGGCTGAGACCAGAGGATCGCGGTTCGCGGACAGCTTCAGCTACTTAGTGAGGCCCTCTGCAACTCAGTGAGACCCTGTTTCAAAATAAAGAATAAAAAATAGGGCAGAGGGTGTAGCTCAGAGATCGAATGCTCCTGAGTTCCATTCCCAGTACCTAAAAAAAAAAAAAGAAAAAGAAAAAGAAAAGAAAAGAAAAAATTAAAAGAAAGCTTCTTCCTGAGGCTGGAAAAGGAACCAGGAGGTGTGGATCATCTTCTGTTCCCAATTAGCTTGTCCTGGTCCCCCAGCTAAGACTACAGCATGTGCTCTCCCACCCATTTTCTTGAGGCCTTCTGAAAATTTGTGAGACCCTGTTTTAAAATAAAATATAAGCCGGGCATGGTGGCACACACTTGTAATCCCCGTGCTTGGGAGGCTGAGACAGGAGGATTGAACAGGTTCGAAGCCAGCCTCAGCTACTTAGTGAGGCTCTCAGCAACTTAGTGAGACCCTGTTTCCAAATAAAGTATAAAATAGGTCTGGGAGTATAGCCTGGAGGCTGAAAAACCCCTGGGTTCTACCTCCAGTACCACAAAAAAATAAACAAATAAAATAAAATAAAATAAAATATAAGCCGGGCATGGTGGCGCATGCTTATAATCCCAGCATTTGGGAGGCTGAGACTGGAGGATCCCAGTTCGCAGACAGCCACAGCTACTTAGGCCCTTTGCAACTCAGTGAGACCCTTTTTCAAAATCAAGAATAAAAAGTAGCCAGGCATGGTGGCGCACGCTTGTAATCCCCGCGCTTGGGAGGGAGAGACAAGAGGATCGTGCAGGTCGAAGCCAGCCGCATGTGCTTGCTTAGGAGACCCTGTTTCCAAATTTTAAAAAATGTAAAAATAGGTCTGGGAGTGTAGCCTGAAGGTAGAAGGGCTTCCAGGAACCCCAGTACCACCACCAAAAAAATAAATAAATAAAAAATAGAGCTGGAGGTGTAGCTCAGAGGTAGAATGCCCCTGGGTTCCATCCCCAGGACCGCAAAAAAGAATAATAAAATAAAATATAAATTAGGAGCTGGGTGTGGTGGCGCATGCTTGTAATCCCAGTACTTGGGAGGCAGAGAGATGAGGATCATAGGTTCACAGCCAGCCTCAGCTACTTAGTGAGGCCCTCCTCAATTTAGTGAGACCCTTTTTCAAAACAAACAATAAGAGCCGGGCATGGTGGTGCACACTTTTAATCCCCGCATTTAAGAGGGTGAGACCTGGAGGATCATGGTTCGCGGACAGCCTCAGCTACTTAGTGAGGCCCTCTGCAACTCAGTTTCAGTGAGACCCAGTTTCAAAATAAAGAATAAAAAATAGGGCAGGGGGTGTAGCTCAGAGGTCAAATGCCCCTGGGTTCCATCCCCAGACCCCCCAAAAAATAATAATAATAATAATAATAAGCTTGGCATGGTGGTGCATGTTTATAATCCCATTACTTGGGAGGCTGAGAAAGGAAGATTGAAGGCTCATGGCCAGTGTCAGCTACTTAGTAAGGCCCTCTGCAACTTAGTGAGACCCTGTTTTCAAATAAAACAAAAAAATAAGGGCTGGGGGTATAGCTTGGAGGTAGAATGCCCCTCGATTTAATCACCAGCACTGAAAAAAAAAAAAAAAACACCAATAAAAAATAGAGCTGAAGGTGAAGCTCAGAAGTAGAATGTCCTTGGGTTCAATCTCCAGTACCGAAAAAATAAACAAAATAGTACTAGGGAGTATAGCTCAGAGATAGAATGAATGCCTGACCAAGGGCCTCAGTAATTGTTGCAGGTCTCTTTGCTAGCCTCCATCCTCCTATCTCAGCCTCCCAAGCACTAGGATACAGGCATGTGTGACCAAACCAAGCTTACTTTATTTTTGTTCTGAAACAGTGTCTCACTGAATTGTTAAGGCTCAAATAAATCCTCTTGTCTCAGCCTCCCAAATTCTGGGGTTACAAACACATACCACCATGCCTGGCTTGGGGTTCTCCCTTTGAAGAAGGGTTAGAGGTCTGATTGGGCTGAGCTAAAGTTATCAGAAGAGCTGGAGGTCTTGCTGGACTAGAGTAGAGTCCTAGGAAAGGGTCTGGAGCTCAGGCTGGATTAGACCAGACCAGGAAACTGGGATCAGATGAGTGGGAGTTGTGGTTGAAGGGAAAGAGCTTGGGAGATGTGTTCAGAGCCAAGCCTCTGTGGCTCAGGGGCCCTGGAGGGTACACAGTCAGGCTGAAGCGTCTTTCAGCAGCCTGGCCGGGACTGGGTCCACACCTGCACCTAGGAATAGAGGACATGAGGGCCAGGGAAGGGCTCTCCCTTTCTTTACCTCAGCAAATAGTCCTCACCAGGGGCCTCCCCACAAGGCCTGCTGGAGGAAAATGGGGAGGAGCCATATCTGGGACTCCAGAGGAAGTTGCTGGCCATTGTGCTTCCTGGGTTCAAAGAGTGGGCTCCCCCATCTCTCTGGCCTGCCTCCCTCCCTGAAGCGTGGCAGGGTCCAGGCCTGGAAATATACCTCTTCCCTGACCTCCTCCTATAGATACACACATAAGCACACGCATTCAGGATATGTACCTGGAAATGCCCAACCATCATACAACTGCTGCCCCAGCAGCCAGAAACCAAACATGGTCTCACTCTCAAGCCATGTTTTTTTTATTTTTGGTAATAGGGATTGAACCCAGCGGCATTGTGCCTCTGAGCTACACTCCCAAACTTTTTATTTTTTTATTTTTGTGTGTTGTACTGGGATGGAAACCAGGGGCATTCTTTTTTTTTTTTTTTTTTTTTTTTTCCGGGTCTGGGGATGGAACCCAGGGGCATTCAACCTCTGAGCTACACCCTCTGCCCTGTTTTTTATTTTGAAACAGGGTCTCACTAAGTTGTGGAGGGCCTCACTAAGTAGCTGAGGCTGTCCATGAACCATGATCCTCTGGTCTCAGCCTCCTGAATGCTGGGATTGCAAGCGTGCGCCACCACACCTTTGAGCTACAACTTGTGCCCTAGTTTTTTCTTTTCTTTTTTTGGTGGTACTGCAGTTCCTGGAAACCCTTCTACCTCTGGGCTTCACTCCCAGACACCTAACTTTTATATTTTTTTATTTGGAAACTGGGTCTCTTAAGCCAGCGAAGCTGGCTTCGAACCTGTGTGATCCTCCTGTCTCTGCCTCCCAAGCGCAGGGATTACAAGCGTGCGCCACCTCACCCGGCTTTTTCTTTTTTAACAACCAGCATTTTGTTTTCTTTATTATTGGTGGTACCAGGGATTGAATCCAGGGTGTTGCACATGGTAGGCAAGTGTTCTACCACTGAGGTACATCCCTAGCTCCTTTTCTTTTCTTTTCTTCTTTTTTCTTTTCTTTTCTCTCTTGTGGTACTGGGGATGGAACCCAGGGGCATTCTACCTCCAAGCTACACCCCAGCCCTATTTTTAATTCTTTATTTTGAAACAGGGTCTCACTGAGTTGCAAACGGCCTCAAAAGTAGCTGAGGCTGTCCACGAACCCTGATCCTCCTGTCTCAGCCTCCCAAATGCTGGGATTACAAGCATGTGCCACCAAGCCTGGCTTATTCTTTTATTCAGGGTCTTACTAAATTACAGCCTCACCAAGTTACTGAGGCTGACCAGGAACCTGTGATCTTCCTGTCTCAACCTCCCCAGTACTAAGATTACAGCATGCACCACCACGCCTGGCTTTATTTTTTATTTTGAAACAGGGTCTCACTAAATTGCTGAGGCTGACCTCAAACCTGTGATCCTTCTATATCAGCTTCCCAAGTACTAAGATTACAGGTGTGTGCCACCAGCCAGGCAATGCTTTTAACAACATGTCGTCATTATATACCCATCTTCTCTGCTTACCCGGCTGTCATGCTTTGTCTTGTTCAACACCATTTCCTCAGCACCTAGAATTGGGTTTGGTAAATAAACATTTAGAAACCAACTGACACATATGTAAACATGCATATACATGTCCACATGCATAATCACATGTATGCACTCCCTTACATACACTCATATATCCAGGCCCTCTCCCAGCTCTGTAAAATCATGCATACACACACTGACATACACTCAGGTAAAAAGCTAGATGTGCACCCAGTGCCAGACCCAGAGCCCTACAGGGGTTACCAGGCACTCTTGGAATGAATTGGTAGTACTAGCTGGCTGGCATGTGTCCTTGTTAGGCTAGGCCTACAGCAGAAGGGTGGTGTGCAAATACAGTCCTTGGCTCAGCATGGCGGGCACACCTATAATACTAGTATTTGGGAGGCTGAGACAGAAAAATTGCAGGACAGCCTCTGCAAGTAGTGAGACTCTCATCAACCTAGTGAGACCCTGTTTCAAAATAAAAAGGGATGGAGGGTGTAAGCTTGGAGGTAGAATACCCCTGGGTTCAATCCCCAGTACCACACACACACACACACACACACACACACACACACACACACAATGTAGTCCTTGGAGCCAGGCATGGTAGCACATGTTTGTAATTCCAGTACTTGAGAGACTGAGACAGGAGGATCTGGGTTCACGACCAGCCTCAGCTACTTAGCGAAGCTCTCTGTAACTTAGTGAGACCCTGTTTAAAAAAAAAAAATCAGGCTAGGGGTATAGCTTAGAAATAGAATGCCCCTAGGTTTAATCCCCAGCACCACATACACACATAAAAAATGTAGTCCTTGGTGTCCTGAAGCACTGGGGCTAAGAGGAGGAGTGGGCTGGCAGCAGACCCTGGCCAAATTATCTATGTGGATTGGAGAGGGGTGGGGCAGGCTGGCCAGTAATTTTCTCCTGTCTTCCTGCCAGCTAGGGAGGTGAGGTGGAGGTACACAGTTCTACAGTTCTATCAGGCTTTACTTCAGATTCAGAATTTTTTTTTTTTTTGGTGGTACTGGGGATTGAAACCAGAGACATTCTACCTCCAAGTTACAACCCCAATCCTGTTTTTTATTCTTTATTCTTTTCTTTACCCCACCATGCCCAGCTTTTTTATTTTTGAAACAGGGTCTCACCAAGTTGCAGAAGGCCTCACCAAGTCCCTGAGGCTGTCCTCAAACCTGCAAGACTCCTATCTCAGTCTCCCAAGTGCTGCGATCACAGGTATGTATCACTGCATCCAGTTTTATTTATTTTTTGCGGTACTGGGCTTGGAACCCAGAGGTATTCTACCTTTGAGCTATACGCCCAGCACTATTTTTTATTCTTTACTTTTTTTTTTTTTTTTTTTTTTTTTTTGCGGGTCTGGGGATGGAACTCCAAGCTACATGCCCTGCCCTACTTTTTTATTCTTTATTTCCAAACAGGGTCTCACTAAGTTGCAGAGAGCCTCACCAAGTAGCTGAGGCTGTCCGCGAACCACGATCCTCCACATCTCAGCCTCCTGAATGTTGGAATTACAAGCGTGCGCCACCACGCCTGGCTTTATTCTTTACTTTCGAAATAGGGTCCCACTGAGTTGCAAAGGGCCTAAGTAGCTGAGGTTGCCTGCTAAGTGTGATCCTCCTGTCTCAGCCTCCAAAATGCTGGCTGGGATTAAAGCATACGCCACCATGCTCGGCTCAGCTTTATTTTTAAAATATTTATTTATTTGGTGGTATTGGGGATGGAACTATTCTACCTCCGGGCTACACTCCCAGACCTATTTTATATTTTATTTGGAAAAAGGTCTCTTAAGCCAATGAGGCTGGCTTTGAACCTGCGCGATCCTCCTGTCTCTGCCTCCCAAGTGTGGGGATTACAAGCGTGCGCCACCACACCCAACTTATTTATTTTTGCAGAACTGGGGATGGAACCCAGGGGCATTCAACCTCCAAGCTACATCCCATGCCCTATTTTTTTATTCTTTATTTTGAAACAGGGTCTCACCGAGTTGCAGAGGGCCTCACTAATTACCTGAGGTCCTAATCCTCTGGTGTCAGCCTCCTGAATGCTGGCATTACAATCATGCGCTGCGCTGGGTGTGGTGGCGCACGCTTGTAATCCCAGCATTTGGGAGGCTGAGACAGGAGGATCGCGGCTCGCGGACAGCCTCAGCTACTTAGTGAGGCCCTCTGCAACTCAGTGAGACCCGGTTTCAAATAAAGAATAAAAAATAGGGCAGTAGTGTAGCTCGGAGGTAGAATGCCCCTGAGCTCCATCCCCAAACCCGCAAAATAAATAAAATAAATAAATAAATAAATAAATAAAATCATGCCCCACCACGCCCAGCTTTTTTGTGGAGGGGGGGTACCAAGGATGGAACCCAGGGGCATTGTACCTCCGAACTATACCCCCACCCCTATTGTTTAAGTCTATTTATTTATTTATTTTTATTTTTGCGGGTCTGGGGATTGAACCCAGGGGCATTTAACCTCCGAGCTACACCCCCTGTCCTATTTTTTAATTCTTTATTTTGAAACAGGGTCTCACTAAATTGCGGAAGGCCTAAGTAGCTGAGACTGTCCGCGAACTGCAATCCTCCTGTCTCAGCCTCCTGAATACTAGGATTACAAGGCTGTGCCACCACACCCGGCTTCCCTGCCCTATTTTTTATTCTTTATTTTGAAACAGAGTCACTGAGTTGAGGAGGGCTCAGGTCCTGATCCTTCTGTCTCAGCCTCTCAAATGCTGGGATTACAAGCATGTGCCATCATGCTCGGCTCCTATTTTTTTATTCTTTATTTTTTATTTATTATTATTATTTGGTGGTACTGGGGTTCCTGGAAGCCCTTCTACCTCCGGGCTATGCTCCCAGACCTATTTTATACTTTTTATTAATTTGGAAACAGGGTCTCTTAAGCAAGTGCGGCTGGCTTCGAAACTGCGCGATCCTTCTGTCTCTGCCTCCCAAGCGTGGGGATTACAAGCGTGCGCCACCACACCCGGTTTATTCTTTATTTTGAAACAGGGTTTTGTTACCTGGCAGTGAACCTGTGATCCTTCTAGACTTAGGCTCCCAAATAGAGATTACAAATTACAAAAAAAAGATAAAGCCAGGCACACCTGGCTCCTGGCTCCATCTTTTTTTTTTTTTTTAAAGGATCTCATTGAGTTGCAGAGGACTTAACTAGTTTTGAGACTAGCTGCAAACCTGTCACATTCTGGCTCAGCCTCCCAACTACTGGGAATGAATACACACATGCACCACTTCTCCCCATTTATTTGTGGTACTCAAAAAAAATTAATTTGCAAGCCGGGTGTGGCGGCGCACGCTTGTAATCCCCACGCTTGGGAGGCTGAGACAGGAGGACCATGCAGGTTTGAAGCTAGCCTTAGCTGTCTTAAGAGACCCTGTCTCCAAAATAAAATATAAAAATAGGTCTGGGAGTGTAGCCCAGAGGTAGAGGGGGCCCCTGGGTTCCATTCCCAGTACCACCAAAAAAAAAAAAATTTTTTTAATTTGCCAGGTGTGATGGCGCACGCTTGTAATCCCAGCTAAGACAGGAGGATTGCAGTTCGAGGACATCTCAGCTATTTAGTGAGGCCCACTGCAACTCAGTGAGACTCTGTTTCAAAATAAAGAATAAAAAATAGGGCTGGGG
The DNA here is from genome assembly GCF_963383645.1 of Muscardinus avellanarius. NCBI lineage: Eukaryota > Metazoa > Chordata > Mammalia > Rodentia > Gliridae > Muscardinus > Muscardinus avellanarius. The sequence goes on from NC_137789.1 coordinate 134,855,499, forward strand.
GTGTCACTCAGAGGTAGAATGTCCCTGGGTTCCATCCACAGTACTGCCAAAAAAAAAAAAAAAAAAAAATGCTGAGGCTGGCCTCAAACGTGTGATCTTCCTGTCTCAGCCTCCACCTGGGGATAAACTCCAGGATTGGGGTAAATTAGTGTGACTCAGTGAAACAACTCCAGAAGAGTGACTAGAAATGTGAGACGGGAGGGAAACTGGGTGCAATTTATACCCTCCTCCAGTAACTTTGTGTGTGTGTGTGTGTGTGTGTGTGTGTGTGTCACTGAGGATTCTATCTCTGAGCTACAGCCCCAGTCATATTTTTCATTTTATTTTGAAACAAGATCTCATAAGGTTGACGAGTCTCACTACTTGCTGAGGCTGTCCTCGAACCTGTGATCTTCTTGTTTCAGCCTCCCAAGTACTGGGATTACAAGCTTGCGGTACCACACTCCCGGCTTCCCAGTGGCTGTTCTTAGGAACTGCCAAGATAGAAACAATTTTCTTGAACTGAGTCATTATTAGATATCAATGACCAACCAGGACACTCTCAAACCAAAAAGTCTCTTTATTAATTGGTACCATACATGACTCAAATGGCCAAAAAAAAAAAAAAAAAAAAAAAGTATTACAGTTGGGTGCGGGCCATCCACCTTCCTCACTCCTTCCCTCAACTCCTGACTTGGTACCTTCCCCTAAGTGGCAGTTGGAGTGGAGGAAATGGCATGGAGGACCCCATCATCCACAGGGAAAAATGAGAGGGACGCGGACACTTCCTAGAACTAGCCACAGGAAAAGGCAGCCAAGCTGCGAGCTGGTCCAGCCTCAGGAGCCCGGCTCTCAGCCACCCGATCGATGGTCCCGAGCTTCCGCACGTCTCAGGGTGAAATGGAGCTGAGGCTCCTGGCTGCCCCCTCCTCCCCTCTATGAGGAAGGAGGGGGAGGAGGTATTGGGTGATGAAGACCCTCTACCTCAGCTGGGGGGACAGAGGCTTCCCCCTCCCTGGTGGGCCTAGTGCTAGGATGTCTTCAGAGGCTCCTTCCCTCTGTGGAATGAGGAGTGAGATATGTATTTGAGGGGTTGGGAGAAGAAGGTTCTAGAGGAGCAGATGAGCCCCTCTCCCATCCCATGCCTGCCCAACTAAGACAAAACAAAACACACAACAACAAACATGGCTGCTCCCTTCCCTCCACACTCCCTGAGGGAGGACATCCAACACAGCTGCTCTAGTGGAGGACAGGTAAAGAATATACACGCCATGGGGTGGGGGGGACAGAGGGAGTCACACGTACCAGGGCAGGCTAGACTCCTGGAGACGGGGAGACAGAGACAACAGCAGGGGACTGTCACCAAGATGTGGCCATCAGTGGCCCCCACTCATGGCATGCCTTCCCCAGCTCGTCATCCCAGAAAGGGAAGAGATGGCAAAGCGTGTCCTTGGTCTGAAGCTCTCAAACTGTATAAAATGGTATGCATGCCCCCTGCCCCACGGTTACCCTCACCTAGACCCTAGGCCCTTCGTCTCCCAGGAGAAGGGAGATAGCTGGATTTTTAATAAGGGGAAGAGGGGAAACATGAGTGATTTTTTTTAAACTTACATTTTTAATAATATTATTAAAAAAAAAAAAAAAAACTTGGAGTTGGGATAAGTGGCAGAAGGGATGAGGAGCCCAGAGCTTTACCCCTCTATTGTCAGCCACCTAGGGGGAGGGGCATTCAACCAAGCCCCATTAACCTTAAGCCCCTAAGGGCCATGAGTACAGACAACCCCGGGTTTGAAGGGGCTACTTCAGGAGGAAGGGGAATCCAGAACTTGGGGTAAGGATGGAGGCAAACACCCTGGGGGAGGGCAGGTGGTCGGGACATTTCTCAAAGGCCCAGGGTCCACACAGGCATCCATATGAGTACCCCCTTCCCCCAAAAAGGCTCTGCAGGGGCCAGGCCCAGCCCAGGGCCATAGGGGGGCAAATCTTGGCACCTGCCCCCAGCGAGTCCAGTTCCTCCCTGAAGTGGGTGGTTGGAGGATGCCCATTTCAGATGCTTAGTCTCTTCTGTTCTGTCTTCTGCTCCCTGGGGCTACGAGGGGTGGGGCAGGCAGGCAGAGCGCTGGGTGACCATGGCAGGGCCTTTACTGGGAGGCCTGTGACGTGGGGTTTTCTGATTTGCTTTCTTGGCTGGACGGAGGCTTGCTGTTCCAGGGGCTGTTGGCGCCCAGTGCAGGGGAGTTGTTAAAGCTGTCCTCGTCGTCAATGCCGTTGGCCGCGTCAAACTGGGTGTTCTCCAGCCGGGTGATGAGTCTCTCGTCCTCGTCCCCGAACTCCCCGCCCATCAGGGTGGGCTCCCCCACCACCATCACATCCTGAGAGTGGCGGAGGTCCCCAAACATAATCGGGGTAGGGGCTTGCCCGGCCCAGGGCAGCAGACACCCCCAGAACCCCCAAACCCACCCTGGAAGTTCAAACAACCCCCACCCCCTTCTCATACCAACTCCTCTGATACCCTCAGCTCCTGGAATCCTTCCCTTTGAAGGACACCAGGGCACCATGGCCTTTAGCCCACATCCATCACATTTGGGAAGATACATCAAACTACTCCCCTTGTTCCCTAATCCATCTCCTGCATATTTTAGGGGGCTCCTAAGCTTTCATCTACATGTAAGAGAAATGGAACAGATCAAAAATATGAAGGAGGAAAATGTGTGTGTGTACGTGTGCATGTGTATGTTCTCAATATCTGCAAACAATCAAGTCTGCGTGTCCCTCCATCAGTGTGTGTGCATTTCTCATGGTGTGTGCCCCAAGCTCTCTGCCCTGAACCTCCATATGTTTTCATGGCTGTCTTCATCCCTTTGTGCTGCTCTATGTGCCTGTGCCCGTGGCGGGGTCTGTGTAATCACAGCCATGCATGTGCCTGCCAGGGATTCTCCATCAGTGAAAGGAGTCAGCTCATGCTGGCAGAATACATGAGGAAAACTGTCTTTTCTTTTATGCCTGCTAGTGAGCTCAGGCTTGGACCGGGGTCAGGGGTGACTGGTGGGGCAGCCCAGAAGAGAGAAGAAAGCCGAGATGCTTACAGGTACCTGGCTGGAGAGGGCGAAGGTGCTGGCTGGGCTCTTCTTCTTGCTGTTGCTGTTGTTGGCGTTGCCACCCCCAGAGCTCATGGTGCTGCCCCCTGACATCTTCCGTTTCCGCCGTTTGCTGGGCTGCTGCCGCGCAGGCTCCGCTGTGCCAAGAAAAGGAAACTCAGGTGGGAAAGTGTCCTGTGCTCCAGTTCAGGACCCTTTCTGGCTACTCAGGAGACTGAGCCTACTCTCTCAAGTGTGAGTGAGTGTGTGTGTGTGTGTGTGTGTGTGTGTGTGTGTGTGTGTGGCTATGGGAATGTGCTATCATGTCCAGCTCTCTGTCCCCAGTTTTGTAGACCTGGGAGCAAGAAAGGGACAAAAGAAATGTCATATGAAGATAAGAGAGCTTTGGGGAACTGTGTCAGGTCCTAGTAAGAGCAGGTGCAAGGCACTTACCAGGGGGTGCTACCATGCGCTGCCACTTCTGGAAAAGGCAGGTCTTGAGGCAGTCTCGGGGGCTGAGGCTGTAGGTCTTGTGGCGGGACATGAGCTCCTGCATGGGCTCGAGTATCACACAGAGCTGGGGATAGACCAGGAGGCAGTTCATCAGGGGAGAGCCACAGAACCAAAACCAAATGGAACCGGGCAAAAACGAGGTGATCGGAGACTCACTCGGAGGTAGTTGAGAGTGGAATTGGATAGCCCACACCGGGTGATGTTTTTGGAGAGCTGATCCAACATCTGAGGATCCTGGGCCTAGAAGGGAGGAAAAAGAACACTGGCTTCTGGGATGCCTCTGCTCACTGGCCCTATCGTGTGAGCATCATGACACTCCTGAGAGAAGGGCTAGCATTAAACCTGGTGGGGTTTGTTTGGGCCCTGGGTATTGAACCCAGAGGCCATTCTATCTTCAAGCTATACCCCATCCCTTGTTATTTTTTTTATTTGAAACAGGGTCTCCATAGGTTGAGAGTCTCACTACAGTGCTGAAGTTCTTAAACCTGTGATTCTATGTCAGCCTCCCCTCCCACATACTGAGATTACAGGTGTGCACCACCATGCCCAGCTCATATTTGTTTTTCTGTGTATGTGTGGCATGCTGAGAACAGAACTCACGGGCATTCTACCTGCAACTTACACCCCCAGTCCTCTTTTATTTTTCATTTTGAAACAGGTCTCACTAAATTTCTGGCAACCTCACTAAGTTGCCGAGTCTTGCTTTGAACCTGCAATGCTCCTGTCTCAGCCTCTCAAGTACTGGGATACAGGTGTGTGCCACCACACTTGGCTTTAGGCCTGTTTTTCAAGTGAAAAAAACTCCTGCCCTCTAAGGCCACAGCTAGGAAGCGGCCTTCCCGCTCCAACCTTCCCGCTGCCAGCCTTCCCGCTCCAACCTTCCCTGTGTCTTGGGTCCTTTCCACAACTCACATGCATGGCAAGGATGCTCCGCGGGATGAGCTCTCGGTGCTGCCGGATGCTGAAGTGCCACGTCTTTATCCGCATCATGTCATCAAACATGAACTCCAGGTACAACCGGCCTTCCACACATACCTGGGGATAGGCTTGTCACAACCTTGTCCCATCCCCACATAACATACGTGAAAATGTGCCTGTTACAGTTTTCTCATTTATTCACAACTCTCCCACTGCATATACTTCTGCTACCTGCACATAAACCTGGATGCACAAGTTATCACAACATGGCCTCGACCCTCATACCTGGCCCTTACACACACATACATGCACACAGGAGGAAAGCTTAACACCGGGGCCCAGAAAATTGTCACATACAAAGCTGATGAATGTTTGCTGAAAGCTGCAGCATGCCTGCCTTCCCTTCTTCTTCTTCTTTTTTTTTGGTGGTACTGGGGTTTCTGGAAGCCCTTCTACCTCCGGGCTACACTCCCAGACACCTATTTTTGTGTTTTTATTTGGAAACAGGGTCCCTTAAGCCAGCAAGGCTGGCTTCGAACCTGTGTGATCCTCCTATCTCCGCCTCCCAAGCGTGGGGATTACAAGCGTGCGCCACCACGCCCGGCGCCTGCCTTCCCTTCTTATTCTGCCACTTTCCATTATGCCTCCTTGAAGAACAGCTGGGAGTGTATGTTGGAGATAGGAAATCAAACCCAGATACCCCTGTGTTCCACATCCTGCTGGATTGCTGACCTGGGTGAACATGGGTTTGCCGTGCTGGGTCACCATGCTGCCCTGGTCACAGTCGAGGGACACAAAGTTGCTGTGGAATGCCTCCTTGGGGTGCTTAAGCACATAATACAGCTCCGTAGCACCCCCCTCAAAAATGCTGCGGAAGTAGCGTGGGATCAAGGTCCGGCCGATGGCTGCAGAAATGGGACAAACTTTAGGACTGAGGGACCTCAAAAGGGGCTAGGCAGATGCCTCCCCTGCCAAGATAGAGTCTTTGGCACTTCCAGACTCAAAACTATACAGGAGGTAAACATTCCCTGAGCAAGAGCCCCAGGGGCCACTCACTATATCTCTTTGGTCCATCCTCCAGGCAGAAAGTGATGGTCAACATTGCATCGTCCTCAAAGAACTCAGTCGTGAAAGCATCCCACCAGAGATTGTCACACTCCTAGGAAGCACAGGGAAGGGGGTGTGTATGTGTCCTAAGACATCCCGCATGGTGCCCAGATGGGGCTCCCACTGCTGAAAGTAGTCTTTCTTCTCCCTTGGTCATACCTCTGTCCAGTTCTGAAGCCGTTTGTTAAGTTCAAATATTCTGTAGTCAGTTTGGTTGCCATACGGTGTATGCCTCCTGGGAAAGTGGAGAAGGGAATTCAACAGGAACACAGCCATCCCACACCCCTTCTCTTCTTTCACCCAGGTAATGGAAAGCACCTCCTTTCCTGCTGGACTCCACTTACCCAATCCCAGGCTCCAGGTACGTAGGCGGGTACATGGGAGTTGGGCTGTGTAAAGGAAGAGGCTATGAGAATGGGATGGAAGATAGGAATGATTGGGGGGCACTCCCTTCCCTTTCCTGGCAGGTTCTCATCTGAATAGAGATGAGGAGTTGGCAAGGGACTCACCCCACATCCCGATCTAGCATGGTGCCGGGATGAAAGGGAGGGAAGGCGTTGCCGTTCGGGGGCTCCTTCGGCGAGTACAGCTTGAATGACTTTGAGGAACAACCTAAAAGAGAAAGAAAGAGTGAGTTCCATAAACCCCTCTTGGGAGTTGTCTGGGAAGCCTGCTGGACCAGATATACAGACTGGCAGACTAAGAGAGGGGACTGCTCTAGGGAGCACCTATTACTCCATGTAACTCTAGCTCCAGTCTTGCTTAATTAAGAAACCAGGAGTGGGGTACATGTCTATGAATGGTAAAGCACTTGCCTAGCATGTATAAGCCCTGGGTTCAAACCTCAGAACTGGAGCCGGGCGTGGTGGCGCGCGCTTGTAATCCCCGCGCTTGGGAGGCTGAGACAGGAGGATTGCACAGGTTTGAAGCCAGCCTCAGCTACTTAGTGAGGCTCTCAGCAACTTAGTGAGACCCTGTTTCCAAATGAAGTATAAAATAGGTCTGGGAATATAGCCCGGAGTGGTAGAAAGCCAAAAACAAACCAAAAACAAACAAACAAACAAACAAACCTCAGAACTGCACAAAAACAAAAAAATGAAGTGTTTAGCCCTAATCTCAGTCCATAAAATGGAGTATTTAGCCCTAATCTCATTCCATACTCAAGACCCTATTTCTTCATTTGGCTCAGCCCTAAATGACAGAACTGAAGCTAGGAAGAAATGTCAATATCAATATCATAGAATAAATAATCCTCTAAATATTAAACCCCAGCTACCTCCTGAGGCAGGAAGACTGCAAGTTCAGGGCCAGCCTGGCAACCTAGTGGAACCCTGTCTCAAAATAAAAAATAAGCTGGGCGTGGTGGCGCACGCTTGTAATCCAAGCATTTGGGAGGCTGAGACAGGAGGTCGCGGTTCGCAGCCAGACTCAGCTACTTAGTGAGGCCCTTTGCAACTCAGTGAGACCTGGTTTCAAAAAAAAATAGGGCTGGAGGTGTAGCTTGGCAGTAGAATGCCCCTGGGTTCAACTCCCAGCACTGCAATAAATAAATAAATAAATAAATAAATAAATAAGTAAGTAAGTAAAATTAGAAAGGGCTGAGGATGTAGCTCAGCGAGAGAGCACCCTTGGGTACTATACTAGTACTACAAAAAAATTAAATTAATTTATTTATTTTTGTGGTACTGGAAATCAAGCCCAGGGCCATTCTACCTTTGAACTATCCCCCAGCCCTATTTTATTTTTTGTTCTGAAACAGGGTCTCACTAGGTTGCCAAGAGTCTCCCTTCCCTATATTGCTGAGGATGTCCTCAAATCTTGACTTTCCTGTCATAGCCTCTCAAGTACTGGTATTACAGGCATGTGCCACCACACCTGGCTTAGAATTCAATTTTAATAAACTGCCTTTTTTGTGTGTGCTGGGAATTGAACTCAGGGACATTCCTCTGAGCTACACCCCCAGCCCAATTTTATTTCTTATTTGGAAATAGGATCTCACTAGGTTGCTGAGAGCCTCGGTAAGTTGCCGAGGCTGGCTATGAACCTACAATCCTCCTGCCTCAGCCTCCTAAGTACAGGATTACAAGCATGCATCACAACACACGGCTAATAAACTGCCTTTTTATCTACATTCAATCATCACAACCACCCTGTGAGGCAGCATGATTGACAGTAGCATTCCCATTTTATAGGTGAGGCAACTAGGGGCTCAAAGGGACTTGCCAAGATCATAAAGCCAGTAACTGGCAGAGCCAGGACTTGAGCCCAGATATTCTGATTCCCATATGCCATTTCTTTTCTTTTCTTTTCGTGTGGGTCTGGGGATGAAACACAGGGGCATTCGACCTCTGAGTTACACCTCCTGCCCTGTTCTTTATTCTTTATTTTGAAACAGGGTCTCACTGAGTTGCAGAGGGCCTCACTAAGTAGCTGAGGCTGTCTGCAACTGCGATCCTCCGGTCTCACATATGCTGTATTGCTATCATCCAACCCCTTTACTGCCCTCTGGAAACTAAGATGGGGGAGGAAAGGGGGAATTTTGGGAACTCTGTCCCTTCCACCCCAGGGTCTCAGGAGAGCAGAAGACAGAAAGATAAAGAGGAGTGGGTGCCTGTTGGGTGTCTCGCACCAGATAACCAGTAGAGCCTTCAGCCTCCCCCACCAACAGCCACTCCCTTATCAGCCCAGCCCCCAAGCCCACACCCACCATGGGTAAAGTATTGTCTCCCAGGAGAAGCCCAAGCCTCAACCCCCTTTCTCTAGAGACTTGCAGTGAGGGAGGGAGGCTGAAGTGCCTCCAGCAGATTGTACTCAGGAGTGGAGCACAGGAGGCCTGGGTACAAGCCTAGGTTCCATGAGGCTCAGTCTGGGAGGCAGGTGGTAACTAGAAAGAGGCCTCTGTTGTATATCTGGGCACGTGCACATGGAAGCTCAGCCTCCACCTCATATAACAAGCATGTACAATTCCTGGCATACTATTTCCTGACTGGAAGAGTTAAGATTCACAGTTGAACAGAAGCCAGGTAACCATGCAATGCTATTCTTCCTATCCTCATCAAAACGGGAAACTGAGGCAAGACCCCAAAGATTCTGGCCCTAGTCACATTCACTTTCTCAGGTGCCCAAAACTTGATTGCACGCAGAAGGGTAGCTGCACCAGTTGTATGGCTGTATCTGAATCTCCTTCTCAATTTAGATACAAGATCTATTTTGTTCCTTGGGGGGAAGAGACAAAGGAAGACCCTGTGCCAATATGTGTCATTTAATTCTCTCCCCAGGGGCCCCTCCTCATGCTGTGGGCAAAAGGAGGGTCCCAGAGGGGCCCAGGCTCCATGGTCCCTGAAGGTGCCAAGAGTCCAAGCCTGTGTGTGCCTGAACACGTGTGCCTCCATCCTGCCTAGCAAGCTTCCACCCTCAGCTCGTCCCAACATGCCTACCAGGGCTGGAACCTGGCCGCCCTGGGCAGGATCAGGGTGCCCACAAAGGCCCTCACACCACCATATATGAACTCTCACAGGCCACATCCACATGTTCCAAGCACAGCACACACTGCCTCCACATGCCAGGCTCACACTGAGCCCGTGTCTCATGAAAGTCCCTACCCAGGTCCACAAACAGGTGGACCAAGGCTACCTAGGAAGCCCATGCTCATGTAGCCCACCAGAAGCCAATTCTTAGGACTGGCCCTCATCCCCTAACCAGGCCATCCTGTCTTCAAAAGCAGAACTACTCCTGCCCCCTTAGTCTCAGGGCCACTTGAAGAAATGTGCCAGCTCAAGAACCTGCAGAGAAGGAAAGCAGAACACCTGAGTTCCTCTCCAATCCCCAAACACCTCAGAGCCTTATTTTCTCTTTCTAGAGAAGGACAGGCATTGTCTGGGGCTGTGTAATAGTTCTGAGGAGCTAAAGCCTAAAGTTCTGGGACCTCTATTTACACCTCCAGTGAATGGACACAAATCTGGCCTTTCTCCAGAGCCATAGCAACTCCCAGTAGCCCCAGCACAAGGGGCTGGGAGTGAGAAGGGGAGGGACACCACCCAGACCATCTGTCCCAGTTGCTGCCTATCCCCAGCAGCAGGGGTAGAGGGAGCAAGGTGGGGGTGGGGGTGAAGGGAATGTGTCATCCAACCAGGGAGTCAGACACCCCCCTCCCAGCAATCTGGGAGGCTTTAGGAAGGGGGAGAGGAAGAGAGTCCAGGACTAGCAAAGTTTTCTCAGGATGGCAGCTGCATCCTGGGCCGAAGTGGGTACCTCCAGTTGGGCATTCCCATGGTAACCAGTCTGACCTAGGGGCAGGCCCCCTCCCATTAGGGGCTGAGCAGAGGTTAGCAGCCCCGGCCTCTGAGCTGGGGCACTTCTCTCCCTGCCAGCACACCAGGCCTGGGCCAGACGGAGGGCCTTCCGCCCACCCCCGACAAGCTTTACAGGGTGCCCAGACTTACCTGGGAGAACTGAGGGGGCCAGGAGAGGTGTGGGGAGCGTCTAGAAGCCAGAGGGGCCCTGGCAGGGGTGAGGACTAAGGTGCAGCCAACTTCAGCCGCTCATGTCCCGAGTGGGACAGGTCGGCCTGGCAGGGAGCTCCACTCCGCCGGCCGCACAAAGACTCTCACGCACAGCCTCCGCCCGCCCCGCCGCGGCCACAGCCCCGGGGGAAAGTTACAATGGCCACAGGGCCGGGGGCCGGGGGCCAGGGGGCCGGCCTGGGGGGCGGGGGGCCGTGGGGAGTCCGGAGCCTTCTTTGTTTGCAAGGTTTCCCTCAACAATGGCTGCTCCGCTCTTTCCTCTCTCCTCCTCCTCGGCTCTCCCCGCCGCCGCCTCTCTGCCTCTGCCTCGGAGCAGCCCGCCCGCCCTCCCCAGGCCACCGGGCCCGTCCGCTGGGGGCAGCAGGAGAGGCAGGGCCCAGCACTCACACTCACTCACACTCGCACACTCAGACACACGCAGCGCCCGCCGGCTCCTTCCTTTCTCCCTTTCTCTCCCTCCTCCCTCCCTCTCCTCCCCGTTCGCTCTCCCAGCTTCTCTCCGAATGAGGCCCCAGGGCGGGCGGAGGGTGGAGCTGCCCCGCCGGCCCCGCCCCCTCCCAGCGAACGAGGAGGAAGAGGAGGAGGGAGGGAGGAGGGACTGCTGAGAAAAACAAAAGAGAGGCGAGGAGGGAGACCGGGACGCGGAGTGGGCCTGGAGGGACCTGGGTGGAGAGGCGGCCCGAGGGGCCAGCCGCGAAGAGCACCCACCCCTGTCCCAGGCGCAGTGCTGAGGAGTGGGCAGGGGAGCCAAAGCCACAGGCAGCGATGGAGGAGGGTGCTGGCCTCTGCGGGATTCTAGTATCTTCAACCTGCTTGCCAACCCCCCCCCCCCAAGTGTCTCCTGCTGGCCTCAGTGATCTCTCGGGTTGAAGGCCAGACTGGGCTGCCCCTGGTGAAATCCCGGAGCAGCTGGGGGCAGGCTCCCGGGGGTTATTTTTGACAGAGACACTGTCTGACTTCAGCCCGTAAACACTGATTGGAGGAAGGGGGAACACTTCAGTGTTCGCCACCCCCAACTAGGTAATTTCCAAGCCCAGGCTTAGATCCCCTTAACAGGAAACAACGGTCCCCAAGACCACCCTGAAGCTATGTGGGTGCCGGGGAAAGAAGAGTTGTCAGAGATAGGGAAGGCAAACTTGCCCATCCAACCATCTCCAGAAGGGGCTCCTGAGTCGTCCCCAAGACCCCAGACTTTAAAAAGTCTATTAACGTGGTTAATAGGGTACATTTGACTGTTATCCAGCCCAACAGGAGGTAGCTCAAGGGAGAAGATACTTGTGAAACTTGGGTAGTTGTCCAGGCTACCTAGACAGGGAGAAACATATGTGCGCACACATGGGAGGGAGAATTCCTACTTTTTCTTTGCAATTTGAGTGTCCTCCTTACTTTCCACCTCCCTCCAAAATGTACTCACACATAACCCCAAGAACAGGATTTCTTTCTTTTCTTCTTCTTCTTTTTTTTTTTTTTTTTGTACCTAGGATTAAACCCAGGAGCATCCGACTTCCAGCTACGTTCCTGCCCTTTTTTGTTTTGAAACTGAGTTACTGAGGGTCTCACTAAATTCCTGAGGCTGGCCTCAAACCTGCAATCCTCTGGTCTTAACCTCCCAAATACTGGGATAACAGGCAAGGACAGGATTTCTCACAACATACACACTGGTTAACTATAATATTGTACCTGTGAACATCCTCCACACATAAATAACACTTCTTACTGTCACATCCATCAGTCCTGATACACACTTCCACCTGTGATATACTTCAAACCCTAAAAATGCCCCAAACCTGGATACAGACATGCAGACAGACACACATATACATGGTCTTTGTCAGGTCCTGACTTCTATATACATTGGGACCTGTGACAGGCAGCCTGATCCCACTACACACACCAAAACTGTTATATTCCCTAAACCTATGTATACCATCACATACAAAGAGTGCAGGGGAGTTATTTATGATTATATGTTATACAGAGATTTATCCCATAAACCTCTTTCTTTCTTTACTTTGTGGTACTGGGGATGGAACTCAGGGGCATTCTACCTCCAAGACCCACCACAGCCCTATTTTTCATTCTATTATTGTATTTATTTTATTTATTTTGTGGGTCTGGGGATGGAACCCAGAGGCATTTGACCTACAAGCTACATCCCCTGCCCTATTTTTTTATTCTTTATTTTGAAACAGGGTCTCACTAAGTTGCAAAGAGCCTCACTAAGTAGCTGAGGCTGTCCGCTCCGCTAACAGTGATCCTCCTCTGTCTCAGCCTCCCAGATGCTGGGATTACAAGTGTGCTCCACTACGCCTGGCTCTTTCTATTTTTGAAACAGGGTCTTAATGGGTTGCAAAGGGCCTCACTAAGTAGCTGAAGCTGTCCAGGAGCTGTGACCCTCCTGTCTCAGCCTCCGGAAAGCTGGGATTACAAGTGTGCGGCACCACGCCTGGCTTCCGTAAACTCCACTCTTGAAACGTGTACACCATTCTCTATTGCAGCCTAGCTAAATGGTGTACTCAGCTTACACAAACATTGAACTAACTCTATGACATTCTGCCATACCCTACAACACACAGCCAGCTACCTGGACTTAAGACATTCCTCCTGACTCCCAGCCCAACTCTGGAATAGCCACACTCCTCCACTGACAGGACCATTCCTGTCAATGTTTTCTGCCTTTGAACTTTTCAAAGTGTGCCGACAGGTAGTGCCTAAAGTGGCTGTTAGTGTGCTACACACACAGTCCCTCCACAGTGAGACAGGAGGGGCTGAGGTTGGAACCTTGGACTTCTAAGTCCACTTGATACCAGTCAGCCTCCCGGCACTGAAGCCTAGATTCCCACTCCTGTGCCCTCCAGCCCTCAAATGACTATCCGCACTGAGGGGAGAAGTGTGAGCTCTGGCTTCTGCCTGCAGCCCAGAATCCCTACTCAGCCTGTCTCTTCAGACAGAAGCCACAACGGGCCTCCCCTCTCACTGTGGAGAGGGCCCCTCAATGCCAAGACCACCAAGATTCGGCGAATCATTCAAAATGGGCGCCCCCTCAGTCCCCTTCCCTAGTGTGTCTGCTCCTGCTCTGACCCAGTTCCCCCAGTGCACAGGGCAAAGAGGTCCAGCTAAAGGGAGCAAGTCTGAGTTAGAAGGCTCTAAAATTGGTGGTGGTGGTGGGGGGGGAGGCAGCAAAGAATGACAAAGGTGATGAGGGAGAGAAGCTGAAGAGTACTCCTCCTGGAGGCGGGAACTCAAAGCACAGCAGCCAGGCCCCAAGCCACAGGATGAGGTACCAGCACTGCCCCCTGCCCGGGCCCCTGACCCAGGCCTCCAGTGTGCCTGCCCCCCTTCCTTTGTCTGTGCCCGGCCTCCCGTTGGCCTGGCGCTCTGCCATCCTCCTCTCCTGGCTCCCAGCCGCCACCACTGCTGCCTCCTCCCCTCCCCCTACTCCTCCTGCCTTAACCCTTCTGAGCCAAGGGCTGCCCCAGACAGGCCCCGGCCACCTCAGCATCCTGCCCAGGTAGATGCCCCTTAGCAGAGCTTGTCCCTGCTTCTGGCCATTTCAGCCCCAGAAGCGTTTCCCACCCCAGGAGTACTAAGGGAGCTGGGGGTGTGTACGCATGTGTACCTTGTAGTGTTTCCGCATGTGCATGTGTGTGGGTCTGCATGTGCTCTGGCTTCCCTCAGTCACATGTGTGGGGCATGTGCTGTCTCTGCTGGGCTGGGGGAGGAGGAGGAGGAGCCGGGAGACAGCAGAGCACAAAGGAGAGACTCAGACAGGCAGGCAGGCAGGCAAGCGGCAGGAGGCCTGCTAGGGTGCCTGGGCTCTCACCCCAGGGCTGCACAGGGGTGCAAGATGGTGGTGAGGGCCTTTGGGTCAGAACTGCTACATGTTGCCAGGCTGCCCTTGTGTTAAGCATGTGCTTTCCCACCCACCTACCTACCTACCTGTGCAACTCTGGTTCTCTCTCTCACCCCAACTTCTACCATTCCCTCTGGCCCTTCGTGAGCCTCTCCCATGTGGTTCTCCTTGAAGTCTAACCTCCAGCCGTCCTCTGTGGCATCCACCCATAAAACTTCATCACAGCCAGGAAAGACTCCCTACTTTTAGCCATCTTTTGACCCCCATTCCTCAGCCAGGCCACCAGATACACAAAATGAACTTGCCTTTTGAGACACTGACTTAAGTCCCCCCTCCACAGGCACACCCCTGGGCAACGGCCCTCTTTCTGTCCCCATGCTACTCACAGAGAGACAGAGGGTAAACTTTTTCCTCCTCCCACTGGACCTGGCACCCTGTCACAACTTAAAAGGCCAAGATCCCATCCACCTCCAGCCTGACAACCCCTCCACACACATCCCTCACCCACTATTTGTAGGAACTAAGAATCAAAATTTAAGGCAGCCTTCTAACTTGTTTGAACCTTAGGTTTTGCTTTGCTCATGTGTGCTGATAGAGTGTCAGGGCCTGGGGTGGGCTCTGAGCTTAGATGGATCTGAACTGGGGCACCCAGCACAGCATGGGCCAGTTATAAAGGATAAAATGTGTATACAATGTGCACCCCAAGCTGGCAGAAGGAGGGATGGTGGGGCCAGGCAGGATTCCAGCTTGGCAAGCTCTTCCCTCCCCTCCTCTTCCCCACCCACAGCAGGAGCCAGGGTTCCCACACCCAGTTATTCGAGGATCTTCAGGCTCTCCTAGCCCTCCCTCTGGGCCCTGTGCCCCTTAAACGTCAGCCTCAGCGGGCACTTGAAATGTGTGCCCAGCAGCCCGGCCCAGCTTGGTCTGGGTCACGTGATCTTCAAGGAAGCTTCTGCACTGCCAGCTTCCCTTAGAGAGAGAGAGAGAGAGAGAGCGAGAGAGAGAGAGAGAGAGAGAGAGAGAGAGAGAGTGTGTGTGTGTGTGTGTGTGTGTGTGTTGGGGGGTCCAGTTGTGGAGTATGGGCCTCCCAGAGAACAGGACATCTAGAGCGGCAAAGGGTCCAAAAACCAGGCTAGACTCAGGGACATTGACTTCCTGGAGAAAGCTGAGTCTAGCCTGTGATGGGAGGGCCAATATGAAGACCAGAGTCCTGGGGATGGAGATAGACAGTGTTCTGAGGCCCTCTGTAGACAACTGCTCCAGTCACATGGCTCTTCTTTTTCCTCCTGGCAGTTGAGGTTAAGCTACTTCTCCCCCAGGAAAAAAATTCAAACATAGGCTGTCCCTGGCAAGAGGAGTCAAGTGTTTTGGGGAAGCAGGGTCCTCTCAAGTTCTCACGTTGAGGGTCAAGCTTTGCTCCCCCTAACTCAACTCTGCAGATCACTATTTCCTAGCCTTCCTGGAGCTGCCACGTTGCCCCTCTCACTAAAGCAGAAATGCCAGACCCAAGGGCTTAATTATCTAGCACCCCAGGAGTATCTCCTGTCCCTTAGGAGGCCCAACCTTCCCTAGCAACAGGCAGGAAAAGTTGGAGGGGGGTCAAGATGGGTCCCAATCAACCCTTCCCCCAAAACAGCGTCCTCAAAAACAGCCAGAGGGATGGGTGTCACAGGATATTAAGAAGCAATAGACAGCATCGAAGGGGGGGGTAACCCAAACCAACCAATCACAACTCCATGATGACCTGAGGGGGGGGTCAAAAGTCCAGAGTCACTTCTGATTGGCTAATATCCTGGAATTCTGGGAATTTCAGTCCCCCCCAACACCTTCTCAATTAGCCTCCCCCACCAAAAAAATAAAACACCATACTCACAAACTCCCCAGCGCCCCCTCCCCGTGCCTCTGGGCTGCTGCGTATTTACACGGTGGAGAAAACCCTTCCCCCGACCGAGGCCCCGCTAACCCCTTACAGCTCCCCGCCTTCGATGCCCCCCACGCAAGTTCTCGCCAAACAAGGGGTGGGGGCCACGGGGAAGGGCAGGCAGGGAGGGAGGCCCGGGCGCCCGCACTCACCAGGACAGGCACAGCCCACTGACATCTTCACATCGCCCGCCGCTGGGGGCCCAGCCGAGTCACGGTGCCCGCCCCTCGCAGGGACAGGCCGGGCATGAGCCGCCGCCGCCGCCCGCGGCCCCGCCGCCCTCGCCCCGGCCCGGCCCGGGCGCCCGCCTGCGGAGAGGGCCTGTCAGGCGCCGCGCGGAGGAAGCCCGGCAGGAAGGCGGCCGCTGCGTGTGCGTCCCCGGGCGGCCGCGTGTGCGCGTGTGCGTGTGCGTGTCTGCGGCCCGCCGCGCCCGCTCGCCGGCGCCGCCCCCCCGCGCTGGGCCGGGCTTATTAATATGCTAATCGCCTGCCGGTGGGAGGGGAGAGCGCGTCAAAGTGACCCGGGCGGCGGCGGCGGCGGCGGCGGCGGCGAGGCGCCGAGCGGCCCGGGGGCGGCGGGCTGTGACGCAGCGTAAAAGGAGCCGGAGCCCGAGACCCCGGGCGGCGGGCGGCGGGCGGCGCGCCTGCGGGTGCGGGGTGGCCGCCGAGCGGGAGCGGGAGCCGGGCCTGGGGGAGGCGGAGCCTGGCGGGGCAGTGAGGTGTAGCTTTCTCTCCACCCCGGGCCGCGCTCGGGGAGGCGAAGGACCGCCGACCCCTGCCCGCACGCCCGGGCGCCTCCAGGGCTATTCTAGAGACCTCGCGGGGCGCCCCCCCCCCCACGCTGGGTGGGAAAAGAAGCACTGTCCCTGATGCGCCACCCTGGACTCACCCCCTCTCTAAATTAACCATTCCTCCCTTGCCTGCTAAACCTGTTGGGGCTGGAGCTAAAGGGGTTAATTAAGTGGGGTACCCGCCCTCCTCCGCCTCAGGGTCTAGGATCTGCGTTTTGCTGGGGGGAGGGGGCTGCGGAATGACCACCAGGTCGGACCTGGGAGAGGGGATACGCAGGACGTCCTTCCCCCTAGCAGGCTGACGCACCAGCCGAGAAACTCTTCCCTTCCCCCTATCTCCATCCAGCCTTGGCGCCTTCTCTCCCCGCCCTCCGCCCCCGGCCTAGAAGCTGCTCTCTTCGGAGGGCTTCGGAGATTCAAACAGGAAGCCGACCCCTCCATTGCCCCCTACCCATTGAGGCAGAGGCCATGGATGAGTGTGTGTGTATGTGTGTGTGTGTGTGCGCGCGCGCGCGTGTGTGTTCTGTGTAAAAAACGCTCCTAGGGAGGAGCCTCCCAACCTTCAGGCACTCCTCAAGGACTCCCCTACCCAGCCCTAGGAGGGGAGGGGCTCCATCCCTCCCAAACGCCCAGCCCTAGCTGCCTCATAAACAGGAAATACCTATTAGCAGGGAGGAGGGAGTGGAGGGTAGCTGTGCGGAGAAGACAGTTCCTGGGGGTCTCCAGCTGCTAGCTTCTCTTCTTTAAGCTTCAGGGTGGGCTCCGAGGGTAGACACTAGGGACCTGGGCTAGTGTCCCTTCTAGGGCATCTGGCCCAGACTAGGTAGGAGGTCCTCTCCTTTGTTACTTTGTTGGTTGAGAAGTCTGATTCCCTTGCTCTGACTCGGAATCTGCACAGCTGGCTTGAATAGCTGGGGGAGGGTTACAGATGTGGAGGCTGAAGTGTTTCATGAGACCCCCTTCTCTCCACCTTAGATTTTTGCTGAGAGAGCACAGAATGAGGGAAGAATGAAGAGGCAGGAGATTGAAGAGAAGGCCTGCCTAGGAATGGGGACCCCCACCTCTTACCACGGCGAAGCCCCGCATTGTGGAGCGAGCCACCTCCAGCTTTCCCCGTCCCCACCAAGGGCACAAAGGGATGTGACTGAAGCCATGTACGATCAACATGAGTCTTTCTTTGGCAGCGTCCCTTGTCTCCCAGACAGAGGTCAGCACTAGAGGAAGCAGAGGGGACCTTAAGCAAAGAACACTAGCCTGGAATCCTGGATATCCAGGTTTGAATCCTAGTTTTGCTTCTCACTAGCTCAAGGACCTCTGAGACAAACAACTGCTCCACTCTGAGCTTCTGCTTTACCATCTATGTTTGGTAACTGTAGACTTAAGCCAGGCAGTGTATGCCTAGTCACCTCGCCTTCAGCCCCATATGTAGTAAGTACTCAATAGACATTAGTGCTTTTCTGACATTTTGGGGGGCAGGGTAATGGGGATTGAACCCAGGTCTACCTCCAAGCTACACCCCCACCCCAGCCCTATTTTATCTTTTATTTTGAAACAGGGTCTAAGTTGCTGAAGCTGACTGAGAATCTGTGATCCTTCTTTCTCTGTCTCCCAGGTACTGGGATTACAAACATGCATGGCCACACCTGCCTACCTTCCTGACTTTTTGAGGTTGTTAGTCCCAAGAGTGTCAGGAGAGGGTTGCATTCGCTGGACAGCATCAGGTGGCCTGGAGGAAGGAGAATGCCTGCCTTGAGAAGCATACCTCTTCTCTCTCTACAGTCATGAATTTACCTTTTCCCAGTCCTGGGACCACTTACCCCTAAGGCAAACTCATTCCCAACAACTAGCTTGGCCAGATTCCATGGTGAAAATGATCATTTGGGTGGATAATGAGGATTACAGCCTATCCTAAAGAGGTCTTTGCATCCTCTGAATCTGAGGTTTCCTTCTAGATTACATGTGAAAGATGGAAGGCAAGAGAGAAAGGGGGGAAAAAAACACAACCTCACTCTTGAGTTGTGAGCCAGGTCTGTGCCAAAGTTTCACACCTGTGGTCACAATTGTGATGACATTTGAAAGGGAGCACTTTTTGTGTGTGTGAGATTCTGGGACTTGTACCCAGAGCTTGTGCATGTTACACAAAATCCCAGCCTCTTTCTTTCCTTCTTTTTTTCTTTCCTTTTTTGCGGTACAGGGGATTGAACCCAGGGGCTTTCTACTTCCAAGCTACACCCTCAGTCCTATATTTTTAATTCTTTGTTTGTTTGTTTGTGATACTGGGGGTGGAACCCAGGGACTTTCTACCTTCAGGCTATACTCCCAGACCTATTTTATACTTTATTTGGAAACAGGGTCTCACTAAGTTGCTGAGAGCCTAAGTAGCTGAGGCTGGTTTCCAATCTGTATGATCCTCCTGTCTCTGCCTCCCAAGCGCGGGGATTACAAGCGTGCGCCACCACGCCAGGCTCAATCCTTTCTTTTAAATGGAGGTTTCACTATATTGTTCAGCTGGTTTAGAACTCCTGGACTGAAAGAGCTCTTCCTACTCAGCCTCTTGGGTGTTAATGCCCAAGCTACAATAGTTAATCTCTGAATTTCACCCCACACGCACATAAGAATACTGAGTGTTTCTTTATCCAAATCAGCTAAGTCACCTGTCTTCCAGGATGCTGTCACCATGTCCTTCCACATAAGCTCCACCCCTCTCTACTACATCCCAGGTCTATCTGTCAGGCATATGTGACCTCCCTTTCCATTTTTTCCCCTGTACCACAATTCCCAGAGATGCTCCAAAGGTGTCATCCTCCAGGCCTGACTCATACTAGAAGTGAAGCAGGGAGTGGAACTCTGGATAGAGTGCTTGCTAGTTGTTTGACCTTAGGCAAGTTAAAGTTACTAAGTTCCCCAGGCCTGATTTCTCTGGGAGCCAAAATCATTTGCCTTAAGTCACTCACACTATAGAGATAGGATTTCCTTAAAAACTGGACCCCCAAGCCAGGTATGGTGGCACACGTTTGTAATCCCAGCATTTGGGAGGCTGAGACAGGAGGATCACGGTTCTCAGCCAGCCTCAGATACTTACTGAGGCCCTTTGCAACTCAGTGAGACCCTGTTTCAAAATAAAGAATAAAAATAGGGGTGGGAGTGTAGCTTGGTGGTAGAATGCTCCTGGGTTCAATCCCCAGTACCACAAAGAAAAATAAAAACTGGACCCCCCAGATCACCTATATAAAATGGGGAGAGCTGGGGGTAATCCCAGTACTTGGGAGGCTGAAACAGGGAGATTTTAGATTTGCAGCCAGCCTCAGCAACTTAGGCCCTCTGAAATTTAGTGAGACCCTGTTTCAAAATAAAAAATAAACTGGAGCCGGGTGTGGTAGCTCATGCTTGTAATCCCAGCAATTGGAGGCTTAGACAGGAGGACCTCAGGTTCACAGCCACCCTCAGCTACTTAGTGAGGCTGTCAGCAATTTAGTGAGACCCTGTTTCCAAATAAGAAAAATAAGCCGGGCGTGGTGGCACATGCTTGTAATCCCAGCATTTGGGAGGCTGAGACTGGAGGATCGCGGTTCGCAGACAGCCTCAGCTACTTAGTGAGGCCCTCTGCAACTCAGTGAGACCCTGTTTTAAAATAAAGAATAAAAAATAGGGCAGGGAGTGTAGCTCGAAGGTCAAATGCCCCTGGGTTCCATCCCTAAACCCTCCAAAAAATATATATATAAAATAGGTCTGGGGGTATAGCCTAGAGGTAGAAGACCCCTGGGTTCCATCCCCAGTACCACAAAGAAAGAAAAGAAAAAAAAAAAAAAAAGAGGAAGAAGAAACCAGGCATGGTGGCACATGTTTGTAACTCCAGTACTTGGGAGGCTGAGACAGGAGGATGTTACAGGTTAGAAGCCAGCCTCAGCTTACTTGTTTTTGTTTTTTCCTTTTTGCAGTACTGGGGATGGAACCCAGGGGCATTCTACCTCGGAGCCACACCCTCAGCCCTACTTTTGGTTCTTTATTTTGAAACAGAGTTTCACTGAGTTACAAAAGGCCTTACTAAGTAGCTAAGGTTGGCTGGGAATCAGGATGCTTCTGTCTCAGCCTTCCAAATGCTGGGATTACAAATGTGGGCCACCATGCCTGACTCCTTTATGTTTTTTTAAGAATGCACCTGCAAGTCAGGCATGGTGGGGCAGGCTTTTAATCCCAGTACTTTGGAGGCTGAGACAGGAGGCTCACAAGCTCATGGCCAGCCTCAGGTAATTAGTGGGCCCTTCTGTGACAGTGAGACCCTGTTTCAAAAAAACAACAAACCCATTGCAATTTAGTGACACCCTGTTTCAAAATAAAGAGTAAAAAGGCTGGAAGTGGTGGGTATGCTTATAATCCCAACACTTGGGAGGCTGAGACAGGTTTGTGCAGGTTTGAAGCCAGGTGGAATGCCCCTGGATTTCATTCCATGTACCCTCCAAAAAAGTGCACCATCATTCCTGGCTAGTTCTCTGTCTCTGTCTGTCTGTCTGTCTGTCTGTCTGTCTGTCTGTCTGTCTGTCTGTCTCTGTCTCTGTGTCTCTGTGTATGGTACTAGAGATTGAACCCAGGGGTATTCTACCTTTGAGATATACCCTCAGTCCAATTAAATTTCTTATTTGGCAGGGTGTGGTGGCACACACTTGTAATCCCAGCATTCGGGATGCTAAAACCGGGAGGCTAAAACCGGAGGATCACAGTTCGTGGACAGTCTCAGCTACTACTTAGTGAGGCCCTCTGCAACTTAGTGAAACCCTGTTTCAAATTAAAGAATAAAAAATAGGGCAGGGATGTAGCTCAGAGGTTGAATGCCCCTGGGTTCCATCCCCAGACCTGCAAAAAAAAAAAAAAAAAAAAAAAAAAAAATAGGGCAGGGGTGTAGCTTGGAGGTCAAATGACTCTGGGTTCCATCCCCAGACCTGGAAAAAAAAAATTCTTTTTTGGAAACTGGGTATCACTAGGTTTCACTACTTGCTGAGGCTGTCCTCGAAACTGTCATCTTCTTGTCACAGCCTCCTAAGTACTAGGGATTACAGGCATGGACCACCATGCCCAGCTTTGAATTTTTTCTTATTTTTCTTATTTGAAATTTTTTTGGTGGTACTTGGGTACTGCTACAAAGCTGAAGTTATCCTCAAACTCTGGATCCTCCCGTTCAAATACTGAAATTACAGGCATGTACCACTATGCTCACCAACTGAATTTTAAGGAAATTATTCTATAGAAAGGATACATAAAAATTATTCTATAGAAAGGTTACATAAAAATGCAAAGATAAAGCCGGGTATGGTGGCACACGCTTTTTATCCCAGAATTCCGGAAGCTGAGACCAGAGGATCGCTGTTCATGGACAGCCTCAGCCACTTAGTGAGGCCCTCTGCAACTCAGTGAGACCCGGTTTCAATATAAAGAATAAAAAATAGAGCAGGGGGTATAGCTCAGAGGTCGAATGCCGTGGGGTTCCATCCCCTGCAAAAAAAAAAAAAAAAAAAAAACAAAGATAACCAGGAGTGGTGGCACACACTTGTAATTACATCTTTGGGAACCTGAGATGGAAGGCTGAGAGAGGAGGATCTCAGGTTTGTGGTCAGCCTCAGCTACTTAGTGAGGCCCTCCGCAATTTAGTGAGACCCAGTTTTAAATTAAAGAATAAAAAAATTAGGGCAAGGGGTGTAACTTGGAGGCTGAATGCCTCTGGGATCCATCCTCAGACCCACAAAAACAAACAAAACAACCTGCTGGGAGTGGTGGCGCACCCTTGTAATCCCATCGCTTGGGAGGCTGAGACAGGAGGATCACACAGGTTCGAAGCTAGCCTCAGCTACTTAGTGAAGCTCTTGGCAACTTAGTAAACCCTGTTTCTAATAAAATATATTAAAAAATAGATCTGGGAGTGTAGCCCAGAGGTAGAAAGCCCCTGGGTTCCATGCCCAGTACTACAAACAACAAAAACAAAAACACCCTAAGCTGGGCATAGTGGTGCACCCTTGGAATCCCAGCATTTGGGAGGCTGAGACAGGAGGGTTGCGGTTCATGGACAGCCTCAGCTACTACTTAGTGAGGTCCTTTGCTACTCAGTGAGACCCTGTTTCAAAATAAAGAATAAAAAACAGGGATAGGGGTATATCTCAGAGGTATATGCCCCTGGGTTCAATTCCCAGTACCACAAAACAAAACAACCCAAAAAATGAAAAACCTGCATAATGATGTTCACAATAACTTCATATGTAGTGGCGGAAGACTGGAAGCAATTTAAAATATCTAAGTAGTGATATATTAATATAATTGTTATTCAGAGTTTAGGAAATATTTGACCAGCAATGGATTAACACTGTTACGTGAAAAAAGTAGCTAGGTGTGGTGGCATACCTGTAATCCTAGTATTTATGAGGGAAGAGGATTTCTTCAGATTTGAAGCCAGCCTCAGCAACTAAATGAGATTTTCAGCAATTTAGTGATACCCTGCTTTCAAACAAAAAATAAAGAGATGGGGGCGTAGCCTGGAGGTAGAAGGTAGAAGTTGTCCCCTGGGTTTTATCACTAGTAATGCACATGCACGTGCGCACGCGCGCGCGGACACACACACACACACACACACACACACACACACAGAGGTAAATTGTAAAAATTGTAGAAACATACATAACAATGACCACATTTTTAAAATGGTACTGGGGCCGGGCGTGGTGGCTCACGCTTGTAATTTCCATGCTTGGGAGGCTGAGACAGGAGGATCGCACAGGTTCGAAGCCAGCCTCAGCTACTTATGCTCTCAGCAACTTAGTGAGACCCTGTTTCCAAATAAAATACAAAATAGGTCTGGGAGTATAGCCCAAAGGTTAAAAGCCCCTGGGTTCCACCCCCAGTACCACCAAAAAAAAAAAAATGGTTTTGGGGGTTGAACTCAGGGGGATTCTACCTCTGAGCTACATCCCAATACCTTTTTTTTTTTTTTTTTTTTTTTGCAGTATTGGGGATGGAACTCAGGGGTATTCTACTTCTAAGCTACATCCCCAGCCCCATTTTTATTCTCTATTTTGAAACAATTCTAAGTTGGGGAGGGCCTCACTAAGTACCTGAGGCTGGCTGTGGACCTGCGATGCTCATGTCTCAGCTTCCCAAGTACTGGGATTATAACTGTGCGCCATCATGCCAGGCTTATACTTTATTTTGAAACAGGATCTCACTGAGCTGCGAAGGGCCTCAGTAGCTGAGGCTGTCTGCGAACCATGATCCTCCTATCTCAACCTCCTGAATGCTGGGATTACAAGTGTGCGCCACCACGCCTGAATCAGAGAATGGCTTTAAACTTGGATTTATTTCCGAGTAACACACACACACACACACACACACACACACACACACACACACACACAGATTTTGAAATATTGGAAAACAATATGAAGTAGTTTATAAGTGGCACATGAGTTGAACAGAAGGGACAATGATGGACTGTAAAAAGAGAGTGACCACAGTTGGCTGGGATAATCTAAGGGATTTCCTAGATTAAATAAAGTATGAAAGCTGGTACTTTGGGAGGCTGAGACAGGAGGATTGTGAGGCCCTCTGCAATTTAGTGAGATCCTGTTTCAAAATAAAGAATAATATGGAGCTGAGGGTGCAACTCAGAGATAGAATGCCCCTGGGTTCTGGGTTCTATTCCCAGTACCACATACACACACAAAAGGGTTATGAAAGTTATTTCGAGGCTCAAGTATTTCAGGAAGAAAAACAAAAGTAGGAGAACACTTGTCTTTGGAGGACAGTAAGGAGATCTGCAGCAGTAGAAAATAAACTTGGCAATGAGGAATGAGGACCCAACATAAGCTTTTTTTTTCTTTCTTTCTTTCTTTTTTTTTTTTTTTTGTTGTGGTACTGGGGATGGAACCCAGGGACATTTTATCTCTGAGTTACACCCCTAGCCCTATTTTTTATTCCTTATTTTGAAACAGGGTCTCACTGAGTTGCAAAGGGCCTCACTAAGTAGCTGAAGAGACTACTTATTTTATTTAAAAAAATGAAATAGGGCTATTGGGCGTGGTGGCGCACGCTTGTAATCCCAGCGCTTGGGAGGCTGAGACGGAGGATCGCACAGGTTCAAAGCCAGCATCAACTCTTAGTGAGACTCTCAGTAACTTAGTGAGACCCTGTTTCCAAATAAAGTATATGTAAAAAATAGGTCTGGAAGTATAGCCCGGAGGTAGAAAAGCCCCTGGGTTCCACCCCAAGTACCACACACACACACACACACACACACACACACACACACACACACACACACAATTATAATAAAATAAAATAGGGCTGGGGGTATCTCAGACGTGGAATGCCTCAGGGTTCAATCCCACACATAAAAAATAATATAGGGATGCCGGGCGTGGTGGTGCACGCTTGTAATCCCAGAGTTTGGGAGGCTGAACAGGAGAAACACACAGGTTCGAAGCCAGCCTCAGCCTACTTAGTGAGGCTCTCAGCAATTTAGTGAGAGCCTGTTTCCAAATAAAATATAAAATAGGTCTGGGAGTGTAGCCTGGGGGTAGAAAGCCCCTGGGTTCTATCCCAGTACCACACAAATTATATATATAGTTAGTTAGTTAGGGATAGAATGCATACACACATATACACACATACACACACGTACATTTGCAGTACAGCTTCAGTATGAGAATTTGGTTTGGGTTAGCGCCTTATAGTGCAGGTGTCCACCAGGGGCGCTGTTTCAAAGCCGTCCCACTTTGTACTAAGGTGAAAGGAACCGGCAACAGGTAGAACGTCAGACAAAGAAGGCGTTCCAACAGTTAGAAATATATAACAACACTCAAATGTTAACTCTTCCCCTTATTGCTACGCTTTGCCCAGCTCATCCTCTCCGCGCAACATAAAACCAAGCACCACCGTACACCAGAGCCCGTGCCTCCCGGCCTCCGTTCCAAGCGACTACCACTCCCAGGAGTCCTCGCGCGAGCCCAGCGCCTCCCGCGGGTGCTGGAGGCCCGGCAGAACGGCCTTCTGGGACCCGTAGTACTGCACTGTCCTTCGGGAGATGTAGTTCTCTCCCCACAATCGGCTGGGCGAGGCGGCGCCGGCGATCAGAGCAACGCTGGGTGTTCTGGAGCCAAGATGGCGGCGCGCCGGGGCCGGAGAGACGGAGTCGCGCCGCCCCCGACGGGGGGCCCCGGCCCTGATCCGGGCGGCGGGGTCCGCGGCAGCGGTCGGGGGAGTCGGGGCCAAGCGCCCTATGGGGCCGTGGGCGCCGTGAGCTGCGGGGAGCAGGTGAGGGGCTGGCGGGCGGCCCGCGCCTGGCAGCAGAGCGGCGTGTGCCGGCGGTGACACGTGGACGCCACAGGAAAGGGAGGAAGCGCTTGGGAGGCGATGCCGGGTGGCTGCCGGAGTCGGGTCGGGCCGAGTGGACTTGAGCCGTTTGTCGGAGGTCCGCCGGCAGAGGCAGGGTCCTTACAGCTGTTCCTGGGAACGCCGGAGGGGAAAAGGCGAGTGTCGGAAACATGGCCTGCGGTTGGGGGTTAAGGGATTTAAGTCGCAGTCGAAGGCTAAGACCTCTTACAAGGATGCCGAGGAAGGCTCCACGAGGTTGGCGCCGCAGTTCTCTTTTTTGAAGCACGTGGGGTGGGGGGAGCTATTTTCCCGGGAGAACTTGTCTGCCTCCCCTCCCCCTCCAGGCGGCACGGGCACCCACGTGCGCCGCGCTCCGGGTGTTGGGTAGGGCGCGGGCCGCGGGTCCACTTGGGGGCGGGGAAGGGATGTCCACGTGGCTCGGGTCCCGGGCTGTCCGGCATCTAGTTTCGGCGCCGGAGCCGCAGTGCTGGGAACTGGGTGTGTCTCAGCTGATCCCGCCATTCCCGGCAGGGGCTGGGGCCCCTGGCTAGAAAGGAAAGTAGGGGCTGTAGTTTAAACTTCGCCGGAGCTTTGGAGTTTTTCCTTTTTTGCATGCGTCTGTGTAGCCCCGTTCGACAGCGGATGGTGGACTTTCCAGATGTTCGGGGAGTGTGTTCCCTGCAGATGGCAGTGTGATGGGGAAGGCAGAAGGTTGAGGCTGAAGGGCTGTGGAGGAGTGAGCTTGTGGCGGCTTCTGTCTGACCGGCTTGGGGGGGGGGGGCTGAGTCACTGACACTGGCGTTTTAGTTGCATACAGTCCTGCCCTATTTGTGATTCAGGAGCATGGGGAGTGGCAGCGTATACCTGGGACAAACTTAAAAGTAGGGAGAGGGAATTCTGTCCCCCTTTTCATCTAGCATCTTTTTGAGGAGGCGGCTAAGGACTGATCCTATGAACCGACACACAGGAACTGGGGTGTCTTGTATTTAAGGCTGTTTGGAGTTTTTGCTGGGATTGGGAAAAGTTGGAGGCAATTTAAGACCTACTCAGTGTTCACCATGAGATGAACATTTATTAGGTGAGGGAAAATACTTTCGTCAGATTATATTTTCTTGGATTTCAGCTCTCTACATCTAAAAAGTATTATTGTCTGACTCTTCAGTGGAGGGCTTATTAAAAGTTCCCACCCAGCTTGGCAGTGGGCAGGAATTAGTTTGAAGTGTTATCTCTTTTCAGCAATTACGCTGAGTCTTTGACAGCATCCTTCCTCCCTCCTCCCAGGCAGGAGTTAGGTTTTAGAGTGCCTGGTAATATAAGGTCCAGCAGACCAATCCAGGCCCCTGCCCAGGGGAGAATGACTTTTGGGGCATGACTTTGGGAGCAACCCATCCTTTTCCCTTCATCTTTCCAGAGGTCACATCTTTTTTTTTTTTTTTTTTTTCCTTTCGGTACTAGGGATTTAATCCAGAGGCATTCTACCTCTGAGTTAAACCCTCAGCCGTATTTTTTTGTGTGTATGGGTCTGGGGATGGAATCCAGGGGCATCTGACTTCCAAGCTACACCCCGTACCCTCTTTTTTTTTTTTTTGGTGGTACTGGGGGTGGAACCCAGAGGCTTTCTACCTCCGGACTATACTCCCAGACCTTTTTTATATTCTTATTGGAAACAGGGTCTCACTAAGTTGCTGAAAGCCTCACTAAGTAGCTGAGGCTGGCTTCGAACCTGTGAGATCCTCCTGTCTCAGCCTCCCAAGCGCTGGATTACAAGCATACACCACCATGCCGGCTCCCTCCTACCCTATTTATTTTTGAAACATGGTCTCACTAAGTTGCAGAGGGCCTCACTAAGTAGCTAAGGCTGCCGGCAAACAGCAATACTCCCGGAATCAGCCTCCCGAATGCTGGGATTACAAGCGTGCGACACCATGTCTGACTCCTCAGCCCTATTTTTTTATTCTTCATTTTGAAACAGGGTCTTACTAAGTTGTGGAGGACCTCACTAAATAGCTGAGGTTGGCCACAAACCTGTGATCCTCCTGTCTCAGCCTCGCAAGTACTTGGATTATAATTGTGTGCTTGGCCAGAGGTCACATCTTTCGTGGCTGGTACTGCCAATCCACGGGGAGAAGCAGGATGGATCCAAGACCCAGTTGTATAAGTTAGATGGTCATTTGGGAAAGACCATGGAAGGATTCCCTTGCTTCCAACAAAAGATGGGTGTGTGTGACCTAATCAACCAGCTGGTTACAGGCACAGGGTATATACTAACAAAACACACAAATGTGGTCTTGTCCTCTAGGATTTCTTTCTTTCTTTCTCTCTTTCTTTTTCTTTCTTTTTGCGTGGTACTGGGGCATTCTACCTCTGGTACACCCCAGCCTTTTATTTTTATATTTATTTATCTATTTATTTATTTATTTTTGCATTACCAGGGATGGAACCCAGAGGGCATTCTACCTCTGAGCCACACCTCCAGGTGTATTTTTTGAAACAGGGTCTCACTGAGTTGCAAAGGGCCTCACCAAGTAGCTGAGGCTGTCTGAGAACCACTATCCTCCTGTCTCAGCCTCCAAAATGCTGGGATTACAAGTGTGTGCCCTGACACCCAGTTTCTATTCTTTATTTTGAAACAAGGTCTCACTGAGTTGCAAAGGGCCTCACTTAGTAGTTGAGGCTGTTCAAAAACTGTGATCCTCCTGTCTCAGCTTCCCAAATGCTGGGGTTACAAGAGTGTGCCACCATGCCTGGCTGTTTTTTATTCTTTATTTTTTAAATTATTTTATTTATTTTGGTGGTACTGGGGTTCCTGGAAACCCTTCTACCTCAAGGCTATACTCCATGACACTATTTTTTAAATATATATGTTTTATTATTTGGAAACAGGGTCTCTTAAGCCAGTGAGGCTGGCTTCGAAACTGCGCGATCCTCCTGTCTCCGCCTCCCAAGTGCGGGGATTACAAGCTTGCTCCACCACGACCGGCTTATTCTTTATTTTGAAACGGTCTCACTAAATTGCTGAGGTCTTCACAAAGTTGCTGAGGCTGGCTATGAACCTTCAAACGTTCTGTCTCAACCTCTTAAAGTACAGAGATTACAAGTGTGTGCCATCACACCTGGTTTTATTTTAATTATTTTTATTTTTATTTGTGGTGCTGGGGGTGAGACCCAGGAACATTCTAGCTCCGAACTATATATACCTCAATCATACTTTTCTTTATTTTGAAATAGGGTCTCACTAAGTCACGGAAGGCCTCACTAAGTAGTTGAGGCTGACCAGGAACCCAGATCCTCTTTGTTAGTACTGGGATTACAAGTGAGCACCACCACACCCAGCTTATTTTTTGTTTTAAAACTGGTTTGAAAGCCGGGCATCAAACCCCAGTATTGTCAGGTGTGGTGGCGCACGCTTGTAATCCCCGGGTTTGGGAGGCTGAGACAGGAGGATTGCACAGGTTCAAAGCCAGCCTCAGCAACTTAGTGAGACCCTGTTTCCAAATAAAATATAAAATAGGGCTGGGAGTATAGCCTGGAGGTAGGAAGCCTCTGGGTTCCACCCCCAGTACCACTAAAAACAAAACAAAACAAAAAAAACTGGTTTGAGCCCGGGCACCACGCTTGTAATACCCACACTTGGGAGGCTGAGACAGGAGGATCCCGCAGGTTCAAAGCCAGCCTCAGCTGGCTTAAGAGACCCTGTTTCCAAATAAACTGGTTTGTCCCCACACTTGGGAGGCTGAGATAGGAGGATACTACTTAGTGAGGCTCTCAGCAACTTAGTGAGACCCTGTTTCCAAATAAAATATAAAATAGGGCTGGAGTATAGCCTGGAGGTAGAAAGCCTCTGGGTTCCACCCGCAGTACCACAAAAAACAAAACAAACAAACAAAAAAAACTGGTGTGGTTGGGTCGGGCATGGTGGCGCACACTTGTAATCCCAGCGCTTGGGAGGCCAAGACAGGAGGATCACACAGGTTCAAAGCCAGCTTCAGCTACTTAGTGAAGCCCTCTGCAACTTAGTGAGACCCCCATTTCCAAATAAAGTATAAAAATAGGTCTGGGAGTATAGACCGGAGGTAGAAAAGCCCCTTGGATTTCACCCCCAGTACCACCAAAACAAAACAAAACACCAAACTGGTGTGGTTGTGCACACCTTTAATCCTAGTACTTCGGTGGGTGAGACAGGATTGCAGATTTGAGGACAACATTGGCAAGTAGTGAGACTCTCATGAACCTAGCAAGAACCTGTTTCAAAATAAAGATAAAAATAAGACTGGAGGTGCAGCTCAAAGATAGAATGCCCCTGGGTTCAATCCTAGTACCAATCAATCAATCAATCAATCAATATAAAATAAGGTCTTAGTCTGTCATGGTGGCACACGCCTATTACCTGGGAGGCTGAAACAGGTGGATTACAGGTCAGGATAGCCTCAACAAGTAGTGAGACTGTCATCAACCTAGTGAGACTCTTTCAAAATTAAAATTAAAAATAGGGT
Source organism: Muscardinus avellanarius (assembly GCF_963383645.1). Lineage (NCBI taxonomy): Eukaryota > Metazoa > Chordata > Mammalia > Rodentia > Gliridae > Muscardinus > Muscardinus avellanarius. Next base: position 134,886,024 of record NC_137789.1, read on the forward strand.
TAGAGGTGTATCTTGATAGTAGAATGCTCCTGGGCTCAATCCCCAGTACTGCAAAAGTAAAAAAAAGGGTCTTGGCCGGGCGTGGTGGCTCACGCTTGTAATCCCCGCGCTTGGGAGGCAGAGACAGGAGGATCGCGCAGGTTCGAAGCCAGCCGCGCACGCAGGTTCGAAGCCAGCCGTGCGCGCTGGCTTAGGAGACCCTGTTTCCAAAATGAAAATGTAAAAAATAGGTCTGGGAGTGTAGCCCGGAGGTAGAAGGGCTTCCAGGAACCCCAGTACCACCAAAAAAAAAAAAAAAGGGGGTCTTGTTAGGTTGCTGAGAACCTTGCTATGTTGTGTATCCTTGAACCTTTGATAACCATGTCTCAGCCTCTCAATACTGGGATTACTTCAATGTGTCACCCCAGCTGGCTTGATATCTTGTTTTAATCAGGCTAGACAGATTAATAATGAATGGGACAAAAGGAGAGTGCAGGATTTTATTTGTGATTATATAACTGACTAGAGTAATCTACTTTGGAGGGTCTGGGAAGGGACATTTTATTTATTTATTTATTTATTTATTTATTTATTTATTTATTTTTTGGTGGTACTGGGGGTGGAACCCAGAGGGTTTGTACCTCCAGGCTATACTCCCAGACCTATTTTCTATTTTATTTGGAAACAGGGTCTCACTAAGTTGCTGAGAGCCTCACTAAGTAGCTGAGGCTGGCTTCGAACCTGTGATCCTCCTGTCTCAGCCTCCCAAGCATGGGGATTACAAGTGTGTGCCACCACGCCCGGCTTTGGGAAGGGACATTTTAAACTGAGACCCAGGATTAAAAATGTAAAAGTGCTAGGCGAGGTGGTGCATGCTTGTAATCCCAGTGCTCGGGAGGCTGAGACAGGAGGATTGCACAGGTTCAAAGCCAGTCTCAGCTACTGAGTGAGGCTCTCAGCAACTTAGTGAGATCCTCTTTCCAATAAAGTAGAAAATAGGTCTGGGAGTATCGTCCGGAGGTAGAAAAGCCCCTGGGTTTCACCCCCAGTACCATAAAAAAAATGTAAAAAAACTCTCCTTAGGAGGAATGTGTGAGGCCTTGAGAAGAGAGAGAACATGGCTTATTGGAGGAAATGAGACCTGTATGGCAGAGGAGTGGGAGAGGACAAGCTAGAGCAGGACAGCCTGCTAGGGAAGACCAGAGCCCCTATAAACCATATTAAAGAGTTCAGAGTTCAGGAAGTGATGTGCATTTAAAAAACTTTCTAAGCTGGGCATGGTGGCGCATGCTTGTAATATAAGTGTTCTTCAAGCATTCAGGAGGCTAAGATAGGATCTCGGTTCTCGGAGTGAGGCCGTCCGCAACTTAGTGAGACCCTGTTTCAAAATAAAGAATGAAAAGTAGGTCAGGGGGTGTAGCTCGGAGGTCGAATGCCCCTGGGTTCTATCCTCATACCTGCAAAAACAACAACAATAACAACAAAAAACTTTCTGGCCAGCTCTGGTGGTGCACACCTCTCATCCCAATACTTGGGAGGCTGAGACAGGAGGATCACAGTTTTGAGGACATCCTCAGCAACTTAACAAGGCCCTGTTTTATTTATTTATTTATTTATTTATTTATTTATTTATTTATTTATTTATTTGGTGGTATTGGGGTTCCTGGAAGCCCTTCTACCTCCGGGCTACACTCCCAGACCTATTTTTACATTTTTTTATTTGGAAACAGGGTCTCGACTAAGCCAGCGCGCGGCTGGCTTCGAACCTGCACCATCCTCCTGTCTCTGCCTCCCAAGTGTGGGGATTACAAACGTGCGCCACCACGCCCAGCTAACAAGGCCCTGTTTTAGATTAAAAAAATAAAAATGTCTGGGGGTAGCTCAGGTAGAATGCTCCTGGGTTCAACTTCCAGCAACAAAACAACAGCAACAAAAACTTTCTGGCTGGTAGCCAGGCATGTTGACACATGATTGCAATCTCAGTACTTGGGGGGCTGAGATGGGAAGATTGCAGGTTCGAGGCCAGCCTCAGATACTTAGTGAGGCCCTCTGCAGCTTAGTGAGACCCTGTTTCACAATAAAGAATTAAAAAATAGGGCTGGGGTGTAGCTCGGAATCCCTAGTACTGCAAAAACACACACAAAAAAACAAAAACCAAAAATTTCTGGCTGGTTTTACAGTGTTACGGTTGTAACGGTCCTGTGGGCTCTTTTCCTCTATTCAAGTAGAATTTGTTGAATAGGGAAATTAAAACTAATAGATACCTTGGTGCAGCTTTAACAATTCTTTATTATAAAATCGGTAGGAAAATAGAAAGGGAAGAGAAGGAAAAGTGTGCCTGGCAGGTAAACTAGAGAGCTGGAAAATGGAACTTTTTGCAGTTCTGAGTATGGAACCCAGGGACATTGTACCATGAGCTACTCCCCCAGCCCTATTTTTCATTCTTTATTTTGAAACAGGGTCTCATTGAGTTGCAAAGGGCCTCACTAAGTAGCTGAAGCTGGCCGTGACCCTTGATCCTCCTGTCTCAGCCTCCCAAATGCTGGGATTAGAAGTGTGCACCACCAGGTCTGGATTTTAAAATACAATTTTATTGTATTGGTATGTTCTTATCAGCATTGTGGAGGCACAAGGCTAGTAGCTTTTTTTTTTTTTTTTTGCCAGGTGGTTCCTCTTTGTCTCTGGACAGTGCACTTAATTTACCATCTGTCCACCTCTATTATATTGAGCTGTATTGTTTACTCATCAGTTATTGGTGCTTAGAAGCAGCATGCAGAGATTACCTTTTCTTTTTTTTTTTTTTTTGCAGTACTGTGGATGGAACCCAGGGGCATTGTGCCTTCAAGCTACACCCTAGCCTTATTTATTTATTTATTTATTTATTTATTTATTTATTTATATTTTTGTGGTACTAGAGATGGAACCCAGGGGCTTTCTACCTCTGGGCTATAGTCCCAGACCTATTTTATATTTTATTTGGAAACAGGGTCTCACTAAGTTGCTGAGAGCCTCACTAAGTAGCTGAGGCTGGCTTCGAACCTGTGTGATCTCCTGTCTCAGCCTCCCAAGTACTGAGATTACAAGGGTGTGCCACCACACCTAGCTTTTATTTAGTCTTTTTATTTTGAAAACAGTTTCACTGAGTTGCAAAGGGCCTCCTAAGTAGCTGAGGCGGTCAGAACCATGATCCTCCAATTTCAGCCTCCCAGATGCTGGGATTACAAGCGTGCACCACCATGCCCAGTTTGAGTTTACCTTTTTTTTTTTTTTTTTTTTTGCGGGTCTGGGGATGGAACCCAGGAGCATTTGACCTCCAAGCTACACCCCCTGCCCTAATTTTGATTCTTTATTTTGAAACAGGGTCTCACTAAGTTGCGGAGGGCCTCACTAAGTAGCTGAGGCTGTCCGTGAACCGCGATCCTCTGGGCTCAGCCTCCAGAATGCTGGGATTACAAGTAGGTGCCACCACTCTTGGCTGAGTTCATCTTTTCTATACACATGCTGGGTCACAAAGAAGAGGTAAACAGAGATGCTTTTTAAGACTAAAGGCTTCAATTGTCTATTGGCTTTTAAGGCTAGAGGCCTTAATTTTCTTTACATTCTTACTGTAGGTTAATCATTAAAACAAAGAGCAGAGAGGGGAGCTCTGCAGTGTAACAACTGCCTGAGAGTGCCTGTGTAGCACCCAGACTCTGATAGCCTTTTTTTTTTTTTTTTTTTTTTTTTTGGTGGTACTGGGGCTGGAACCCAGGGGCCCTCTACCTCCGGGCTACACTCCCAGACCTATTTTATATTTGGAAACAGGGTTTTTTAAGCCAGCCTCTGAATCTGCACGATCCTCCTGTCTCAGCCTCCCAAGCGCAGGGATTACAAGTGTGCGCTACCATTCCCGGCCTCTGACAGCCTTTTTATGTTTTATTTATTTATTTACTTTTTTGGGTGGTACTGAGGGTGGAACCCAGGGGCTTTCTACCTTTGGTCTATACTCCCAGACTTATTTTGTATTTTATTTGGAAACGGGGGTCTCACAAAATTGCTGAGAGCATCACTAAGTAGCTGAGGCTGGTTTCAAACCTGTGATATCTTCCTGTCTCAGCTTCCCAAGTGTAGGAATTATAAGCATGAGCCACCATGCCCGGCTGTCTTATTCATTTATTTATTTTTGTGGTACTGGCAATGGAACCCAGGGGCATTCTACCTCTGAGCTACACCTCCAGTCCTTTTTTTATTCTTTATTTTGAAACAGGGTCTCACTGAGTTGTAAAGTAGCTGAGGCTGTCCACAAAACGCGATCCTCCTTTCGCAGCCTCCCGAATGCTGCGGTTACAAGCCTGTGCCACCAGTCCTAGTTTATGACTGCTTTTTCACATTGGAAATTAATACTGGTGCAATTTTCCAGTACCAGCACAACAGGACAGTACTGATGTGAGAAAGACAGCTAGGGGGTTGGTGAATTTAGAGGTTATTGCTGGTGGCTGGCTCACTTTTAGTCTGGGCGTAGCTGGTGGATGATCTTGTTCTCTGGGAACTGTGCTGTTTGAGGATTGAAGGATAGTGAGGTCATGTAGAGAGAGGTGTCTCTGATCTGGGCCCCTGTACCTGCCGTATGGAGGTGGCAGTGAACAGTTCCTAGAGCTAGGCATCATCCTGAGATTCTGGCTTGGTGGCTTGTGTTCTGGAAGGGAGGTGGCAGGGCAGGTAGAGATGCGGCTTCTTGCTTGCCTAGGACTGTTTGCTGAGCCAAGTGCTATTCACAGTTGCTGTTTGTAATTACAGGATTGTGAAGTTCTGGGAGGGGTTAGTGCTTAAAACGTGCTGCTTTTCACTTCATCTCCAGGCTTGGCCTCCTAAAAGTATCCCTAACCAACCTGTTTTCCTCGTGGGCCCTAGAACTCCTCGGCTTTTTAGGAGGATGTGAGGAGGAGTGATAGGAGTCACACCTGTTGCTTTTTTCTTTTGGAGGTTTGGTGCTGAATATCCCTTTGCTGCATGGAAGGGAAATCTGGTTTGTCTGTGTCTATCATGTACTTGGGCTTTTGCACCATTTCCAGTAGTGGAGAGAGCTAGCCAGTTCCTGTCCTCTGGCCTCACCAGTCCCTTTCTAGCCACTTCAGGGTCTGCCCACATCCCCACTCTTGACAGATTTGGACTGGCCACTTTTGCCTTCTGACAAGGCTGAAGGTGTTGCTGCTTCTCAAAGGAGTATGGGACAGGGCTCTCCATCTACAGATCCAGCTTTTTCTTTTGGCTCTAATCTGGTGGTGGGGGAAGAGACACTTCCCTTGGAACTATCATTGAGAGGCTGGGTGGTACACTGTTGGGGCTGGGAATATAGCTTAGTGGTAGGGCATACTGAATCTCCAGCACCAGACCAAAAAACTTGTGGACTGTGAATATTGTATATAGGACATAGTTGGGCATCATGAGTAACTGGGAGGTATAAACACACCTTTCTGGGAGCCAGGAAACACATAAGGTAATAGAATACAAGGTGTTACTCGCATCCAGACACAGTGGTGCAGGTCTGTACTTAGTAGGTTGAGTTAGAAGGATCACAAGTTTGAGACCAGCCTTGCCAACTAAAGGAGATTTTGTTTCAAAATAAAAAGATCTGAGGGTATAACTTGTAGGTAAAATACCATTGGGTTCAATCTCCATTACCAAAATAAACAAATAAAATGAAAAGGGCTGGGCATGGTGGTGCATGCTTGCAATTCCAGCATTTGAGAACCTGAGACAGGATTGTGGTTCTCAGCCTCCGCTACTAAATTAGAGAGGCCCTTGGCAACTCAGTGAGACCCTCTTTCAAAATAAAGATTAAAAACTAGGGCTGGGGGTGTATGTAGCTCAGAGGTAGAATGCCCTTGGGTTTCATTCCCAGTACTGTAAAAAAAAAGAAAAAAGAAAAGGGCTTGGGATGCCCGGTGTGGAGGCTCATGCTTGTAATCCTTGTACTTGGGAGGCTGAGACAGGAAGATCACAGGTTCGCAGCCATCCTCAACTACTTAACGAGGCCTCCACAATTTTAGTGAGGCCCTGTTTCAAAATAAAGAATAAAAAAATAGGGCTGGGGGTTGTAGCTCAGAGGTAGAATGCCCCTGGCTTCAATCTCCAGTACCTCCGGAAAAAAAGAAAAAAGGCTGGGGGTGTAGCTCAGAAGTATAATGCCCCTGGGCTCAATCCCCAAGGAGTTATTTTTGTCAAAGAAATTTGGAATCCAGTTTTCATGGAGATGCAAGGAATGTCATGGAGTTGGAGGGTCAGGACGTGATTGTCAGAAAAGTACATGCTACAGAAAAATAGGTGAATTGGTGTGAGGGGAGGTCAGCTTAGGCTGGGGAAGTCTGAGGTAGCTTGATGAAGGATAGGATTTGCACTTAGCTGAGAAGAGAAGCAGAAGTGGGACGTGAGGTAGTTCAGGTTGTTGTAGATGAACTGTCTCTGGGCTGACTTTTCCTCTGATGTACTCCTCAGGCTGGGGTCCTACCCATTGCCAGCAGATGAACTGAGCTATCTTGGTTGTTTTTACTCCCTAGATTGGTCTCCTGTGACTCTCCTCTGAATGGAGTCCGAACTGCCTAGAATACTACTATTTTTGTTTGGGTTTTTGCTTATTTATGGGTTTTTCTTCTTTCTGCCTAGCTCGCCCAGAGACTTAGTGATGGTGAAGCTGCAGCTGAGTTAGGGTCTATTGGTGTGGGGCTGCATATCTGGCTTATGGAACATACTAATCGGCTACCCCCAGAGGGCCTGTGCCCTTCTGACCCTCCTCCCTTTTGTCCCAGGTCCTTCTGCATGAAGAGGGGGACGACGCTGGCTTTGTCAATTTGTCTCGGCTGGGCCCATCTCTGAGGGACAAAGACCTAGAAATGGAGGAGTTGATACTGCAGGATGAGACACTGCTGGGGACCATGCAGAGCTACATGGATGCCTCCCTCATCTCTCTCATTGAGGATTTTGGGAGCCTTGGAGAGGTGAGTTGGGGACTGGACTTGGAGCATTACTTGGGAGGTTTTTACCTCAAATCCTTGGAGTTGTTTTAGGCATGGCTTTGTCCTAGGTCCTTGGCTGCCAGGTGCCTAACCTGGTTTTGGTTGCTAGGTGGGAGTTCGCCTGAAAGCTGCCCAATTATATCCCATGTGAGGACGCTTTGGCTAGCTTGGACTGTAGTATGAGAACTTTCCTTCTGTCTGGGCCCTTGACCTACATGTCTAGAGGGTTCTGATCTCTGTTTTGAGCTCAGTTACAATCTAAGTTGTTTGCTGAGCATCCGCCATTTTTACCTGAAGATGAGAGAGTGTGGAACCTAGCTTAAGACTCAAGTCTAAAAGGTCTCTGTTGGCAGTAGAGAGGTGATGGATGATAAGTGAGATTGGAACCCGTTTTTCCTTGTACTCATGACCCCTCTTACTGGGATGTGAGTACAAGGAGTACAAATTGAATTGAGATGAACTCTGGAGACTCATCCCTTCTCAGTGGCCCAGTAGGTCATGACAGAAATTGTTTGAACCTTTCTGTTGTGTTTCTGGAGCAGAGCAAATTATCTCTGGAAGAACAGAATGAAGTGTCACTGCTCACAGCTCTAACGGAGATCTTGGACAACGCAGATTCTGAGAACTTGTCTCCTTTTGACAGTATTCCTGACTCAGAGCTGCTCGTGTCACCTCGGGAAGGCGCCTCTGTGAGTGAGGGGCCAGAGAGAGGGGACATGGAGCTGGTGCAAAGGGTTACAACCATGCCTGTGGATTTCTTCACATTGCTCTGAAGCACAGACTAATCTCAGGTCTTTTCTTTCTCTCCTCTCAGCTGCACAAGCTACTCACTCTCTCTCGGACACCTCCGGAACGCGACCTTATCACCCCAATTGACTCATTGGGGCCCAGCACAGGCAGTAGTAAAGTAAGTGGGGTAAGCCTGACCTGGAAATCTTAACTTGCAGATGGGGTGTGTGTGTGTGGGGGGGGACAGGTCTGGAAAGTACTTTCCTGAAGAAAACTGCTCCTGAATCTTCTCTCCTGCAGGTTGAGATGTCTCTTTCAGATCCTCCTTGGGACTTCTCTCCACCTTCCTTCTTGGAGACCTCATCTCCCAAGCTTTCTAGCTGGAGACCCCCCAGATCGAGACCACGCTGGGGCCAGTCTCCTCCGCCCCAGCAGCGCAGTGATGGAGAAGAAGAGGAGGAGGTGGCTAGCTTCAGTGGTCAGATGCTTGATGGGGAGCTCGACAACTCTGTGAGCACCATCCCGGACTTCCCCATGTACCTGGCCTGCCCCGAGGAGGAAGACAGGGCATCAGCAGCAGAGGCGGCAGCACCAACAGCTGGTGACGAGAGCATCTCCTCCTTGAGTGAGCTGGTTCGGGCCATGCACCCCTACTGCTTACCCAACCTCACTCACCTGGCATCACTTGAGGATGAGCTTCAGGAACAGCCAGATGATTTGACACTCCCTGAGGGTTGTGTGGTCCTGGAGATTGTGGGCCAGGCGGCCACAGCTGGTGATGACCTGGAGATCCCAGTTGTGGTACGGCAGATTCCTCCTGGACCCCAGCCAGTGCTCCTGGATGATTCACTAGAGGATGGTCCTGCCTTGCAGCTGCTTATGCCAACAGTAGAGTCAGAGACGGAGGCTGCTATGCCCAAGACGACCCCCTGCTCTGAGAAAGAGGCATTGTTGCTCGACTCAGCCTGCAAGAAGGTCATGGAGCCAGTGGCACCAAGGGGGCTTCAGAATCCTCCTGTCAATGCAGTTCTGGGTTCCCAGAGAGCTCGAAAGGGTAGAAGGAAGAAGAACAAGGAGCAGCAGGCAGCCAGTGTGGAAGGCTATGCTAGGAGGCTGAGGTCATCCTCTCGTGGTCAGTCTTCTGTGGCCACAGAAGTGATCTCTCAGGCAGGCAACTTGCAGAAACAGCCTCAGGAGGAACTTCAGAGAAAGGGTGGGCCTCCCCAGGGTAGGGGTAAGCCACGGGCTTGGGCTCGGGCCTGGGCAGCTGCTTTGGACAAACCTAGCTCTGGGAACGTGGAGAAAAGTGATGGACAAGGTAGTCCTGCTAAAGAAAGTCCTCTAGACTTGTATTCCAAACTGGTTGAAACAAAGTCTGTTCCAAGTCATATATCATTGGTCGACTCTGCACAAGCTGATCCCATGCCAGTTGACTCTGTTGAAGCTAATCCCACTGCAGCTGGCCTTGCTCTGGCTGACCTGGTACCTGCTGACCTGGCTTCAGCCAGCTCAGAGCTGGTTGATCCGCTCCCAGCTGACCCAGGGTTGGCTGACCCGGCAGCAGTTGACTCCACTGTAGTTATTCCTATCTCTGATAACAGGTCATCAGTTGATGCTGTTACAGTTGACCCAGAGCCAGTTGACTCTGTTCCTAATGACCTGGTTCCAGTAGACCCTGTGCTAGTTAAGTCCAGACCAACTGACCCCAGGCGTGGTGCGGTGTCATCAGCCCAGGGTAGTCCAGCTTCCCAGCTCCTTCTGGACTCAGAGTCCTCAGACCCCCAAAAAATCATCATCCCTGAAGTCAAGGAGGCCATAGGTCCTCAGAAGGTGGAAAGTGGTACCAGTTCCACAGCCCAGGAAGCCAGGCCTCGGCCTCTCAGCCTATCTGAGTACCGGCGACGAAGACAGCAACGGCAAGCAGAGGCAGAAGAGAAGAGTTCCCAGTCCCCAGCTGGGAAGTGGCCCAGCCTCCCAGAGACCCCCACAGGACTGGCAGACATCCCTTGTCTTGTCATCCCACCAGCCCCAGCCAAGAAGGCAGTTTTGCAGAGAAGCCCTGAAGCTCCTTCTGAGACTTGCTTTGTGCCTGCGGGTCCTAGCCCTGCTTCTCCTAGTCCTGAGCCATCTACAAGCAAACCTGTGGTCTCAACTCCCATTGAACAGGTGCCATCCCAAGAGATGCCACTGCCAGCAAGACCTCCCCCTCCTACTGTGCAGTCTGTGTCACCTGCTGGGCCCGTGGCTCCCACAACAATGCCCACTCCTTTGCCTTTTCCCCCAGGTGGGCTGGGCATGCCTCCCATGCTGCCTCTTCCTTCAAGTGGACAAGGAGTCCCCAGTTTGCCCCCACCTCCTTTGCAGGCTTCAGGTCTTCCAGTGTCTGTGGGGCCAGTGCCACCTGATCCCTATACTCACTATGCCCCTGTGCCACCCTGGCCTTGCTATCCGCCTGTGTCCCCTTCTGGCTACCCTTGCCTGCCACCCCCACCAGCAGTGCCCCTGGTGTCTGGTACTCCTGGCGCTTATGCTGTGCCTCCCACCTGCAATGTGCCTTGGGTACCCCCTCCTGCCCAAGTCTCCCCTTATAGCTCCAACTGTACCTATGGCCCCATGGGGTGGGGTCCAGGGTTACAACACCCTCCATTTTGGTCTGCTGTTCCCCCACCTCCTTTGCCTCCACCCTCTGCTGGGAGAGCTGTTCCCCCTCCTAAGGTAGAACCCAGTGGCATTGCAGCTAGTCCTCCTGAAAATGTACTTCCTGCACCCGTGACTCCTTCCCTCAGTCTTGGGCCAACCAGCCATGGAGCTCCACAAATAGAGCCCTCCAAGGTGGAGGTCAAGCCAGTGCCTGTCTCTCCCCATCTGAAACACAAGGCATCCTCCCTGGTGCAGAGCCCCCAGATCAAGGCCCCACGGTGCCCATCTCCTGACGATGCAGCTGTTGAGGAGCCTGTGTCGGAGAGGCTAAAGCCTGAAACCCAGGAGACCAGGCCCAAGGAGAAGCCCCCCTCTCCTGCTATTAAGGCTGGTCCTATACCAAGGCAGAGCATTGTCCCCAAGCTGCCTGCTGTCCATCCAGCCCGCCTAAGGAAGCTGTCCTTCCTGCCCGCCCCACGTACCCAGGGTCCTGAGGACGTGGTCCAGGCTTTCATCAGTGAGATTGGTGAGTGGCTCACATGTAGCTGCTGTGAGGAGGGTACAGGAGTTGGCTGGGAGTGTTCTTCCTAGATGGGAGGAGTCACCTCGAGGAGGTGTGTGTTGTAGCGTTCTGTAGGGTTTTTGAGAGATGGAGCTCTGGGTTTGTTTGGCTCTGTAGAGTTTTGTGCTGCTGCCTTGGTTCACTTAGTATGGTGGGCAGGGGAGAAGTGAGTGAAGGGGGGGTCTCCTGTGACCTGTGTATGCAATGGATAGGGTCTGTGTTTTTAATTCTGTTATGTGCCTCCACAGGAATTGAGGCATCAGACTTGTCCAGTCTGCTGGAGCAATTTGAAAAATCAGAAGGTGAGGGAACCTGTGTAGTTTTGTTCCAACCCTTTTTTGTTTCTATTTCCTTTGGGCTCAATTCTATGGTTGCTTCTACTGTGGTAGAAGAGAGGTGCAGTCACTGCTAGTAGAGTGGTCCCCTAGTTGGAATGGGGAGACAGGAGTCATCTTGATAGTAATCTAACCAGGAGCACTGGTATGTATGGAGCTCCATGGCTGGTTGGCCCAAGACTGAGGGAAGGAGTCATGGGTGCAGGAAGTACATGGCAAGTACGAAAGAGTAGACGGGCTGGAGTGTCTGGTGTGCCCTGGGTTTGATCCCTGGTACCACAAAAATGCAGATAAACAGGAGATCTAGGTAGGTTCGAATTGTTCGGGGACATTTTTCTAGCGGCTCTCAAACCGTCTTTTTAAAGATGGGATTTCAAAGGGAGAAGGTGTGTGATGAATAAGGCAGAGATGAAGTATAGGAAGGATCCTGTGGGTATATTTGAGAAAGGTCCGCTTTCTCAAGGCATGGCTCTAGGTATGTAAGAAGCTACTGTGAACTATTTTCAAGGAGCCTATGGTCTAATTAGGGATAAGAATCTGCAGAAATGACTCTTGAGTTGGAACCAGGTATCTATAGTACAAGACAAAATATAAGATACAAGTGTGGGACAAGATTAGCCTATGGATTGAGATGTAGTTCAGTGGTAGGATGTGCAGACGCAGCATGCACAGGCCCTGGGTTTAATTCAGCACCACAAACCAGTGGGCTAGGAAGTTAGGCAGCTCACGTAGAGCCTTCAGAAAGCGCGTGTGTGTGTGTTCTTTTTGTGGTACTGGGGTTGAACCCAGGGGCATTTTACCTCTGAGCTAAATCCCCAGTCCTGTTTATTATTCTTTTTTTTTTCTTCTTTTTTGGCAGGTCTAGGGATGGATTTATTTATTTATTTATTTTGGTGGTACTGGGGTTCCTGGGAACCCTTCAACCTTCGGGCTACACTCCCAGACCTATTTTATATTTTTTTATTTGGAAGCAGGGTCTCTTAAGCCAGTGAGGCTGGCTTCGAACCAGTGCAATCCTCCTGTCTCTGCCTCCCAAGTGCGGGGATTACAAGCATGCGCCACCATGCTCGGCACTTTTTATTTATTTTTAATTTTTTAATTATTTTGTAGGTCTGAGGATGAAACCCAGGGGCATTCGATCTCCGAGCTACACCCCCAGCCCTAAATTTTGTTCTTTAATTTTTTGTTTTCTTGTGGTACTGAAGTTGGAACGCAGGGGCTTTTCTACCTCCAGGCTATACTCTCTAGACCTGTTTTATACTTTATTTGGAAACAGGGTCTCACTAAGTTGCTGAGAGCCTCACTAAGTAGCTGAGGCTGGCTTGGAACCTGGGTGATCCTCCAGTTTCAGCCTCCCAAGCACTGGGATTACAAGTGTGCGCCACCACGCCCGACTTTATTCTTTATTTTGAAATAGGGTCTCACTAAGTTGTAAAGGGCCTCACTAAGTAGCTGAGGCTGTCCGTGAACTGCGATCCTCCTGTCTCAGCCCCCTGAATGCTGGGATTACAAATGTGGGCCACCACGCCTGGCTTCCCCCAGCCCTTTTTATTTTTTATTTATTTATTTTTTATTTTACTTTATTTTTTTGCTGGTCTGGGGATGGAACCTAGGGGTATTCAACTTCTGAGCTGCACCTCCTGCCCTAATTTTTATTCTTTATTTTGAAACCTGGTCTCACTGAGTTGCAGAGGGCCGCACTAAGTAGCTGAGGCTGTCGGCGAACTGCGATCCTCCGGTCTCAGCCTCCCGAATGCTGGGATTACAAGCGTGCGCCGCCACATCTGGCTTTCCTTTTAAGTTTTTTTTTTTTTTTTTTTACTTTATTTACTTATTTTTGTGGTACTAGGGATTGAACCCAGAGGCATTCTCCCTCCGAGTTATACCCCAGCCCTACACTTTTTCATTTTTATTTTGAAACAGTCTCCCTAGGTTGATGAGCATTGCACTATTTTCTGAGTCCTTCCTCAAACCTGTGATCTTCCTGTCTCAGCCTACCAAGTTTTGGGATTACAAGCATGGGCCACCACATGTGCCTTATTTTTTGTTTTGAAACAGGGTCTCACTAGGCTGCTGAGAGTCTCACTACATTGCTGCGTTCTGTCTTAGCCTCCCAAGTACTGGAATTACAGGCATGTGCCGCAATGCCTGGCTTAATGTTAAGCTTATAAATTTGGGCTCAATGTCAGTAGAAAGTGTATGTTTCAAAGCAGAAGAAACATGATTAAGCTTGATACCTGGACACCCACTTGAGGAGTCTCTCTCTTTGGGGACTTTGGAGGAGAACTCAATAGGAAAGCTGTGGGCAAAGTGGACTTCTTTCTTAAAATAAGCCCTTCTTACCAGGTGTGATGGTGTACACTTGTAATCCCAGTACTTGGGAAGCTGAGACAGGAGGATCACAAGTTCAAAGTCAGCCTCTGTTACTTAGATTCTCCGCAACTTAGCAAGACCCTGTTTCCAAATCAAATGTAAAAAATAGGTCTAGAGGTATACATATCCTGGGTTCCATCCCCAGTACTACAAAATGAATGAATGAATTAATTAATTAATGGCCTTCTTTGCTAACTTAGTTTGGAACGTCTAGTTTATTTAGGCTTTTAACTAGTATGGTTTCTTTGCAGCCAAAAAGGAGTGCCCTCCCCCTGCTCCTGCTGACAGCTTGGCTATAGGAAACTCCGGGTAAGTATGGAGACATGTGAGCGAGTTATCTTACTGATGGTCAGCAACCTGGCCAGTGCCCGGGACCATTGACTAGATCCTCAGTTTCAGGGACATTCAGTCAGCTCTAGCTTCCTCCTCGTTACTCTACCCCTGCTCTTTTTTTTATGACGGGCACAGAGTAGTGGTGAATTGAGAAGGTGTGTATTGCCCTCCAGCTGGTTCCAGTCAGGGATTCCAATTGCCTTGGGGGTGGCTTTATCATTTTTTTTGACAAATTATGCCTTTATGAATTTCCTTCACTTAACAAATCTTAAGCTTGGTCAGTATTGGTGAAGGGGTAATTTTAAGTGAGGAAAGCCAGGCATGGTTGCTCACGCCTGTAATCCCAGTACTAGGGAGGCTGAGACATGAGGATTGCAGGTTTAAGGCTAGCTTCAGCAACTTAGTGAGACTCATTAACCTAGCGAGAACCTGTTTCAAAACAAAAAGTTAAGGTGGGCATGGTGGCTCATGCTTGTAATCCCAGCACTTGGGAGGCTGAGACAGGAGGTTTGCTCAGGTGTGAAGCCAGCCTCAGCTACTTAGTGAGGCTCTCAGCAATTTAGTGAGACCCTGTTTCCAAATAAAATATAAAATAGGTCTGGGAGTATAGCCTGGGGGTAGAAAGCCCCTGGGTTTCATCCCCAGTACCACACACACAAACACACACAAAAAACACCAAAAAGTTAAAAATGGGCTGGGTGTGTAGCTTGAAGGTAGAATGCTCCTGGATTCAATCCCCAGTACCACTAGCAAATGAAGAAAAGAAAAAAAAAACAAAAAGAACCCACAAAGTGGGAAACAATACTAATGGCTAGGGCTTCCCTGACTCCTTGGAGTGTATGGCCACCTTGGACCTCATTGCGCCACAAGTCCACAGCAGTGAGAGCCCTTTTTCATTTCTCATGTTCATGGTACACCATTCTGTTTTGCTAAGCATGTTCCCTTCATGTTGGTGTTAGGTTGGTTTTAGCTGATTTGAAGGAAGTGGGGGGGGCAATTTGAGGTCAAAGCCAGCCTATCCTCTGGGATCTGGCAAGCTGAGACCCAATCTATAGTCACTGAAGTTCCTTTTGTGCTGGAGGATGAGGGCAGTTTGAACATCCCGTTCTCTGCACGCACCCCTCACCCATTGCTTTGTGAGGAAAGCAGATGTACAGAATGCTGAGGAGGCAATGAACCAGGCTCTCCATTTTCCCCCCTGCCAGCAGCGTTGACACTCCCCAGGAGAAGAGGCCCCTAGACCGGTTACAAGCCCCAGAACTGGCCAACGTGGCAGGTGGGTTCAGGTTGGGGAACTCTGCCTATGATTAGTTTGTGTGGCAAATGTGCAGCGCCTGCTCTGCATCAAGTGTGTGTAGGCATGTAGAGATACGCTCTTCATTTTTGAGGTGCTCACAGTCTAGGGAGCAGATGTGTAAACAAAGGAGCATATTGACTATCGGAGATGGTGTTAAAGAAGCCTGTGGTTTCCAGTGAGATCTGAGGGCAGTCAGGGAAGGGTTACGAATAGAAGGTTGTCTCCTAAACTGAGGCTTGAGAAAATCACTGACATCAGTTAGGTGGTAGATTTAGGGGACCAGATACTCTAAGCAGATGGAGCAGCTGGAATGAACTGAAGAAGCAACCAGCTCAGTTGACTGAAGCGCAGTGGCCGATTTGGGTGGTGGGCAGAACAAAAGAAGATGGAGTTTGAGTTGTAAACAGGAGTTAAGATTATGGGAACTTTGAATGCCATTTTAAGATGTTTGGACTTCATTGAAGAAGTCATTTGTTTTGGATGGCTGGTCCAGTAGGATTGTAGAAGGGTGGACAGGCAGGAAGCTGGAAGTAGGGAGAGAAAGTTACTGCATGAGTCCAAGCAAGATGCAGTCTGTTTGCAACTTCTAGAGGTTGCTGGGTGGAGGGAGGTAGGTCTAAGGATGGAGCGGCAGAGCACATAAGACCTGGTTACCAGCTAGATTTGGGTAGTTGAGAGTCTGAGGGGTTTAGGAGAGGACACTAGTTCTAGTTGACTGGGTTTCTATTGCTGGTTCCCAGGTTGGGGAACATTGGGGGAAGGAACAGTTAAACAGAGGGAAAAGTTGGGTTATTGGCTGTCCTTCATGTACCCTGTGAGAAGTGGGGGCCTCTGGACCCTAGATACACAGGATTTGGAAGTATAGAATCGGATCTCACCGTGCTATCTCCATCCTCCCTCCCCCCCAACAGGGCTCACCCCTCCAGCTACCCCTCCCCACCAGTTATGGAAGCCCCTGGCTGCTGTCTCACTGCTGGCCAAAGCCAGATCTAAGTCCACCGCCCAGGAGGGATCCCTGAAGCCTGAAGGAGTTACAGAGGCCAAACATCCAGCTGCAGCCTGCCTCCAAGAAGGGGTCCATGGCCCTAGTCCAGTCCATGTGGGCTCTGGGGACCATGACTATTGTGTCCGGAGCAGGACACCCCCAAAAAAGATGCCTGCCCTGGTCATTCCAGGGGTGGGCTCCCGATGGAATGTCAAACGCCATCAGGATATCACTATCAAACCTGTGTTGTCCCTGGGCCCAGCTGCTCCCCTATTCCCATGTACACCTGATTCCCAGGAGCCACTTGATCACAGGACTAGCAGTGAGCAGGCAGATCCCTCAGCACCTTGCCTTGCCCCATCTACCTTGCTGTCTCCTGAGGCTTCGCCCTGCCGGAATGACATGAACACTAGGACTCCCCCTGACCCCCCAGCCAAGCAGCCATCAGTGCGCTGTTACCGAAAAGCCTGCAGGTCAGCCAGTCCCCCAAGCCCGGGCTGGCAGGGCCGGCGAGGCCGCAGCAACCGTTCTGTCAGCTCTGGGTCCACCCGGACCAGTGAAGCATCTTCCTCATCCTCATCGTCGTCTTCCTCATCCCGATCCCGGTCCAGGTCCCTCTCCCCCCCACACAAGAGGTGGCGAAGGTGAGCTCTGATGGCCTGCTAGGTCCTCTCATACAGGAAGTTTGGGCACTCTCTTCTGTGGTTTACTTTGAAAATTGTACATATTGACCTGGATACTTTCAGGCACTATAGCTTATATTTCTGTCTTTGTCTTTTTCTTTCCCTTTTGTGGGTTTTTGGAGGAGGCAAGCTGTGAGACTTGGAGTTTGGGGTATACCAGAGCTTCCCTGCTTCCCTGAGACATGCCTTGGGGAGACTATTAGGGCATGGTATTGACTGTGTTGGTTGGTTTCTTTATATACTGTATCAGTCCCCACTTACAGTATTTTATTTGTAGGATAATGGGCTAATTTTTAACGGGGAAACAGTTCTTCCCCTAATCATCTGTCCAAGAAAAGTGACTGGGGCAGTTTTTAGGCTTCCACTGTGACCGCATGTAATTCCTGGCATGTAATTTTTTTCTCACTTATAGACCCAAGTTTTCTATCTATTCATTGAATTCTTGGGGTTCGGCCTTGATGCATATTTCCAGAGATGGTCTTTACTCCACGTATAGCAGTCACCTTTCTTTGTGCCATTGGCACAGTATTCCTGTGAGACATGGTTGGGAGTACTTGTTACCCATAATCACAGGCTTGGCCCCAGTCTTTTATCTCCCTGATCCTCTATTTATTTTCCTTCATCTTCCCGATTTTTAAAAGGGCTTTCAGTTTTCAGTTTTGCAATTGAAAATGTGATGTCTGCCAAAATATTCCACATCTATCCATAGTTCCACGAAGAGCCTCAGTTTGTTCATCTGTGAAGAAAACCCTTTCAGCCAGGCGTGGTGGCGCACGCTTGTAATCCCAGTACTTGGGAGGCTGAGACAGGAGGATCACAGGTTTACGGCCAGCCTCAGCTACTTAGTGAGGCCCTCCACAATTTAGTGAGACCCTGTTTCAAAACAAAGGATAAAATAGGTCTGGAGCTGTAGCTTGGCAGTAGAATGCCTCTGTGTTCAATCCCCCATACTGAAAAACAAAAAAAAAAACACCTCAAAACATTTCTCCTGGACTTCTGCTCTGCTTCTTTGGTCCTGAGCTTCCTCACAGGGTGGCAGGGCTGGGGCCTGGGTGAGGTGAGTGGGTTTTACCTGCACTGCTCCCAGCATTTCCACATGCCCTTTCATTCTCTAGGTCCAGCTGCAGTTCCTCTGGACGTTCCCGAAGATGCTCTTCCTCTTCTTCCTCATCTTCTTCTTCCTCATCCTCATCATCTAGTTCCCGAAGCCGCTCTCGCTCCCCATCCCCCCGCCGGAGAAGCGACAGGAGGCGGCGGTGAGCACCCTTCGGGAAGCCATACATCTGGGATGCCGGTGCCTGTGAGTTCTGAGTCTTGAGTTGTCCTGTTTCTGGGAGTGCTGATCACACCTTCTCTTGTCAGGTACAGCTCGTATCGTTCACAAGACCATTACCAAAGGCAGAGAGTGCTGCAGAAGGAGCGTGCAATAGTGAGTGGAGCAGCAGGTCGTGGGAGGAGACGGCTTGCCCTGAGCTGTGAGCTGAGTCTTCTGTGGCTGCAGCTCTGGCTCATAGTCTGTTGCTTTTCCTTGCTATCCCACATAGGAAGAGAGAAGGGTGGTCTTCATTGGGAAGATACCTGGTCGCATGACTCGATCAGAGCTGAAACAAAGGTTCTCTGTTTTTGGAGAGATCGAGGAGTGCACCATCCACTTCCGTGTCCAAGGGTAAGTTTTCTGTCCATTTTTCTGCCTTGTTTCTTTGCCTTTCCTCCTCCTCAGAGTAGGCTGAGCAGTGTGGGACACTTCATTTCTACCCAGAGGGTTGGCCATTGGGGAGTGAGATTTCCTCTGTACCCTGGGGACTGTTTCTTCTCCATACGTTGTGCCCAAATGGCTCGCCCTCCCACCAGTGATAACTACGGCTTCGTCACTTACCGCTATGCTGAGGAGGCATTTGCAGCCATCGAGAGTGGCCATAAGCTGCGGCAGGCAGATGAGCAGCCCTTTGATCTCTGCTTTGGGGGCCGCAGGCAGTTCTGCAAGAGGAGTTACTCTGATCTTGGTGAGTTCAGGGAGGGGAACGAGGCTTTGGCATACTTCAACTTCATTCCTGCCCCATAAGGATACCTACCCCTTTGAAAGTGGACCTTGGCAGGCTTAGCACCTGATATACGTAAGGAGTGGGGTGAGAAGCAGAGACTTGCCCATATTTTGACTTGAAATGGGGTGATTTTAGCTCCACTTGACTCCACTAGATTTGGGTGGGTATTGGTTGGCCATTTAAACTTGTGAGTGGGAAGTGTGGTCAGAGAAATTGATGTTTGTCTCTACCTTTGTAGATTCCAATCGGGAAGACTTTGACCCTGCTCCTGTAAAGAGCAAATTTGACTCTCTTGACTTTGACACATTGTTGAAACAGGCCCAGAAGAACCTCAGGAGGTAACCCTGGGCCCTTTCCCATTCCCTTTTTCCTTCTTCCTTGGAGGTGCGCAACCTTCGCCCCCCCCTCCCCGACTCTAGGGGAGAGCTGCTAGTGAGGAGATGACTGTTTTATAAAGAAATGGAAAAAAAGTGAAATAAAAATTGTGTTAAATCAGATTTTTTTAAAGGGGTATTTTTTTTTTTTTATAACAGGTTGTTAAAACAAGTTAACTTACATTCCTATGTAAGATGGTTGGGGCTGAAGGGTTTCCCCAGTGTTTGGAACATCAAAGTCACTATGCAGACTAATAAACACGAACTAGAGAGAACTTCAAGTGTTACTGTGCTTTTTTTCTATGATGTTAGTGTAAAACATTCATTTTTCCTCTGTGAATATAATTGGAGATTTCCTTACCTCCCTTGAGTTCCTAGGGCCTCCTCTGGTCATATGCAAGATCCCACTAGACTTGAAAGCTGGCTCCCTCAGGTGGACTGTGTGAGATGAATCTGGGCATTGCTTTTCCAACTAGGAACAGCGTTTGCTGGAGATCTTTTTATTTTTTATGTTTTATTTATTTATTTTTGCGGTGCTGGGGATGGAACCCAGGGGCATACGACCTCCGAGCTACACCCCCTGCCCTATTTTTTATTCTTTATTTTGAGAAAGGGTCTCACTGAGTTGCAGAGGGCCTTGCTAAGTAGCTGATCCTCTGGTCTCAGCCTCCTGAATGCTGGAATTACAAGTGTACACCACCACACCCGGCTTGGAGATCTTTAGAATGCAGATCCTGATTTCTAGGATCGACCTGGGATTCTGCATTTCAAACTATGAGTGATGATACTAATCTAGGAAAGGATTTTGATAAAAGGAAGCTCATATATGTTGCAAATTCCGGTTTTTTTCTTTTGTTTTTATGGTACTGGAAATTAAACCTAAGACATTCTACCTCTCAGCTCTGCCCTCCAGCCCTATTTTATTACATATTTGTTTTTGGTGCTAGGGATTGAACCCAGGGGCAGTCTACCTCTAAGATACACCCCAGCCCTATTTTATTTATTTATATATATTTTTTGTGGGTCTGGGATGGAACCCAGAGGCATTTGACCTCCAAGCTATATACCCTGCCCTATTTTTTATTCTTTTATGTTGAAACAGGGTCTCACTGCCAGGCATGGTGGTTCACGCTTATAATCCCCATGCTTGGGAGACAAAGACAGGAGGATCGCGCAGGTTCGAAGCCAGCTACGATGGCTTAAGAGACCCTGTTTCCAAATAAAAAAATATAAAATAGGTCTGGGAGTGTACCCCAGAGGAAGAAGGGCTTCCAAGAACCCCAGTACCACCAAAAAAGAAAAAAGAAAGAAACAGGGTCTCACTGAGTTGCAGAGGGCCTCACTAAGTAGCTGAGGCTGTCCATGAACCTCGATCCTCCGGTCTCAGCCTCCCAATGTTGGGATTACAAGCGTGCGCCACCACGCCTGGCTCAGCCCTATTTTATTTTGAAACAGTCTCACTGAGTTGTTGAGCTGGCCATGAACCTGCACTCCTATCTCAGCCTCCCAAGTACTGGGATTATAAGCATGTGCTACCAAGCAGACCTTTTATTTTTTGTTTTTGTTTTATTAATTTTTTTTTTTTTTAATTTGAAACATGGTCTTGCAGCCTAGCATGGTGGTGTATACCTGTAATCCCTGTACTTGGGAGGCTGAGATAGGAAGATCCACAAGTTCAAAAACCAGTGTGGGCAATTTAGTGAGATTTTCAGCAGTGTAACAATACCTTGTTTCAAAATACAGAAGGTTTGGAAGTGAAGCTTGGATATAGAATGCTCTGGGTTCAATCCCCATTACCTAAAAAAGGAAAGAAAAGAATGAAAGAAAAATAACAGGGCTTTGCTAAATTGCTAAAGATGTCCTCAAACCTGTGATCCTTCTGGATCAGTTCTTCCAAAATACTGGGATTACAGACATGCACTACCACATCTGACTTGAAATTTTTATTTTTAAATAGATCTTATTCAGCCGAGCATGGTGGCGCACACTTGTAATCCCCATGCTTGGGAGGCTGAGACGAGGATTGCGCAGGTTTGAAGCCAGTCTTAGCTGGCTTAGAGACCCTGTTTCCAAATAAAATATAAAATAGGTCTGGGAGGGTAGCCCGGAAGTAGAAGGCCCCTGGGTTCCACCCCCAGTACCACCAATAAATAAATAAATAATCATAGCCGGGTGTGGTGGCGCACGCTTGTAATCCCCGCACTTGGGAGGCAGAGATAGGATTGTGCAGGTTCGAAGCCAGCCCCGCTGGCTTAAGAGACCCTTTTTCCAAAACTTAAAAAATATAAAATAGGTTTGGGAGTGTAGCCCAGAGGTAGAAGGGCTTGCAGGAATCCCAATACCACCAAAACAAACAAGGCTGGGGGGGGTATACTGAGAGGTAGAATATAGCCCCTGGGTTCAATCCCTAGTACTACAAAAAGACAAAAAAGCGTGTTTGTGCCTGCCACATACCTATAATTCTAGTACTTGGGAGGCTGAGACAGGAGTGTTACAGTCTCAAGGCCAGTTTAAGCAATTTAGCCAGATCCTGTTTACAAGTTTTAAAAGCAGCTGGGTTATAGCTTAGAGGTAAAATGTCCCTGGGTGTGTGGATAGAACTGTCCAAAGATGAGGGAAATAGTGGAATCTTTGGAGAAGGTGCCTGTTTTGAGAAAGGAAAAGAACTCTCCCATGTGAGTGAAAGTGGATTGTGTGTTATGGTACTGAGGATTGAACTCAGGGACATTCTGTCTCTGAGCTATACCCCCAACCCTGGGTTATTATTTTTTTTTTAATTTGAAACAGGTTCTCACTAAGTTGCAGAGGGTCTCCCCAAATTGGCTGGAGGCTGGCTGCGAACCTGTGATCTTGTCTCAGCCTCCTAAATAGTGGAAAACCACAGGTGTACCAAGCAGGAAGTGGATCTTATCCTCCTCCCGAGGAAGATTAATTGGAAGGAAAGGGTGGAAGGGATTGTTGACTACTAATGTGACCTTAAGATTCGTAGATAATGGGCACCGACACCGGAATTATTCTTGAAATACTTAGGTTGTAAACTGAACCAGGAAGGGGGAAGAAACGGGTTAATTTCAGGACTCAGGCATCGAGGTTCAATGATGCAGGTTTGGTGCACGACTCCCCCTTTCCCCCCCCCCAGGAGCTGAATCAGGGCTGAATGGGTGGTGTGTCTTACAGGCAAGTCATGATTGAGGGAGGGTCAATTTGGGGTATAAACAACTTGTCACCACCTTGTCACCTGCAGCTGAGGAGGGAGTTCCCAAACTAAGGTGGTATCAGGTCCTCCCTGATTGTTGGAATGAAGGATGGGAAGTGGCATTGTAATCACTTATAGAAAGGTGACCAGCAGCTGGAGCCTGCCCACCCACTCATTACTGAGAAAAATCCCTGCTGAGCCGGGCTTGGTGGCGCACGCTTGTTATCCCCAGGCTTGGGAGGCTGAGACAGGATTGCACAGGTTCGAAGCTTTCTGTAATTTAGTGAGACCCTGTTTTCAAATAAAATAAAAAATAGGTCTGGGAGTATAGCTTGGAGGTAGAAAGCCTCTGGGTTCCACCCATTGTACCATCCAAAGGAAAAAAAAAATCCTTGCTACATGGAAAAAATGTTTCCTGTAAAGAACGCGCGTGAAGCTCTAAGTTTTCCCGCCACAACAGGGAGCGTGATCCCTGACGTCAGAGCTCCGCCTCCGCAAAGGCGCCCGTGGGCCCCTCCCTGACCAAAATGGCGACATCTGTGGAACCAAAAATGGCTCATCGGCTTCGCCCCGCCTGCCTGGGTGGGGCGGGACTTCCTCTCGGAGCCCCGCCTCTTCCGCTGCTCGCCCGCGCGACCCGATGACGTCGCAGCACCGCCCCCGGTGCTGGTTGGGTTCCTGACTCGAGCTGCGTCGGCAACGGTAGTGACGCGCCTTGCCGGGAGGATGGCGGACGCCGGCTTGCGCCGCGTGGTTCCCAGTGACCTGTATCCCCTAGTGCTCGGCTTTCTGCGCGATAACCAACTCTCGGAGGTGGCAAATAAGTTCGCCAAAGCGACGGGCGCTGTGAGTCCTGGGACTGGGACGCAGGCCTGGGTGGGACGCCGCAAGGCCCTGACGCGCTTAGGTGTCGGGTGCGGAGGTCTGTGGGGTCCGCCGGTCCAGGTCTGCGAGCCACCTTTGTGCGGACTCCTCGAGGGTGACTGGAGACGGCGGGGCCTGCGCGCCTCCTTTCCCACCCGGTCAGAGTAGGTAGGGCTGAGTCTTGTTTTTTTCTGGGGAGCCGGCAGCGGTGGCAGCGTGGGACCCGCGTGGCCCAGGTCACATGGTTGGCAGAGTGCAGTGAGGAACTAGCGCCGCGTCCCACCACGGATTTTGATTCCCTCTGGTTCTTCTGGGTTTTCTTTGTTTCGTAGGCAAAGGGTGATCTGACCTTAACCTGGGTTGCGTTTACCTGGGACCTGAGGAGAAATGAAATTGTGCCCGAAACGAAGGCTGAGATTTTCTAAAATGAATGAGAGAAGGAGCAGGAATCTGCTTTCGGAACTCATGCGTTTTGAACAGAGCACCGAGATTGCTATTTTGCATATTTTATCTTCATAAAACAAACAAACAAAAAAATCCTACGAAGTGGATGATCACATCCCTGTAAAAAAGAAACAAAATCTAAGCAAACTTTTTATTCCGAAAGAGAAAACTGAACATCATACACAGACTTACCAAACTCGCATAGTGCCGGGCTTAGACCTTTGGCTAATGGCTTTAAATAAATTTAGGTTTGGGACCAGGCTCTGTTGATTTTTAGATGTCAGCTTAAACTTTGTTGGTCTGTTTCTTTTTTACAGTCATCCACTTCTTGGGGTTTTTGTTTCTAGTAAAAGAAAAGTATACAAAATAACAAACCCAGTGCTGGTATACAGGAAGCATGGGATGAGTGACAACTGTTAACTTTTTTTTTTTTGGTGGTGGTACTGGGGATGGAATCCAGTGGCCTTCTACCTCCCAGCTACACTCCCAGACCTCTTTTATTTGGAAACAGGGTCTCACTAAGTTGCTGAGAGCCTCACTAAGTAGTTGAGGCTGGCTTTGAACCTGCGGGATCCTCCTATCTCAGCCTCCCAAGCACCGAGATTACAAGCCTGTGCCACCACGCCTGGCCCAGCTGTTATCTTATTCATGACACTTGAGTATGTTCTAAATACCTGTCAGAAGGCTGGGCATGGTGGCCCACACTTGTAATCCCAGCATTTAGGAGGCTGAGACAGGAGGATCTGGGTTTGCAATCAGGCTCAGCTACTTATTGAGGCCCTCTGCAACTCAGTGAGACCCTGTATCAAAATAAAGAATAAAATAGGGCTGGGGGTATAGTTTGGAGGTAGAATACTCCTAGGTTTCACCCCCAGTACTGCAAAAAAAGAAAGAAAGACAAAAGAAAAGAACCCGTAAGAGCAAGATTAGGAATGTGAAAGGTTTCAAATCTACATCTCAAGAAAAACATTTGTTCCTGCATGGAAACACAGCTTGAGAGACAGTAGAGTGGTAGTCTTTGTTAGCAAGACCAAAAAGATAGGCTTGATTTTTTTTTTCTTTTCTTTTTTTTTGGTGGTACTTGGGGTGGAACCCAGAGGCTCTTCTACCTCTGGGCTATAGTCTCAGACCTATTTTATATTTTATTTGGAAATAGGGTCTCACTAAGTTGCTGAGAGCCTCACTAAGTAGCTGTGGCTGGCTTCAAATCTGTGTGATACTCCTGTCTCAGCCTCCCAAGCGCTGGGATTACAAGCTTATGCCACCATGCCAGGAAGCTTGATCTTTTGTAGCAGAATCAGGCCGTAAAAAGAGGGAATCTGATGAGCCTATAAAGGACTTTCCTAAGCTGGACAGCCTTCCATGTCATCTACTCCCAACTTTTGTTGTAATTGTTTTGAGTTACCAATACTGCAAAGACTTGTCATTTCAGAATTAGAATTCTTTGTGATTAGTTAATCTTTACTAAGGACCAAAGGCTGCTTCCAGATGCTAAGCCCTTTCTTTGGCATTATTTCTCATCCTAGCAACAATTTAATGAAACCTAGAGTGTTATCCCCATTTTTATAGATAAGACAACAATCTAAAATTAATTTTCCTAGGACCACACAGTAATAACAGGTGAGTTCACATCTGTACTCATCTGATTAAGCATATCCTCATATGTGTATGTGTGTTTGCTGGCAGTCAGGGCTATCAAACCTAGGGCCTTATACATGTTAAGCATATACTCTACCATTGAGCTACACAGCTATCCACTGAGCCTATACTCTGCCCCTGTCCTGTTTTTTTTGTTTGTTTGTTTTTTGTTTTTTGTTTGTTTTTGATGTATGTGTGTGTGTTCTTGGAGATTGAACCCTGGGGCATTCTACCAGCTATACTCTAGCCCTATTTTTATTTTTATTTGGAAGCATGGTCTCACTAAGTTGCTCAGGCTGACTTTGAACCTGTAGTCCACCCTGTCTAAGCTTCCCAAGTACTGGGTTTACAGGTGTGTGCTGCCATGTCCAGCTCCCCACATGTTTTACTTTATTTTGTACAGGGCCTCATTAAATTGCCCATCTTGACCTCAAACCTGTGATCTTCCTGTCTTCCAAATTACAGGGATTACAGGCATGTGCTACTGTGCCTGACAAGATTAAATTCTGTAATTCTGTGGTTGGTTGGTTTGTTTGTTTGGTACTGGGGGTAGAACCCAGGGGCTTTTCTTACTCTGGGCTATAATTTTAGACCTATCTTTTTTCATATACTTTATTTGGAAACAGGGTCTCAACTCACTAAGTTGCTGAGAGCCTCACTCAGTAGCTGAGGCTGGCTTCAAACCTGTGCGGTCCTGTCTCAGCCTCCCAAGTGCTGGGATTACAAGCGTGTGCCACCATGCTTGACAGGAATGTACTTTTTAAAGATTTTGATAAATGTGGGTTGGCCAGCAGAGGGATAGGATGGAGCCACAAACTGTTGGGCCATTATGAGGAATATGGTTCCAAAAATTAGGAGATATGTAAGTAGGAATTTTTTTTAATTTATGTCAATAGGAAAAATTTTATGTAACATTCATTCCAAATTGGGTAGATGCATAACATCACATTTAATGAAAGATTAACACAATAGCCAGGCGTGGATCTGCATGCCTGTAATCCTAGTACTTGGGAGGCTGAGACAGGAAAATCACAAGTTTGAGGTCAAGCTGGGCAATTTAGTGAGACCCTGAAACAAGGATTACAGGTTCAAAGATAACCTCAGCAAGTAGTAAGACTCTTAAACTTAGACACCCAGTACTGCAAATAAAAAATAAAACAGCTAGGGGTGTGGCTCAGCGGTAGAATGCCCCTGGGCTCAATCCTCAGTGCCAAAAAGAAAAAAAGATTAAGACTTAAAACACAAAATCTGATCTCTCTTAGAGTATCAGAAAAACACTTCCTTACCCAGCTCTTTCTCCTCTACAGACGCAGCAGGATGCCAATGCCTCTTCCCTCTTGGACATCTATAGCTTCTGGCTGAAGTAAGCCTTCCCTGTTCAAACACCTTGGGTTATTTTCTCCCCTCAGGTGGGCTGGGCGAATGTGTTCCTTGGTTTGAGAAGGTACTGATCCCCCACAAGTGAGCCCACTCTACATCAGCAGGTCCACTAAGGCCCCAAAGCGGAAGTTACAAACAAATGGACCCGTGGCCAAGAAAGCCAAGAAGAGCTCATCCAGTGACAGCAGTGAGGACAGCAGTGAGGAGGAGGAAGAGGCTCGAGGGCCTCCAGCTAAGAGGGCTGGTAAGGCAGAGCAAGGGCCAGCCTGCTGGCACCAAGAAGACACTGCTTCTGCCTGGACCATGTGACTTGATTTTTACTGGGACCTATGCTTTTGTTCAGCTGTTCCTGCCAAGCGGGCCAGTCTGCCTCAGAATCCTGGAAAGGCTGTGGCCAAAGCTTCTGAGAGCAGCAGCAGCAGTGAAGAATCTAGTGATGAGGAGGAGGAAGAGAAGGACAAAAAGAAAAAGACTGTCCAGGTTTGCAATCGTGGGGAAAGGGATTGCTTAAGAATTTGGTGTGGTGACACATGCCTATAAACCCAGTACTTGGGAGGATCACAGTTTTGAGGCCAGCCTCAGCAACATACTGAGTCTTTTTCAAAATAAAAAAATAAAGCAAGGCTGGAGGTGTAGCACAGCGGTAGAATGCTCCTGGATTCATTCCCCCAGGACCACACACAAAAAAGCAAGTAAGCAAGCTAAAATTGGCCTCCAGCTCATGACCAAGAGCTATTGGTAGTTGTTCAGTGGGTGATTATGAGCCAGGCATGGTGGCGCACGCTTGTAATCCCAGCATTCAGGAAACAGACTGAGAATCACCATTCGCGGACAGCCTCAGCTACTTAGGGAGGCCATTAGCAACTCAGTGAGACCCTGTTTCAAAATAAAGAATAAAAAATAGGGCTGCGGGTGTTGCTCGGAAGTAGTTGATTATGGGGAAGAAAATCTGAGGGCTTTTAGGGACATGATAGAAGTTTGAGGTCTGGAAAGGATGTATGAAGTTGAAGTTGGGCATTGAATCCAAAGGAAATCCAGCTCCTCTGCCTGAGGGGTTTGGATTCTTTTGGGGGATACTGTTTAGAGCTCCTTAGAGAGTGTGTTATTATTTCATATTGAGTATATTTGGCCTTTGCCATATTCTGCCCTATTTGGGTTTTCCTCATCCATAGTATTGTATTAGGCTCCTGAAAAATAAAAGGAATCCAGGATCTCCTTTGGGTACCTGAAAACTCTTGATGATTCCTCTCCTTGTGTGTTTTCTAACAGAAGGCAGTCAAGCCCCAAGCCAAGGCTGCCAGAGCTCCTCCTAAGAAGACCCAGAGCTCAGAGTCTGATTCTGACTCAAGCTCAGAGGATGAGGCACCAAAGAACCAGAAGCCAAAGACAACACCTGTGGCAGCAAAAGCTCAGAAAAAAGCCTCAGCCAAACCAGGTACTATTTCTGTTCCCGAGAGTAGACTGGGGACCACAGCACCTTGAGAACTGGTATTACAATTGCTCATTAGCTGGCTTGGTGGTACATGCCTGTGGTCCCAGTTCTTGGAAGGCTGAGACAGGAGGATCACAGGTTCAAGGACAGATTCAGCAAGTAGTGAGACTCATCAACCCAGTAAGACCCTGTTTCAAAATAAAATGGGGCTGGGAGTGTAGCTCAGAGGTAGATGCCCCTGGGTTCATTCTGCAGTGCCACCCAAAAAAACAGATCATTAAAGTTGGGGCATGGTAGCACACCCAGTAATTCCAGTACTTGGGAGGATGGGACAGGAGGATCACAGGTTTGCAGCCAGTCTCAGCTACTTAGTGAAGTCCTCTGCTACTTAGTGAGACCATGTTTCAAAATAAAGAAGAAATAGGGCTGAGGGTGTAGCTGAGAGGTGTAGTTTAGAGGTAGAATACCCCTGGGTTTTATCCCTAGTTTTGGGGCGGGGGAGAAAAAAAGAACAAAATAGGGCCAGGGGTATATTCCCCTGGGTTCCATCCTCAGTACCACATAGGAAAATAAGACTTGTCTCATACACTCTTTTTCTTTTAATAATTATGTTCCTGACATTGGACAGGAAAGTCATCCTTTTTCCAGAGAAGCTTTGGCTTTCTCTTTTATGGGTACTCTGATGTTAAAACAAATTGCTAGTCTCACGTTCTGTCCTGGTAGGAAGGAGTTTTTTGTGGTCCCTTTTCTTGCCTTTACTATTCCTTGTCTTGTTTCTTTTTCTTCTTAGGTACACCAGCTCGAATAGCACCTAAGGTAGCCAATGGTAAAGCAGCCAGCAGCAGCAGCAGCAGCAGCAGCAGCAGTGAGGACTCGGAGGAAGAGAAGGCAGCAGCCATCCCCCAAAAGGTCTGGGCTGTAAATTTTGCCAGGGAAGAGGTGACTGTGGTGGAGCATTTATGTGTTTCCATTTCCAGGCAGGACTTTTGGGGTCCGTGTTTGCCTGTGATGATGAGTTTTCTTTCTGATGCAGACTGTACCTAAAAAGCAAGTCATAGCCAAGGTCCCAGTGAAAGCAACTGTTACCCCTACCCAGAAGAGTTCTAGCAGTGAAGATTCCTCCAGTGAGGAGGAAGAGGAGCAGAAGAAACCCATGAAGAAAAAGCCAGGTGATCGGACATGGGGAGTGAAGCTGTGTGGCTGGCCAGAGCTCACTAGCAGTCACCACATGGGTCTTTCCAGAGAGCAGCTTTAGTGTCTTCATGACATGAAAACTAACTTCTCCCAGTTAGGGATCTAAGCAAGCAAGGAAGAGCCCAGAAAGATTTGTATAACATAGAATGGAAAATGACATACCATCATCTCCGCCATGTTTTGCTGGAAATGAGTCACTAATTCTCAAGTGGAGCACGCTTGTAATGCCAGCATTTGGGAGGCTGAGACTGGAGGATCGCGCTTCGCGGACAGCCTCAGCTCCTTAGTGAGGCCCTCCGCAACTTAGTGAGACCCTGTCTCAAAATAAAGAATTAAAAAAAGAGAGAAATGAGTCACTAATTCTGGCCACGTTTAAGAGAAAAAATTAAGCCCTGTTTCTAGAAGGGCACGGTATTTGAGAATTCAAGAACATATTTTGATTGATTGCTGTGTTGAAAATTGAACTTAGGTTCTTTTTTGTGCTGTACCTATGAGTTATATCCCTATCCCTTGTGAACTTTTTTTTTTACAGGTCCCTACAGTTCAGTCCCTCCACCTTCTGCCCCCCTACCAAAGAAGTCCCTAGGAACCCAGCCTCCTAAGAAAGCTGTGGAGAAGAAACAGCCTGTGGAAAGCAGTGAAGACAGTAGTGAAGAATCTGGTGAGTCAAAGGAATTCAGTTGCCAGGCGATGTGGTGCACGCTTATAATCCCAGTATTTAGGAGGCTGAGACAAGAAGATTGCATACTCTAAGCCAGCCTCAGCTACTTAGTGAGGCACTCAGCAACTTAAGTGTTACTCTGTTTCAAGATAAAAGTAAAATCCAACTAGGGGTTTGGCTCAGAGGTAGGGGTAGAATGCTCCTTGGTTCAATCCTCAGCAACACGCAAGGCGCGCGCACGCGCACACACACACACACACATTCTACTTTTGATCTGGGGGAGTGTAGAAGGGAAAGGGAGAGAGAAAATCTGTCTCTCCATTGATTTTGGCTGAGGTAAAACAGGGCTAAGGAATTGGGTGTTTTTGTTTTCTTTTTATTGTTCTCTTGGTTGGGATGCTGGACCCAGCATAATACCAGTTGTTCTCCTAGATTCAAGTTCTGAGGAAGAGAAGAAACCTCCAACTAAGGCAGTCATTCCCAAAGCAAAACCGGCTCCAGCCACTAAGCCAGCTCCGGCAAAGAAGACAGCAGAGAGTTCTTCGGACAGCTCGGGTGAGGCATATGGATGCACTCAGGGCAGTGGGATGCTCTCTCTCAGGCATCTGATTTGAGGAGCTGATCATTTCCTCTCCTCTGTCTAGACACTGACAGCTCTGAGGATGAAGCTCCCTCCAAGCCAGTCAGTACCACCAAGACTTCCTTAAGTAAGCCAGCTGCTACTCCCAAGACAGCTGTGGCTAAGCCATCTGCAACTCCTAAGCAACCTGCTGCCACTGGCCAGAAGCCTCTGACCAGAAAGGCTGATAGCAGCTCCAGTGAGGAGGAGAGCAGCTCCAGTGAGGAGGAGAAGACAAAGAAGACCATGGCCACCCCTAAGTCCAAGGTGACTGCCAAAGCTGCACCTGTGCCTGCCAAAGCTGTACCTGTGCCTGCCAAAAAGGCTTCTCAGGGTGGTGGGGACAGCAGCTCTGATTCAGACAGCTCCAGCAGTGAAGAGGAGGAGGAGGAGGAGGCGGAGGAGGAGAAGAAGATGACATCTAAATCCCCAGTCAAGAAGAAGCCCCAGAAGGCAACTGGAGGCGCTGCCCCTCCTAAGCCAGCTGTAGCAAAAAAAGTAAAGGCGGAAAGCAGCAGCAGTTCTTCCTCAGATGATTCCAGTGAGGAGGAAGAGAAGCCCACGGGCAAGGGCACTCCACGACCACAAGCCCCAAAGGCCAATGGCACCTCTGCACTGACTGCCCAGAATGGAAAAGCTGGCCAGGACAGCGAGGAGGAAGAGGAGGGAAAGGCCGCAGTGGCAGTTTCCAAGCCAGGTTAGCCTCCAGAGAACCTGCCCTTGGTTTTGTCCCCCAAGTCCAGTAGGATGTTCTCTTGGGGGTTGGGTGGGGAGAGGAGGCTCACCACCAGGCTTCCAGTTGTGGACCCTCTGAGGGAAATTGAGTGGGAGGAACAGGAAAGTGGTCTGGAGTCTGACTCTCTGTTATGTAGGTTCTGGGAAGAAGCGGAAGCAGAAAGAGGCAGCAACTCCTCAAGCCAAGGTTAAGTTGCAGACTCCTAACACCTTTCCAAAAAGGAAGAAAGTAAGTTGTTTCCGTTTTTTTTTTTTTTTTTTTTTTTTTTTTTTTTGTTGTTGTTGTTTTCCAGGAGCCAGCCCTTTAAAGAAATATCTACAGTTCTCAGTTTGGCCTGGCACCATTTGGAAGAACTGTCAGATGACCACTCATTTTTCATTTCCTACTTCATTCTTCTCTAGGGAGAAAAAAGGGCATCTTCCCCATTCCGAAGAGTCAGGGAGGAGGAAATAGAGGTGGATTCAAGAGTAGCAGATAATTCCTTTGATGCCAAGGTGAGAGAGAAGTTTGCTGTTCTTGGGTGGGGGAGATGCGGGGACAGAATTTGGTTCACATTTGGTGGGAAGCTCTCTGGGTCCCAGTTGCTTTGAGCAGAGGAGTAGAAACAGAAGGGAACAGGTCCCTGTCATTGTTCTTATGTGTTGACTGTTTCACTCTATTTCCAGCGAGGTGCAGCTGGAGACTGGGGAGAGCGAGCCAATCAGGTCCTGAAGTTCACCAAAGGCAAATCCTTCCGGCACGAGAAAACCAAGAAGAAACGGGGCAGCTACCGGGGTGGCTCCATCTCTGTCCAAGTCAATTCCATCAAGTTTGACAGCGAGTGACCCGGGGCCGCCTTTGGTGAAGCAAGGGTGAGGACAGGAGGCCACTTACCTCCCCAGTGGACCTGGGAAGCCTCTACTCTGTTAGGGCAACGTCTTGGTGAGGACAGAAATTAAAAGTAGGTCCTGGGACTGCAACATAACATCCTCTTTGGTCTTTTTGTGAGTTTGTGTGTGTTCCTAGTTTTGTATAGATTGTTTCGAGTGTTGGGTGTCAAGGACAAGGTAAGAAGAATGTTGTATTTTAAGAAAACCCTTAATTGTCGTTCCTGTGTTCCTGTTTTGTGTAAGTCCTCATACTGGAAATTTCGTATTTTATATTAAATCATTTCTTATTGCTTTTTGTTGTGACTTTTAGAGGTGATTCCCACTGATAAAACCTTAGATATTTCTCAAGACATAATAAAGGGTTATACGTATGGATTTTTTTATAATTGGAGGATTCTGCCCATGTGAATACACATGTCCACACTTCACCCCTGGTGAGGGGCATTTAAAGAACACTTAACGTGTATGTATATGTCTTTTAAGCATGTACTGTGTAGTTCTCATTCATTGGGTTTGGGACAAGCTTTCAGCCAGCATGGACCGACCTACTTTTTTGGGGAAAAATTCAGACAAAAATTCTAGTGTGATGCAGATGTCCTGGGTTGATCTGAATATTTTGTTTTCTGTTAGTTTTATCATTATTACATGTTTGTCATACATTTTGAAAATGTATGACAAACATTTTAATTTGAAAAGCAAACTTGTACTGTTCAAATGCATTTTCAACGATTTGACCCTTACTAGTATTGTACTAAGTTGAGGACTAGACTGCATCTTCTGTTTTTATATCGTTGAGAACAAAATAACATTAATTTTGTGTGAAAAGTACATTTTACTTGGTTTTTCTGTCTTGAGAGCAGTGGTAATGCAGAATTGGTTTCATTAATTTCTACATGGTTGGGAATAGCTGATGAAATTGGGGGGGGAACTGATTGAAAACTTCAGTCCTCACTAGAAGTAGGTAACCTTAGGTGAATTCATAGGTAACTTTTATATGTGCTAATGGAGGTGGAAAAGAACCTTTATAAAGCAGATGATCTGATAAAACTTCTTTAAAGTGGAATTGGGAGAGCATACTAACAGGATTGTGTCTTCAAATTGGCACATGCCCTCTTCAGAAGCTTAACATTGAGGTTAATAAAAACCAGTGGATGGCCTGGGGGTGGAGCGCCAGTGGTAGAACCTATTATGTATGAGACACACGGAGTTCTATCCCCAGCACTGCAAAAACAACCAGTGATCAGAGACGTGACTCCTAGGCAGGCAGACTGACTGAGGCTGTGGCTATAGAAGGTGCTTAGCCAGAACCAAGGGGACCGAAGAGTCACTGAGCTTTCAGGAAGCTGAGTGTCCCTGTCTTGGGAACGTGTGCCCCAAGCTTTCATGGATGAGGCATAGATTTTAAAAGTACCCTCTCCTAACTTGGATTGTATACTCACTAAGTAACCTGATAAAACCTGGTTTTCCAAATAACTGCTCTAGGAAGAAATGATGCGCTATTCATGCTGACAGGTATTTGAGTCTGCATGATAAAAGTTCTGTGTCCTACTACAAAATAATAAATATGATGGTTTATACTGTGTCTTGGGAGTTTTATTATGAGACTAAAACCCTCCTACCCAAACCAGAGCAAGTTGGGTATGAGAGAGCCAGGGTCCAGCCCTGTGACCCATGCAGAGGCCTCAGCTGCTTGCTGGCTCATGACCCAGCTTGTCTCCTACTGTCTTCCAGGCTTTATTCCAGTGTTATGCATAGACTAGATTAAGGGTTGGCAAAGTAGCTTACAGGTCAAATTCAGCCCATGCCTTTTTTTCTTTTTTATTGGTACTGGGGATTAAACCCAGAGCATTCTACCTCTGAAGTATACTCCCAGTTCTTATTTTCTTCTTGCTAAATTGGTGAGGCTAGCTTGTGTGTGTGTGTGTGTGTTGCTTGGGGTGGAACCCCGGGGCTTTCCTACCTCCAGGTTATATTCCCAGACCTATTTTATACTTTATTTGGAAATAGGGTCTCACCAGCCTCATTAAGTACCTGAGGGTGGCTTCGAACCTGTACAATCCTCCTATCTCAGCTTCCCAAGTGCTGGGATTACAAGCATGTGGCACTATGCCTGGCTAAATTTTCTTTTCTTTTTTCTTTCTTTTTTTTGTGGTACTAGGGATGGAACTCGGAGGCAGTCTACCTCTGAGCTACAACCCCAGCCCTTTTTTTTTCTTTTTTTTCCCCCCTTTTACTTTGCAGTAATAGGGCTAG
Source organism: Muscardinus avellanarius (assembly GCF_963383645.1). NCBI lineage: Eukaryota > Metazoa > Chordata > Mammalia > Rodentia > Gliridae > Muscardinus > Muscardinus avellanarius. Next base: position 134,920,634 of record NC_137789.1, read on the forward strand.
AACTCAAGGGCATTTTACTTCTGAGTGATACCTCCAGCCCTATTTTTAATTTATTTAATTTATTTATTTATTTGTTTGTTTGTTTATTTATTTATTTATTTTGGTGGTACTGGGGTTCCTGGAAGCCCTTCTACCTCCGGGCTACACTCCCAGACCTATTTTTACATTTTTATTTGGAAACAGGGTCTCCTAAGCCAGCGCGCGGCTGGCTTTGAACCTGCGCGATCCTCCTGTCTCTGCCTCCCAAGCGCAGGGATTACAAGCGTGTGCCACCACGCCCGGCCTATTTTTTTATTTTGAAAGGGCCTCACAAGTAGCTAAGGCTGTCTGAAAACTGGAATCCTCCTATCTCAACCTCCCAAATGCTGATACAAGTATGGATCACCACGCCCAGCTCCAAACACTATTTTTTATTCTTTATTTTGAAACAGTCTAAGTTGCACAGGATCTCATTAAGTAGCTTAGGCTGGGTGCCAACAGTGAACCTCCTGTCTCAGCCTCCAAAGTACTGGGATTGCACCACCACTCCCAGTTTAGATTTTTAAAAGAAGCTAGGTGTGGTACATGCCTGTAATCCCAGTATTTAGGAGGCTAATATAGGAGGATTTCAGGTTTGAGGACAACCTTGATGACAAATACCCAACATTCTAGTGAGATCCTGTTTCGAAAAGGGCTGGGGTTTTATCTCAGAGGCAGAATGTACCTGGGTTAAATCCCCAGTACTGGAAAAATAAGTAAATAAATCACAATCTAGCCAGGTATGGTGCTGCATGCTTATAATCCTAGTACTTGAGGGGCTGAGACAGGAGGATCGCAGGTTCAAAGCCAGCCTCAGCAATTTAGTGAAACCCTGTTTCCAAATAAAATCAGACTGGGGGTATAGATAGATTGCCTATGGGTTCAATCCTTAGTACCAAAATAAATCATAGCCTAACCTTTACCACAAAAGAATGCTACGGAAGCTTTCATCAAGAACAGAAAGGCCTACTGGGCATGGTGCATGCCTGTAATTCCAGTATATGGGAGGTTGACACAGGAGGATTGAAGGTTTGTGGTCTTAGCTACTTAGGCCCTTCCCAACTTAATGAGACCCTGTTTCAAAATAAAAGAATAAAATAGTACTGGGGTGTAGTTCAGAGGCAGAATGCCTCTGGATTCAATCCCCAGTATCTTTTACACACACACACACACACACACGCAGAATGCCTCTGGATTCAATCCCCAGTATCTTACACACACACATGCACACATACACACACACGCTTTACCCTGATACCTTAATGAGTACTTTGGTGGGGTAGGGTGTACTGTGGATTGAACCCAGGGAAATTCTATCTCCAAACTACACCTCCAACTCCATTCTTTCATTTATTGATGCTGGGGTTTGATCTCAGGGGCTTTCTACCTCTCAACTATACTCCCGCCAACCTTATTTTATTTTGTTTTATTTTATTTTATTTTATTGTGGTACTGGGAATGGAGCCCAGGGGCATTCTACCTCTGAGCTACACTCCCAGCTCTATTTTGTATTCTTTTTTAAAAATTTTTATTTATTATTTTTTTGGTGGTACTGGGGTTCCTAGAAACCCTTCTACCTCTGGGCTATACTTCCAGACCCATTTTTATATTTTTATATTTGGAAACAGGGTCTCTTAAGCCAGCACAGCTGACTGAACCTGTGCGATCCTCCTGTCTCCACCTCCCAACACAGGGATTACAAGCATGCGCCACCACACCCGGCTGTATTCTTTAATTTGAAACAGGGTCTCACCAAGTTGCAGAGGACCTCACTAAGTAGCTGAGGCTGGACACAAACCTGGATCCTGTCTCAGCTTCCCAAGTACTGGGATTATAAACATGTACCACCACGCCCAGCTCAGCCCCACTTTTTATTTATTTTTTGTGTGTGTGTGGTATTGGGGATGGAACCCAGGGGCATTCTACCTCCAAGCTACACATCCAGCCCTATTTTGTATCCTTTATTTTGAAACAGGGTCTCACCAAGTTGCAGAGGGCTTCACTAAGTAGCTGAGGCTGAACCGCGAGCCTCCTGTTTCAGTCTCCCATATGCTGGAATTACAAGTGTGTGCCACAATGAAATAAAATACTTCTTGACACCTATTCTTTCTTTTCCTTTTCTTACCCCTCTCCTTTGGTACTGGGTATTAGATTCAGTGGCATTCTACCTCTAAGCTACACCCCACTCCTTTATGTATGCATGTTTGTATCTATGTATTTATTTACTTGCAGTACTGGGGATGGAACCCAGAGGGATTCTACCTCAGAGCTATACCCCCAGCCCTATTTTTTGTTCTTTATTTTGAGACAGGGTCTTACCAAGTTGTGGCGACCCTCACTAAGTAGCTGAGGCTGTCTGCAAACTCAGATAGATCCTCCTGTCTCAGCATCCCAAATGCTGGGATTACAAGCGTGTGCCACCATGCCCGCTCTGTATCTATATAAGTATATATGTAATACTGGGGACTGAACCCAGATATTCTACTTCTGAGTTACATACTCTGAGACCAGTTTTATTTCTGTCTCAGTAGGTTGCTGAGAGCCTCACTAAGTTGCTACGGCTGGCTTTGAATCTGCATCAGCCTCCCAAATACTGAAATTACAAGCACGTGCCACCACATACCTGGCTTTTTTTTGTTCTGAGATAGTCTCATTAGGTTGCTGAGTCTTGCCATGCTTCTGAGGCTGTCCTCAGACCTGCGATCTCCTGTCTCCGCCTTCCTGTGTCGCCACTTCTGGATGAAACTTGTTTCTTGTGTCTTTGTCCAGAGTTTTTGTGTTTCTCTGTACAGGCATTCCTCAGTACCTGTGGAAGATGGGTTTCAGATCTCCTACACTTCTGCAGATACCAAAATCTGTGATGCTTGAGTCTCATGTATACAATGGCTTAGTGTGTATAACCTATGTATATTGCTTAAAATAACTAGTAACTCAGCCGGGCGTGGTGGTGCACTCTTGTAATCCCTGTACTTGGGAGGCAGAGACTGGCTTAAGAGACCCTGTTTCCAAAAATATGAGAATAGGTCTGGGAGTATAGCCCAGAAAAAGGCTTCCAGAAACCCCAGTACCACCAAAAAAACAAAAAACGAAAAACTAGTAATTCTAATAACTGCTGGTTCAGAACATGTGTGCAGTGTGTGTGTGTGTGTGTGTGTGTGTGTGTGTGTGAGAGAGTGTGTGAGTGACTGGGGATTGAACCAAGAGGCATTTTAAGAAGCATTCTCGGGAGGCTGAGACCTGAGGCTCGCAGTTCGTGGACAGCCTCAACTACTTAGCAAGGCCCTTCACAACTTAGTAAGACCCTATTTCAAACATAAAGAATAAAAAATAGGGCAGGGGGGTGTAGCTCGGAGGTCGAATGTCCCTGGGTTCCATCCCCAGTCCCGCAAAAAAAAAAAAAAAAAAGAGGCATTCTACCTTCGATCTATACCCCAGCCCAATTATATTATTTTTTATTTTATTTTGTTTTATTGCAGTACTGAGGATTGAACCCAGGGGCATTCTACTTCTGAGCTACATCCCCAGCCCTATTTTGTATTCTTTATTTTGAAACAGGGTCTCACCAAGTTGCAGAGGACCTCATTAAGTAGCTGAGGCTGGCAGTGAACCTGTGATCCTCCTGTCTCAGCCTCCCAAGTGCTGGGGTTACAAGTATGCGCCACCTCCCCTGGCTGCTTCCTCCTCCTCCTCCTCCTCCTCCTCCTCCTCCTCCTCCTCCTCCTCCTCCTCTTCCTCCTCCTCCTCCTTTTTCTTCTTCAATTATTATTTCTTTGGTAGTAGGGATTCTACTACCAAAGAAATCCAGGGGCATTCTATCTCTGAGCTACACTCCCAACTCTGATTTATTTATTTATTTATTTATTTATTTATTTATTTATTTATTTATGTGGTACTGGGGTTCCTGGAAGCCCTTCTACCTCCGGGCTACTCTCCCAGACCTATTTTGTTTTTTGGAAACAGGGTCTCTTAAGCCAGCACGGCTAGCTTCGAACTTGCGCGATCCTCCTGTCTCCACCTCCCAAGCGTGCGCCACCAAGCCCGGCTCCCAGCTCTGTTTTAATTAATTAATTTAGTGCGTGTGGTACTGGCGATTGAACATGGGCATTCTACCTCCAACTCTTATTTTTTTGTTTTTGAAACAGAGACTCTTTAGGTTGATAAGAGTCTTATGACTTGCTGAGGCTGTTCTCAGATTGGCAATCCTCCTATCTCAGTCTCTCAAGAACTGGGATTACAAGCTTGCATCACCACACCTGGCTTTTATATTTTATTTTTTTATTTTTTGCGGTACCGGGGATGGAACCCAGGGCCATTGTACCTCCTAGCTACAAAGCCAGCCCAATTTTTTATTCTTTATTTTTATTCATTATTTTGAAACAGGGTCTCACTGAGTTGTGAAGGGCCTCACTAAGTAGCTGAGACTGTCCGTGAACCTCGATCCTCTGGTCTCTGCCTCCCGAATGCTGGGATTACAAGCATGCACCACCACGCCCAGCATTTTATATTTTATTTTGAAACTGAGTCTAACCAACTTGCAGAGGGCTTTGCTAAGTTGCTGAGGCTGGCCTTGAATTTTTTTTTTTTTTTGATACTTTGGATGAAACCCCGGGACATTCTACTGAGCTACACCCCCAGACCTATGTTTTTTATTCTTTACTTTGAAACAGGGTTTCACTGAGTTGCAAAGACCCTCACTAAGTAGCTGAGGCTGTCTGTGAACCACCATCCTCCTATTTCAGCCTCCTGAATGCTGGGATTACAAGCGTGCATTACCATGCCTGGCATTTATTTATTTATTTATTTATTGGTGGTACTGGGGGTGGAACCCAGAGGCTTTCTACCTCCGGGCTAAACTCCCAGACCTTTTTAATATTTTTTTTATTTGGAAACAGGGTCTCACTAAGTTGCTGAGATCCTCACTAAGTAGCTGAGGCTGGCTTCAAACCCGTGCAATCCTCCTGTCTCAGCCTCCCAAGCACGGGGATTACAAGCATGCGCCACCACGCCTGGCTTTCAGCTCAATTTTTTTATAAAAAGTTTGAAACAGGGTCTGGCTAAGTTTCTAAGGGCCTCACTATGTTGTTGAGGCTGATCTCCAACCTGCAGTCCTCCTGTCGCAGACTCCCAAGTACAAGTATTGCATATGTGCACCACTATACCTGACTGAGATCCTGTTAAAAAAAAAAAAAAATTAGCCAAGCATGGTGGGGCACGCTTGTAATCCCAGCATTTGGGAGGCTGAGACAGGAGGATCATGGTTCATAGTCAGCCTCACCTACTTAGTGAGGCCCTTTGCAACTCAGTGAAACCCTGTTTCAAAAATAAAGAATAGCTGGGTGTGGTGGCACATGCTTGTAATCCCCATCTTTGAGAGGCGGAGACAGGAGGATCGCGCAGGTTTGAAGTTGTTCTCTCCAGTTTAAGAGACCCTGTTTCCTGTTTCCAAATAAAAATATTAAAAAAAATAGCCGTTGTGGTGGTGCACGCTTGTAATCCCCACACTTGGGAGGCGGAGACAGGAGGATTGCGCTGGTTCGAAGCCAGCCGCGCTGGCTTAAGAGACCCTGTTTCCAAATAAAAAATATAAAAAAGTAAGTAGGTCTGGGAGTGTAACCCGAAGATAACCCCAGTACCACCAAAAATAAATAAATATATATATATATATAGTATCTGGGAGTGTAGTCCGGAGGTAGAAGGGTTTTCAGAAACCCTGGTACCACCAAAAAAATAAAAAAAATAAATAAAAAATAGGGCTGAGGGTGTAGCTCAGAAGTAGAATGCCCCTGGTTCTATCCCCAGTACTGCTGCAAAAAGAAAAAAGGAAAAAAAAAATTTGGTTGGGGTATAGCCCAGAGGTAGAATACCTGTGGGTTCAATCTCCTGTAGAAAGAAAAGGAAGAAAGAAGGAAGGAAAGCAAGCAAGCGAAGAAACAGGATTTTGCCAAGTTGATGAATCTCGCTAATTTTCTAACTGGCCTTCCACCTAGCTAGGATCCTCCTGTCTCAGCCTCTCAAGTACTGAGTTTCACAGGAGGTTTGTCTGCAGTATTTTTGGATGCCACTAGGTGGTGCTCTTGTCCATTGCTTAGGGAGCTAGACTAGCTTAATTAGTCCTTATAACCCGTTTCATTCAACAAACTACAAGCTGGAAGCTTCTGGTAGGTGCCCCCAGGACTCTTAGTGGAGTTAGAACCTACTGTGATTGTCTGGATAAAGAGAAGAATGACACAGACCCTCATTTGAAGTTTCTTTGTTTTAGAAAGTAGTGAAGAGGGGCCCTTCTGGGCATTGAGGGGTCACCTGTTACCTGAAAGCCAGTTGCAGGTAACATGGCTTGTAGGAGTCAGGATGCTCACCATGGAACCCCCAGCCCTTCCAAGATGGAGATATAAAGAGGGAAAAAGAATGATTACCATGACAGGCATGGGGCACACTTATAATCCCAGTATTTGGAAAGTTGAGACAGGAGGATGGCAGGTTCAAAGCCACCCTCAGCAAGTAGTGAGATGCTCATCAACCTAGCAAGACCCTATTTCAAAATAAAAATAAGTTGGGTGTGGTGGCACATGCTTGTAATCCCAGCATTTTGGAGTCTGAAGTAGGAGGATCATAGTTCATGGACAGTCTCAGCTACTTAGTGAGGCCCTTTGCAATTTAGTGAGACCCTGTTTCAAAATAAAGAATAAAAAATAGGGCTGGGGGTGTAGCTCAGAGGTAGAATGCCCCTGGGATCCATCCCCAGACCTGCAAAAATAAATAAAAATAAAAATAAAAATAAAATGAGGTTGTGAGTTTAGGTCAGAGGTAGAATGCCCCTGGGTTCAGTTCCCAGTATAACACACACACACACACACACACACACACACACGGAATAAATTTATCAAGCATGGTGGTATATCCCTGTAATCCTAGCACTTGGGAGGTTGAGACAAAAGGCTCAGTTTTCAGGCCAGCCTTAGCAACTTGTGAGACCTTGTTTTTGTTTTTGTTGTTGTTTCCCCCCCCCCCCTCCTCTCTTTCCTTTTTTGTGGAACTGGGGACTAAAACCAGGAGCCTTCTACGGCTGAGCTTCACCATCAGTCCTATTTTTTTTTTTTTTTTTTTTTGGTGGTACTGAGGATGGAACCCAGGGGCATTCTACCTCTGAGCTACACCACCAGTCCTATTTTTATTCTTTATTTTGAAACAGGGTCTTACTGAGTTGCATGGGGCTTCACTACGTAGCTGAGGCTAGCTGCGAACCCAGATCCTCCTACTTCAGCCTCCCAAATGCTGGAATTATAAGCATGTGCCACCATGCCAGGCTACCTATTTTATTCTTTATTTTGAGACAGGTTTTCACTTAGTTGTAGAGGGCCTCACTAAGTAGCTGAGGCTGGCTGAAACCTGGCATCCTCCTGTTTCAGCCTCCCAAGTACTGGGGTTACAAGCATGCACCACCAGCCTGGCTTAGTGAGACCTTGTTTCCAAATTAAAAAGAAAATAGGGCTGGGGATGTAGCTCAGATGCAGAATGCCCCTGGGTTCAGTACCCAGCACCACACATAACATACCACCACCACCACCACCAAGCTGCACTTTTATGCTTGTTACTTTTCTATACATGCACGATTTTGGGGGGGTATTACTGAGATTGAACCCATAGGCATTCTACCACCATCAGCTCATTTTATTTTGAAACAGGTTCTCTTCAATGTGTGTGTGTGTGTGTGTGTGTGTGTGTGTGTGTGTGTGTGTGTTTGCTGGAGATTTAACCTAGAGGCATTCTACCTCCAAGCTATATCCCCAGCCCAATTTTTTATTATTTATATTGAAACAGGATCTCACTAAGTTGCAGAAGGCTGAGGCTAAGTAGCTGAGGCTGGCCTTGAACCATGATCCTCCTGTCTCAGTCTCCCAAGTACTGGGATTACAAGCATTGAATCATCATGCCTGGTTGTCTTCAGTTTTTGAAGCTGACCTCAATATTATAATCCTTTCTCAACCTCCCAAGGACTGAGGTCATAGGTGTGTACCTCAACACTTTTTTTTTTTTTTTTTTAATTTGGATTGAACCCAGGAGCATTCTACCTTTTTTTCTTTTTTTTTTTTTTTCAGGTCTGGGGATGGAACCCAGAGGCATTTGACCTCTGAGCTATACCTCCTGTCCAATTTTTTTTATTCTTTATTTTGAAACAGGGTCTCACTAAGTTGCAGAGGGCCTCACTAAGTAGCTGAGGATGTCCGCGAACCGTGATCCTCTGGTCTCAGCCTTCCAAATGCTGGGATTACAAGCGTGTGCCAACACGCCCGCCTGGAGCATTCTACCTTTGAGCTACACTCCAAGCCCTATTTTATTTTTTTATTTGGGAACAGGGTCTTGCTAAGTTGTGCAGGGCCTCACTAAATTGCTGAGGCTGTCCTTGAACCTGTGGTCCTCTTGTCTCAGCCTCCCAAGAACTGGAATTGTAGGCTTGCAGCACCATGCCCTGCTCTAAAATAGCTACTGTATGTTTGTTTAGAAGGTGCTGTGTTTCCTTGGCAGACATGAAATGAGTAGAGAAATTTAGAAGGAGAGAGTTGGGGTGGGGGTAGAAGAAGCTTTTTCAGGAATCAATAACAAAGTGAAAAGGATGGCTGGGGCCCAGAGACCTTGAGAAGGTGTTCCAAAGGCTAATGAAAAGTGAGACCAAATCTTACACCTGCAAGCCCAAGCAAGAACTCTAGCTTCTGGAGAGGTCTTTAGAGAGCAGGACCAGGAAAATAGCCCAGGACCATGGTAGTGAATGGTAGTTGGGGACACAGAAACTTCAGGACAACAGAAAAGGAAACTGAGATGTTTAGGAAACTTTCTTTTTGTTGTTCTTTCTTCTCTTACACCGTGTCCTGTGGAAAGAGCCAAATAAACCCGCATTTATTTATTTTATTGTCTTATTTACTTTGTGTGCATGCCACATGATTCTCTACCATTGAGCCATACCTCCAATTATGGACCTGTATTTGAACTGAGCCACTACTAGATGTGCCATATGGTAGGCTGTCTGACTGTATTTCTGGTGCAACCTGTACCCAGTGTACAAGAGTCAGGGTGGCACAAAAGATAATAAAAACTGATCCTGCTCCCCAAATACTGGAGACCTAGCCTGGTGTGGTGGTATACACCTGTGATCCCAGTGCTTGGGAGGCTGAGACAGGTCTTGCTAGGTTGCTGAGAGTCACTCTCTTGCTGAGGCTGTCCTCTAACCTGCGGTTTTCCTTTATCAGCCTATCAACTACTGAGATTACGGGGATACACCACCGTGCCTGGCTAGTCATTCTTTATGTTAAACTTTCTCCCAAATAACCCACTGCATGATTTCTATCTCCTGATAATGAGACTAGAGCCCAGCTATGTCCTGGAAGATGAATCTTGGCTAAAAGCCTAGGGACAAGATAAGAGATAAAGTCTTCTTTGTTTTATTCTTTGAAGTAAACAAAGAAGGATCTCTCCCCTGAAGCTAAGTCTACAAGATAAGGCAACTAAATCCAGCAAGATGACACTGCCCAGTCACAACCACACGGAGGCCAAGATGGCACCTCCCAGACCTGGCCATGTGGAGGCTAATATAGGAAATCTATCTCAGGAAGCAGAAATGAAACCTGACCAAGCCCCTCTATTGGTGCCTCTGCCTGTTATGGATCCAATCAAAATCTGTATTATTGTGGCTATATAATCTGTATGATAACACATTTGGGGCTCAGATTCAAAGCTTTGCTCACTGGGCCTTCACCAGAAAACAAGAAACCTGTTTTTATCCTATTATGGCCTCTGTGAACCAAGCCTCTTGCAACATTTTGGCGAGCCAGTCAGTAGGCACTTTTGGGACAGTCTGGTCTGGAGATGGGACCCAGGGTGCTTTGCCTCCCTCCTCCGGTCTATGTCTTGGGAATTGGCCTTCCCAATTCACATATGTTAGTTCACTGAGTGCACTGGAGGCCCCTTTTTGCCGTTGTGTGGAGACCTCACCCAGAGGTGGTCAACTCTGAGACTAACAGCTACTGAGGTTTTAGGTTAGAGATGGATCATTGTCCAGTGCTGATGTCTGAATCACAGTAAGCTTCCCCAGGGCTCAGTCAAGTCTCACTATTAGAATAGCAGAAGAGGGGGGCTGATCACCTCCTAGGGAATTTCTTGAGTACTGTCCAAGGGACAGGAAACCAGGCTTCGGTTCAGGATTTGGGTTGGGTGTATGTGAATAGTGTGTGACTAAGATGGTCATTGAGGTAGGTCATTGAGGTCAGACTCCAGTTTGCATTTCACCAGGCTGAAATGAGCATTGACTTTGCTGCCTGGATCTAGGGCCATCCTGTAATGGCTAAGTAGCAATCCAGCAAGGACTTAAAAGTCTTTGGTCTGACCAGATCGGAGGTTGATACTAATTTGCCTATGTCAAGGGATGGGAGAAATACCTCTGAGGGGGGACAGCTGGGCATGGGTGAAATCACTACTATCTCTAATTTATTTTAGGCATCCCAGTGTCATGGGAAAACACAGTATTTTCGTGGAGATTCCTGAGGAGTTCCCAGATCTGGGAATGGGAAACTCACCTCAGGACCTTCCATGTTAAAAAGAATTTCAGCATGCACCAGTCAGAGACAAAGACAGAGATTTTATTTAGGAAAAGTGGGGATACACATTCAAGTGAGAATGTAGGCCACCTTGAGGGTATGAGAGGCTCTTGGGCTCTTTGTCATCTTTCTTTTATAGGGGACCTCAAAAGGGGCTTGCTAGGGATACTTGGCAGGGATGAGGTCACATAGGATGTCCCGTCTCCTTTCCCTGAATCCTCAGGTTCTTGCCATTTCATTGGTGGGTGCTGGATGATGCTTTGGTTTGACAAAAAAAAAAAAAAAAAAAAAAAAAAAAAAACCTTCCTTTGAGATTTTGTTTGTTTGTTTGTCAAGAATTTCAGGAATTCAGGTGTGAAGATAGGCTATTATGATTAAAAGTGTAGGCCTGAGCTGGGTGTGATGTCACACACTTGTAATCCCAGTACTTGGGAGGCTGAGACAGGAGGAGCACAGGTTCATGGCCAGCTGCAGTTATTTAGTGAGGCCCTCTGCAACTTAGTGAGACCCTGTTTAAAAAATAAAGAATAGAGCCAGACATGGTGGTGTATGCTTGTAATTCCAGCATTTGGGAGGCTGAGACAGGAGAATCCAGGTTTGCAGACAGCCACAGCTACTTAGTGAGGCCCTCTGCAACTTAGTGAGACCCTGTTTCAAAAATAAAGAATAAAAAACCAGGCTGGGGGTGTAGCTCAGAAGTAGAATGCCCCTGGATTCAATCCCTAGTACTGCCAAAAATAAATAAATAAATAAATAAATAAATAAATAAATAAATAAGAATAAAAATCCGGCTGGGGGTGTAGCTTAGAGGTAGAATGCCTCTGGGTTCCATATCTAGTACCGCAAAGGAAAAAAAAGTATAGGCCTGGTCTCTTGAGGACCTACGAAATGTACAGGCCAGAAGAACTATTATAATTTAAAGTGTGGCCCAGCTGGGCGAGGTGGTGCATGCTTGTAATCCCAGCGCTTAGAAGGCAGAGACAGGAGGATCATGCAGGTTTGGAGCCAGCTGCGGGCGCTGGCTTAGGAGACCCTGTTTCCAAAAAAAAAATGTAAAAAAATAGGTCTGGGAGTGTAGCCCGGAGGTAGAAGGGCTTCCAGGAACCATAGTACCACACACACACACACACACACACACACACACACACACACACACAAAGTGTAGCCCAGCTGGGTGTGGTGGTACATGCTTGTAACCCCAGTATTTGGGAGATTGAGACAGGAGGATCACGGTTTGCAGACAGCCTCAGCTATTATTTAGTAAGGCCTTTTGAAACTCAGTGAGACCCTGTTTCAAAATAAAGAATAAAAAAATAGGGCTAGGAGTATAGCTCGGAGGTAGAATGCCCCTGGGTTCATCCCCAGTACCACCAAAAAAAAAAAAAAAAAAAAAAAAAAAAAAAAAAAAGTGTGGCCCATTAAGGGCTTTTGTCTAATAAAGAGAAGACACTGTAAAGTGAAGTTAAGGATTATGAAGTTTCTAGATTTAAAAACTATGCTTTCCTTTTTCTTCCCAACGTGTCTCCTTTCTACCTAATATTTTATTTCTCCTATCCTACCTCGCTGGTACCAGTCTAAACTCTCTAGGCAGAAATGGGAGGAAAACAGAGTAAGCTCACTCTCCTTGGCCTCATGGTCAGAAATTTTGGAAAGGCTTACAGGTGTTTGTGGATCCAAACTAACCCCAGGAAGATTGCACTCTGTATGAGGTAAAATGGCCAATCTTTGGAGAAGATTTGCCATCAAAAGTTTCATTAGAGCCGGGCGTGGTGGCGCACACTTGTAATCCCCGCGCTTGGGAGGCTGAGACAGGAGGATAGTGCAGGTTCGAAGCCAGCCTCAGCTACTTAGTGAGGCTCTCGGGAACTTAGTGAGACCCTGTTTCCAAATAAGTATAAAATAGGTCTGGGAGTATAGCCCTGGGTTCCACCCCCAGTACCTAAAAAAAAAAAAAAAAAAGTTTCATTAGATTCAGGCATTTGGAATCAAGTCCCCGGCAGCCCAGAATGCTCAGATAATTTCCCTTACTTTGACACTTGGCGTCAGCTGATTCAGAACACCCCTTCCCCAATCTCACTCCCATGGCTGGAATGTCCGTTCTCCCAGATCATGGTTTCCAAAAGGCAGGACTCTAGTGATCAGTAAGGAATTCAGTCACTTAAGGTAGTAACCAAGTAAAGCACAACCACCACTCACTTTGGAAGGTCCCCTGTTGCAGACTAAACTCAGTCGGGTCGTTATTGTCCGCTCCCGGTCAAATCCTCAGAAAGATGGGGCAAAAGGCAGGTGAAGTTCTGCAGAAACTTATCTGCAGCGATTCTTTCCCTTTAGGGACTGAATTTTCTTTAGGTCCCTAAATGACGACGCTTTGGAAAGAACCTGAGGTGGACAAAGGCTTTTTGAGCCAATGACACTTTATTACAGAAACCCCAAGAAATTTATACCCTTCACCAGTAAAGTTAATAATAAGAGAAAAAGGGGGTGGGTGTCTTTCAGCTGGCTGTTGGCCTTCGAAAGATTAATTCCTGATCCTCTCCAAGGTCTCGCAGATAAGCAGTTCCAGGTGGCAACCTCCCAGAATAAACTGGCATAGTCAAGGCTTGGGAGCTTCTCGGGGAATCTTCTTTAACTTTTCCTGGAACTTTCCATCTTTTGGGCTCAGTTCATATAGCAAGTGTGGGGAAATGTGGTGATTCAGGTGGATGTGATGGAGTTTCTTCAGGTGTTGGCATCTTATCTTCTAAATCTGAAAGCTTAAGCATACTCACAACACAGTTTGGCAGACAAAATACCACAAACAACACCACAAGGTTCTTAGTTTTAATTGTCAGATGTATTTCCTTAACTGCTGAGCAATCTTCTTTAGACAACAAGCCTATTAAAAGCCTACTCATTTTTAATAATCCACTTCCCTGTCACAAACTCTCTGCAGCCTGCTTCTAACTTTCTAATTCCTTTCTTTCCCAGTTGGGACTTTCTTATGATAAGCTCTTCTTCATGCAAAAATGCTTTTCTTACTCTTACGGTATTTCCTTTCCTTCATACATATATATTTAGAACGTCTGTCCTTTATTTTGTCATATTTATTTCTAACCATGCAGCCAGTCTCCCTATCTCCAGGAATGCTCACACTGAGGTAAAAGTCAACAATCTTTTTCCTTGGGTCTATTGTATTTGGGCAGCTAAGTTGTTTATCAACTAAACTGCTTTAAGGTCACACACAAGGTTTTTATCTTCTCTGTCTCTAGACAGGATTTCAAGGGTAAACAATTACTTTGAACTGAGCTACTTTACCGGAGTTAATGGCTTAACCTAAATTAGTGATAGAAATGAGGGTCGGAGGCCATTTGTGATTGCTGCAGCTGGAATGCTTATCACAGCGTCTGAGTTCTGGCCAGTTTTTCATTATTTTTGAGCAGAGCCAAGGATGTTTAGACAAATTATTAGAGAATTTATTTCCACGGACTCAATTTCATAGTCCTGATCTCACATCACTGGAGCAATTCATGTAGAGAGTTAAAAGGAATCATTACCAAGAAAATAATAGTCATGAAGGGTATCTAAAAGTGGGGGGTACTTTGGCCAGAGACGACACCTCCTTCTCAGGGCTTGTTGCCAATTAACTATGTGGAGTGGGGTCTCAACACATAGATGCCAAGGCAGCAGGCAGTCTTGGCAGTCCCCCAGAGGAACCAGACCTGCTACTACCAAGTCTTCCAGACACGACAGCCACACCGGCACCTTCAGCACCTCCTCAGTCATCACCACCTCCTGGTTCATCACACCAGCCATCCATTCTGGCAGGTGGGACACCAACTCCACCATCCTCCTGGCCAGCTCCACAGCAAAATCTGAGTGGGCCACAGATGAGTCCTCCCCTCCACCATCACCACTATTCCACCACTGCCAAGGCCAGCACTGGTAGGCCCTACTTAAAAACTTAAGGTCTAGTAATCAACCTCATAAAATCCCTGTTCATGAAACTCCACTGCCATTTGGTGGCCAGTTCCCTCTAAGGCTAGTTCAGGGGAGTCCCCATCATAGATGGACATGGACAGTTGCAGCGTAGGCCACTGACATTTGTGTACCAACCTTTGACTACAACAGATCTCCTGAAGTGGAAACATCATACTCCCTCCTTTACTGAGAGGCCATAGATAGGCCCTGGCCAACCTTCTCCAGTCCATCTTCCAAATGCACAGTTTTATTTGGTTTGATGGTTGCCAACTTCTCCTGAGTCTTTTCAACATTGAAGAAAGATGCCATGTTCTGCAGGCAGCATCCCTCTGGGCTGAGGGAAATGCAGAAGCCCCAAACCCTCAAGCTTATGCTCAAAAACGCTTGTCAGCAATAGACCCCCAATGAAACCCCAATGATCCCAGAGACACGGCATAACTAGAAGCATGTCGAGAAGCCCTTCTCCAGGGACTTCAGAAGGGGGGCACCAAGGCCACCGACACTGGCAAGACCGGGGAGGTCTTTCAGAAGCCTGATGAGAGTCCCAGTGCCATTTATGAGTACCTCTGCGAAGTTTATCACAGCTTTACTCCATGTGACCCTGACGCATCTGAAAACCAGGGAACGGTTAACACCATCTTTATTAGAGTGTTAGTAGCATCTGTTGCCAGCTACAGAGGCTGGAGGGATTTGCAGGAATAAATGCTTCCCAACTCCTTGAGGTAACAAGCAGGTAACAGCAGCAAGGAGTGAAGTGCTCCATGGCCAGCCAAACCAAAAATCAACTGATCGAGGGCCTCCTCAGCCCTGACACTCAGGACCACCCAGAGGAAACAGGGCTCCTCTTCATCGTGACCAGTGGGCATTCTGCAAGAAAATTGGACAATGGAAGAATGAATGCCCTAAGAAAGGTTGGAGCCCATGAGGAGCCACCAGGCCTTTCTCCAGCTCCTCTCCTGGCAGTCAGCCAGACTGGTTTTGTTTTTGTTTTTGTTTTTTTTTTTTGTGTGTGTGGGTCTGAGGATGGAACCCAGGGCATTAGACCTCTGAGCTACACTCCCTGCTCTATTTTTTTTTTTTTTTGTGGTGGTACTGGGGTTCCTGGAAGCCCTTCTACCTCCGGGCTACACTCCCAGACCTATTTTATACTTTTTATTTGGAAACAGTGTCTCTTAAGGCAGCGCAGCTGGCTCCGAACCTGAGCAATCCTCCTGTTTTCGCCTCCCAAGTGTGGGAATTACAAGCACGCGCCACCACACCTGACCCTGCTCTTTTTTTTATTCTTTATTTTGAAACAGGATTTCACTGAGTTGCAGAGGGCCTCATAAATAGCTGAGGCTGTCTGCAAACTGCGATCCTCCGGTCTCAGTTTCCTGAATGTTGGGATTACAAGCGTGCACCACCACACCCGGCCTATTTATTTATTTATTTATTTATTTATTTATTTATTTTTTGGTGCTGGGGATGAAATCCAGGGGCCTTCTATCTCTGGATTACACTCCCAGACCTCTTTTATATTTTATTTGGAAACAGGGTCTCACTAAGTTGCTGAGAGCCTCATTAAGTAGCTGAGGCTGGCTTCGAACCTGTGCAATCCTCTTGTCTCAGCCTTCCAAGTACTGGGAGTACAAGAGTGCTCCACCACGCCCAGCCCAGCCTATTTTTTTTTTTTTTTTGTACTGGGGATGGAACGCAGGGGCATTGTACCTCTGAGCTACACGCCATCCCTATTTTGTAGTTTTTAAAAATATTTGAAACAGGGTCTCACTGAGTTGTGAAGGGCCTCGCTAGTAACTGAGGCTGTCCTTGAACCACGATCCTCTGGTCTCAGCCTCCTGAATGCTGGGATTACAAGTGTGTGCCGCCACGCCCGGCCCTTTTTTTTTTTATTTTATTTTTATGACTGAAGAGGACTGGGTCCCAAAGCCTCCAAGGGGCTCATGGTCTGAACGACAGTGTGTGGGGAGCACGTTCTTTAGTTTTTTGTCAACACCAGGGAAGAACATTCAGTGGTAACCAGTCCATAGCCCCCCTCACTAACCAACATGCACGACATAATTGAAACGACATGAAAAACCTCACAGCAGACATTTTCCACCCCCTCCACAAATGCACCCTAGGGGGAAGAGGAGTTATTCATCAATTCCTGTATATGCCAGACTGTCCAGTTTCACTGCTGAGTCAGGACCTCTTCAGCAAACTCAGAGCAACATCACTTTCTCAGAAAAGGGTAAATTGAAGTTCTTAGTGCCCTCTCAGCTGATTTGCTTCCTGCAAATGGCATGGGAGGAAGAGTGGAGATGGAGGGCCAGAAGGAGGGGCAGGGTCCATCAGCCCAGGGGTAGCAGCTCAGTGGCCCACTATATGGCTTGAGGATAATCCACCAGGAATGGCCAGATTCCAGGCACCAGTAGTCATTAAACTTCACCCTGATGCCTGACCAGCATGGTTATGGCAACACTCAATCCCCTGACTGATTCTGGAGGGAATCCAGCCTGACTTAAAGAGACTTCAACAACATGGTAGTATCATGTCATGCCAGTCCCAGTAGAACAGTCCTCTCTTGCCAGTCAAAAAGCTGGAAACCCAGGGCTACCAGCCAGTGAAGGACTTGAGAGCTGTCAACACACCACTGTCACCGTACATTCTACTGTGCCTAACCCATACATGCTCCTGTTTTCTCCCAGCCACTACAACCTGGTTCACATATCTGGATCTAAAAGATGTTTTCTTCAGTATCTATCTGGCTCCTGTGAACCAAAAAAAAGGTTTGCTTTTGAGTGGGAGAATCCAAAAACAGAAATCAAAAGTCAGTTCACCTGGATCTGATTGCCTCAAGGATTAAAAAAAAAAAACCCACCATTCTTGGAGAAGTACTGGCTCATGACCTCAAGTCTTTTCCTTCTTACACCTTGGGCTACACCCTCCTCCAATATGTTGATAACCTCCTCCTTGGACATAAGACTCTTAAGGGCTGTGCCAAAGGAACAAGCCACCACTGTGGTTATAGTCTCTAAAACGAAAGCTCTGGCCTGTCAACAAAAAGTGAAAATCTGGGATTCACCATCCAGAGAGGGGAAAGACAATTAGGGCCAGGATGAAAAGAGGTAGGTCAAGCTATCCTAGTGCCCACTAGCCAGAGAGCCCTCCAGAGTTTCTGGGAGCAGTAGGGTTCTGTTGCATATAGATTCTAAATCTTGCTGTCACGGCAAAACCTCTCTATGAATCTACAAAGGGGGAAAAAAAGACCCCTTTGTTTAAAAAAAAAAAAAGAACAATAGGCCTTTCATCAACTCAAAAGGGAACTGCTGACCACCCCTATTCAGACCCTGACTTAAAAATGTTAGTGAAAGTTGGACATTGTGACACATGCCTGTAATCCCAATAATTGGGAGGCTGAGACAGGAGGATCATAGGTTTGAGGATAGCCTCAGTAATTTCGTGAGGCTTTCATCAACTTAGTGAAACCCTGTTTCAAAATTAAAAAATAAAATTGGGCTGGGGGTATAGCTCAGAGGTAGAATGTTCCTAGGTTCAATGTTTGTTTATGGGAGAAGTTCCATAATCCAACAGGAAAAATGGCAAGCCAGATATGCTGTTGTAACCTTGGACAGAGTCTTAAAGGCAGAGTCTCCTGTCTGGTATGTCTACTCAATAGGCTGAGTTACTTGCCCTCTCCTGAGCACTTAGAGTTGGGAGCAGACCAAGTAGTTAACATCTACACACACTCTAAGTATGCCTATTTATTTATTTATTTATTTATTTATTTACTTATTTATTGGTTGTACTGGGGATGGAACCCAGAGGCCTTCTACCTCCAGGCTACATTCCCAGACCTATTTTTATATTTAATTTGGAAACAGGGTCTCTTAAGCCAGCTGAGGCTGGCTTCGAACCTGTGCGATCCTCCTGTCTCAGCCTCCCAAGCGCGACGGGGATTACAAGCGTGCGCCACCATGCCCAGCTTAAGTATGCCTTTTAAAACTCTACATGTCTACAGAGCTCTTACAAAGAAACATATAGAGTTTTACAAAACTCTACATGTCCACAGAGCTCTTTACAAAAAAAAAAAAAGACTGTTAAGTTCTGAAGTTGGGCGTGGTGGCACATGTTTGCAATCCCAGTACTTAGGAGGTTGAGACAGGAGGAGTGCAGGTTTGCGGCCAGCCTCAGCAACCTTGTAAGTTCCTCCACAACTTAGTGAGACCTGTTTCAAAATAAAAATAGAAAATAGGGCTGAGAGTATAGCCTGGAGGTGGAATGTCCTTGAGTTCAATCCTAGTAACACACACACACACACACACACACACACACACACACACACACACACAAATGTGGAGGAAAGGACCTAAAACACCCTTAAGGGATCCTAAAACTCTGTAAAGCTGCTTGAAAATCAGCTGTAGAGATCATCAAAGAGAAGCAAGCCTCAAGATGCAAGGGAACCCCAAGGTTGACAGTAAAGCAAAAAAGGCTGCTCAGAAGTCTCTGAAAATCCCTGCTCCTGCCCTGGGTACCTGACCATGTGCCCTCCTACAAGCCCCAAGACAACTGAAAAGACAACTGAAAACCCAGAAAAATGGATGCTGCCGCCTGATACCACACAGACATTCCTTACAAGCTTGGACCAATTATTGTGCAGGAGCACGTGAATCTACCCACACTGGGTGAAGATACCTTAGAAAGCTTCTTGGATGGTACTATTACATACCCACTTGGCAGCTTTAGCAAATAAAGTAATGTAGTGATGTGTGACTTGCAGCAGAAAAAACCCTAAGCAAGGACCCGAGATTCCTCCTGGAATATAGGCAGTGAGAGCAGCCCATTTATTTATTTATTTATTTATTTATTTATTTATTTATTATTTGTTTATTTATTGTGGTACTGGGAGTGGAACCCAGGGGCTTTTCTACCTCTGGGCTATAATCTCAGACCTATTTTATACTTTACTTGGGAACAGGGCCTCACTAAGTTGCTGAGAGCTCACTAAGTAGCTGAGCCTGGCTTTGAACCTACACAATCCTCCTGTCTCAGCTTCCCAAGCACTAGGATTAGAAGCTTGTACCACCACGCTTGTCAACCCCCTTAAAAATGTGCAAATTAATCCGGGTGTGGTGGTGCACGCTTGTAATCTCAGTACTTGGGAGCCTGAGACAGGAGGATCGCAGGTTTGAGGTCATTGTGTGATGTGGGGGGATAACTTAGCAAGACCCTATTTTAACAACCCCTACAAAAGGGCTGTGATATAGCTCAGAGATAGAACCCTACTGGATTCAATCCACAGTGTCAAAAAGAAAAGACTACTTTGGCGGCTATAAGGAAACCAGACCATAGGTTAAGATGACTGAAATAATCAAGGTTAAAGATCGCCTCCGCTTGCCTGCAGGTGCACTCCTCCATCCTTCCGCCAGAAGTGCTCCTGATTAACGGGCTCCTCACCCCCCCACAAGCCCCAGGCTTCTGCTTGAATTTGGCCAATGTGGCAAATAGTCAGGGTAGTCAGAGGCAGAGGAGAGTGAGCTCAGCTGTCCTGGCTCCTGGCTCGCGGTCACAGGCTGTTGTCCTGACCCAAAGCCCAGCTCCTGTTAGGCAGCCCTCTCCACTAAGCTTCTCTCTTTGTAACCTGGCAATGGCTCCCTTTTCCCGTTCCTCCTTAGGGCAACACGGTCCCTTGTGAAATGGGTTTACCTCTACACATATTTTTTTTAGTTTAATAGTTAAGTTTTCCCTTGAATTACCCAATTTGAGTATCTTGCCTTAGACCAGAGTGGGTCAGTGGAGAAAGCAGTGAATATCTTTGGAGAAAGAGTCTGAGGTTTTCTTTTTTTCTTTTTTTTTCTTTTCTTTTTTTTTTTTTTTTTTTTGGTGGTACTGGGGGTGGAACCCAGAGGCTTTCTACCTCTGGGCTATACACCCAGACCTTTTTTAATATTTTATTTGGAAACAGGGTCTCACTAAGTTGCTGAAAGCCTCACTAAGTAGTTGAGGCTGGCTTCGAACCCGTGCGATCCTCCTGCCTCAGCCTCCCAAGCGCAGGGATTACAAGCGTGTGCCACCACACCCGGCAAGTCTGAGGTTTTCTATTTGTGTTTTGTGGTACTGGAAATGGAACCCAGGAACATACTACTTCCAAGCTATACCCCAACCCTATTTTATTTTGGTACTGGGGATGAAACCGGGGGCATTCTACTTCTGAGCTACACCCCCAGGCCTATTTATTTATTTATTTTTTATATTTTTACGGGTCTGGGGATGGAACCCAGAGGCATTTGACCTCTGAGCTACACCCCTGGCCCATTTTTTTATTCTTTATTTTGAAACAGGGTCTCACTGATTTACAGAGGGCCTCACTAAGTAGCTGAGACTGTCCGCGAACTGGGATCCTCCGGTCTCAGCCTCCCGAATGCTGGGATTACAAGCGTGTGCCACCACGTCTGGCTTTATTCTTTATTTTGAAACAGGGTCTCACTGAATTGCAAAGGGCTTCACTAAGTAGTAGCTGAGACTGTCTGCAAACTGCGATTCTCCTGTCACAGCCTCTTGAAGCTGGGATTACAAGCGTGCGCCACCACATCCAGCTTATGTATGTATGTATGCATGTATTTATTTATATTTATCTATTTATTTACTTATTTATTTTGTGGTGCTGGAGATTGAACCCAGCGGCATTTGACCTCCGAGCTACACCCCCAGCCCTATTTTTTATTTATTTATTTATTTTTGGTGGTACTGGGGGTGGAACCCAGGGGCTTTCCATCTCTAGGCTATACTCCCAGACCTATTTTTATATTTTATTTGGAAACAGGGTCTTACTAAGTTGCTGAGAGCCTCACTAAGTAGCTGAGGCTGGCTTTGAACCTGGGCGATCCTCCTATCTCAGCCTTCCAAACACAGGGATTACAAGCGTGCGCCACCACACCCGGCTTTTATTCTTTATTTTGAAACAAGATCTCACTGAATTGCGGAGGGCCTCACTAAGTAGCTGGGGCTGGCCATGAATTAATATCCTCCTGTCTCAGCCTCCCAAGTGCTGGGATTACAAGAGTGCACCACTATGCCTGGCTATTCCCAGTTTTTGTTTTTTTTGTTTTTTTTTTTGAAACAGGTCTCACTGAGTTGTGAAGGGCCTCCCTAAGTAGCTGAGGCTGTCCTCAAACCACTATCCTCAGGTCTCTGCCTCCTAAATGCTGGGATTACAAGTGTGTGGCACCAGGCCTGGCTCTCCTATGCCCAGCGAGATAGGATCTCGCTATGTTTCTCAGGCTGACCTGGACTCCTAGGCTCAGGAGATCCTCCTGCCTCAGCCTTCTGTGTGGCTGGTACTACAGGTGCCTGGCACCATGCCCAGCTTTAGAATTTTTTTTCTTTTTGTGGTGCCGGAAATTGAACCAAGCTATACCCCCAGTCCTATTTTATTCTTTACTTTGAAACACAGTTTCACTAAGTTGTGGAGGGGCTCACAAGTTGCTGAGAATGGCCTCGAACCTGTGATCCTTCTGTCTCAGCCTCTCAAGTACTGGGATCACAAGTGTGCACCACCATATCTGGCTTAGAATTTTTTTTTTTATAAATTGGGGGAAGATGGGCATGGTGGCACATACACTGTAATCCTAGTACTTGGGAGTCTGAGACAGGAGAAATGTTGGTTGGAGGACAGCCTCAGCAACTTAATGAGACTCTTAGTAACCTACCAAGACCCTGTTTAAAAACAAAAAATAGAAAAGCATACACCTGAAGTCCCAGTCCTTGGGAGGCTGAGACAGGAGAATTGCATGTTTGGGGACAGCCTCAGCAAATAGTGAGACTCTGATCATCAACCTACCCAGACCCTGGGAGGCTGAGACAGGAGGATCGCGGTTCGAGGACAGCCTCAGCTACTACTTAGTGAGGCCCTTTGCAACTCAGTAAGACCCTGTTTCAAAATAAAAAGAATTTAAAAATACGGCTGTGAGTGTAGCTTGGGGGTAGAATGCCCCTGAATTCCATCCTCAGTACCGCAAAAATAAGTAAGTAAATAAATAAATAAAAATAAAGTAGGGCTGTGGGTATAGCTCAGAGGTAAAATGCTCTTGGGTTCAATCCCTGTGACACACGCACGCACACACACGCACGGGCGCGGCCTGGGGTTGTAGATCAGAGGTTGAAGGCTCCAGGGTTCAATACTTGGTCCCACAAAGAAATAAATACATAAATTAAAAATAGGATTCTGAAGCCGGGCGTGGTGGCGCACACTTGTAAGCCCAGCACTTGGGAGGCTGAGACCGGAGGATCGCTGTTCGCAGACAGCCTCAGCTACTTAGTGAGGCCCTCTGCAACTCAGTGAGACCCGGTTTCAAAATAAAGAATAAAAAATTGGGCAGGGGGTATAGCTTGGATGTCAAGTGCCTCTGGGTTCCAGCCCCAGACCCACAAAAAAATAAAAAATAAAAAAAACAAAATAGGCTTCCGACTCATAGCAACTGATCAGAGAGAAGCCTGACTGTAGGCAGAGCTCCCAAGCTGTTGGAAGCAGGTATGTACTTCCTGCACTAGTCTGTTCATTGCCCTTCTTGGGGACAGAATAGACTCTGTGTGCTTTAGATAAACAGGAGGGAAGTTGGAGAGAACTGGCTGGTTTTCACAGAGGAATCAGAAAACAGGTGTCTCGGGAAGCAGTAGAGATAGAGGTTCTTGGAAATGATCCCAGAAAACAGGTCTAACTAATTGGGTGAAATGTCAGGATCCAGACAGTCACTTGCAGTGACTTTGCCTCCAACTGGTGAGCCCGAGCTGAATGAGAACCAGGCCTGGAGGCCCGGGGGGGGGGGGTGTTCTGAAGCAACACCTCTTACATCAGCAGCTGTCTTCCACGCATGCCCTCCCTGAAGCCACAGCCAGAGCAAACGGGACAATTTCTCCATCATAGATGGCTTCTCACATGTACCCCCAGTTACTTCCCCACTTTGCCTTTTCTCTGAAAGCTGCTCTTCCTCCCTGGCTGAGAGGCACACATCAAACACAGCCCGGCTGGGAGGCAGAGGAACCACGCTGGAGGCCTGACCACGCCTTGGGGTTTCCTGGGTCACAGTGGAAACCCTCGAGGGCTGCCTAGCATCTTCCCCGTGATTCAACCTGGAAAACTGATTAGGATGTAAGTCTTTGGGCTGGGGATGTAGGTCAGTAATAGATGCTTGCCTGATGTGGTGAGGCTCCCAGCACACACACACACACAAATAAATAAATAAATAAAAGGAAGGAAGGAAGGAAGGAGGGAAAGAAAGAAAGAAAGAAAGAGAGAGAGGAAGAGAGAAAGAGAGAAAGAAAGAATGAGAGAATCAGTTCCCCAATCCCACAACTTGATTCTTGGGATCTCGGGCTCTGGAACCATTCTTTGAAGCCTGATGTTTCTTCACCCCGGGCCTTCAAGGTCTCATGAATGGGTGTGACCAGTACAACGGTACACTCTCTTTTCGTTCTCTCTGTGATACTGAGGATTGAACCCAAACTCATTCTACCTCCAAACTATACTGCCAGCCCCTTTTAAATGTTTTGTTTTGAAGAAGGGTCTCACCACGTTGCTGAGAGTCGTGCTAAGTTGCTGAGGCTGGTACCAAAGCTGCCATCCTCCTACTTCGGTGAGCCTCCTGACTTGGCTCCCCAAGCACTGGCACTACAGCCGTGTGCCACCACACCTGGCTGGCTGGCTTCCTTCACCCCCTTCCTCCCTCACTTCCTTTCTTTACTTTTTCCTTTTACTAGGTATTAAACCCAGAGGCTTTCTGCCTTCACTAGCCCTTTTTTAGTTCTTGTTTTGAAATAATATCTCACTCGGCTGCTAAGAGTCTCACTACGATGCCAAGGCTGCCCTTAAACGTGTGATCCTCCTGATTCAACTTCCCAAGTCCTGGCAGCACAGGCGTGTGCCACCATACCCGGCTTTACCTTATTTTTGTTGTTGTTACACTGACTTTATTTTCAGAAGAGGCACTTCTCTGCTCCGTCTTGTTTTCTTCCTTGCTGTGAGGACCTAGGACTATTTATTTATTTATTTATTTTTGTGGTACTGAGGATTAAACCTAAGGGCATTCTACCTCTGAGCTATATCCTCATACCTTTTTCTGTTTTGTTTTGTTTTGAAACAGGGTCTCTGTAAGTTGCTGAGTAAATGATAGCACTACTTGCTGAGGCTGTTGTTAAATTTGTGATCCTCCTGCCTCAGCCCCAAGCACTGGGATTACAGGCATGCACCCCAGTGCCTGGCTTCCAAGACACTTTAGACAGTCAAAGCTTCTACCTAGCTGCATGATCTTCGGTGGATAACTTCTGTATGGTTCAATTTATTATTATTAAGTTCTTAGCCAATGCCTGGCCCATGACCAAACTCAGTAAATGATTGATATTATTATTATTATTATTAGCAGTATTGGGGATGGAACCCAGGAACATTCTACCTCTGAGCTACACCCCCAGCCCTAATTTTTATTCTTTTATTTTGAAACAGGGTCTCACTGAGTTGCAGAGGCCTCACTAAGTAGCTGAGACTGTCGAGGAACCGCAATCCTCCTGTCTCAGCCTTTCAAATGCTGGGATTACAAGCCTGTGCCACCACATCTGGCTTGATATCATTATTATTACTATTAGATTTAAAAAACACCAATATGATCCAGGCGTGGTGGCATACTCCTGTAATCCCAGTACTTGGAAGACTAAGACAGAAGGATCACAGGTTTGAGACTAGCCTCAGCAACTTAGCAAGACCTTGTTTAAAAAAAAACAAAAAGCCTTTAAAGGGGGAGCTATAGCCAGGCATGGTAGAAAACTCCTATAATCCCCATACTTGGGAAGCTGAGACAGGAGGATCACAGGTTTGAGGACAGCCTCGGTAAGTGACACTCTGTTCAACTTAGCAAGACCCTATTTAAAAATAAAAATAGCGGGGCGCAATGGCACATGCTTGTAATCCCCACACTTGGGAGGTGGAGACAGGAGGATCATGCTGATTCGAAGCCAGCTGCACTGGCTTAAGATACCCTATTTCCAAATAAAAACGTATAAAAAAGGTCTGGGAGTGTAACGTGGAAGTAGAAGGGTTTCCAGGATCCCCAGTACCACAGATAAATAAATAAATAAATAAATAAATAAATAAATAAATAAATAAATATAAAAAATAAGGCTGGGGGTATAGCTTGGAAATAGAATGCCTCTGGGTTCAATCCCCAGTAACATTAGAAAAAAAAAAAAGGGGAGAAGCCAGGCATGGTGGCGCACCTAAGGAATTCCAGAATTTGAGAGGTGAGACGGGAGGATCGCAGTTCATGACTAGCCTCAGCTACTTAGTGAGGCCCTTGGCAACTCAGTGAGACCCTGTTTCTAAATAAAGAATAAAAAATAGGGCTGGGGGTTTAGCTCAGAGGTAGAATGTCCCTGGGTTCCATTCCTAGTACTGCAAAAAGGGGTTGGGAGTGGCTGTGGATGTAGCTTAGAGGTAGTACCAAATTTGAATCTTTAAAAATGGTTATTTTTGCCGGGCGTGGTGGTGCATGCTTGTAATTCCAGCATTTGGGAGGCTGAGACCAGAGGATCACAGTTTGCGGACAGCCTCAGCTACTTAGTGAGGCCCTCCGCAACTTAGTGATACCCTGTTTCCAAACAAAGAATAAAAAATAGGGCAGGGGTTGAAGCTCAGAGGTCCAATGCCCCTGGGTTTTATCTCCAGACCTGCAAGAAAGAAAAGGAAAGAAAAGAAGTAAAATGTAATTTTTATAAAATAAAATTTATCCATTTCAGCTGTACAGTTTGATAAATCTTGGCAATTCCATACTGCCAGGTAATGCTCACTACAATTAAAATATAAAATGTTCATCACATTTTAGAAAAGTTCTGAAGAAGCCGGGTGTGTTGGTACATGCTTGTAATCCCAGTACTTGAGAGGCTGAGACAGTTGGATTGCAGGTTTAAAGGCAGCTTCAGCAAGTAGTGAGACTCTTATCAGCCTAGTGAGACCCTGTTTCCAAATAAGAAACAAAATCAGGTTGGGGGGTAGCTTAAAGGTAGTATGCCTCTGGGGTCATTATTCAGTGAAACAAACAAACAAAAGAGAGAGAGAGAGAGAGGGAAAAAATGTTCTAAAGAAATTCTGAACCACGCTGGGGTGTGGTGGCACATACCTCTAATCCTGAGGATGACACTGGAGGATCTCAGGTTTGCAGCTAGCCTCAGCAAATTAGCAAGTCCCTTTTCAACTTAGTAAGACCCTATTACAAAAATAAAAATATGCCGGGCATGGTGGCGCACGCTTGTAATCCCAGCATTTGGGAGGCTGAGACCAGAGGATCACGGTTCGTGGACAGCCTCAGCTACTTAGTGAGGCCCTCTGCAACTCAGTGAGACCCTGTTTCAAAAGAAAGAATAAAGCCGGGCGTGGTGGCGCACGCTTGTAATCCCCTCGCTTGGGAGGCGGAGACAGAAGAATCGCGCAGGTTCTAAGCCAGCTGCGCTGGTTTAAGAGACCCTGTTTCCACGTGAAAATGTATAAAATAGGTCTGGGAGTGTAGCCCAGAGGTAGAAGGGCTTCCAGGAACCCTGGTATCACCAAAAAAAAATAAATAAATAAATAAAATAAAATAAAGAATAAAAAATTGGGCAGGGGGTGTAGCTCAGAGGTCGAATGCCCCTGGCTGCCATTCCCAGACCCTCAAAAATAAATAAATAAATAAATAAATAAATAAATAAATAAATAAAATAAAAAATATATAAAATAGGGTGGGGGTGTATTTTGGAGGTAAAATGCTTCTGGGTTTAATCTCCAGCACCAAAAAACAATTGTTTTGTTCTTCTAGCGGGGCATTGTGATGTACATCTATAACTTTAGTACTTTTGAGGCTGAGATAGGATCGCAGGTGTGAGGACAGCCTCAGCAATTTAGCAAGGCCCTCAACAACTTAGTGAGGACCTGTTTCAATATAAAAAATAATACAGGGCTAGAGATGTAGCGTGGAGGTACATCTGAAAATTAAAAATTAAATATAAGAAAATTATTACCAAAAATTAAAAATAAGAAAAATTCCTCTTGCCCCACCATAGTCAATCCTGTCACCTAATTCTAGGCAACCAGTGACTTGCTTTATATATAATTTTATATAAAGGAATCATAAAATATGTAGTCCTTTGTGTGTGTGTGTGTGTGTGTGTGTGTGTGTGTGTGTTACTGGAGATTAAACCCAACAGCATTCTACCTCCAAGCTACAACCCCAGCCCTATTTTAATTTTTTTTTTTTTTTGTGGTACTGGGGGTAGAACCCAGGGGAATTCTACCTTTGAGCTACACTCCCAGCCCTATTTTTTATTCTTTATTTTGAAACAGGGTCTCACTGAGTTGCAAAGTAGCTGAGGCTGTCCTCGAGCCATGATCATCCTGTTTCATCCTCCCAAATGCTGGAATTACAAGCCTGTGTCACCATGCCCAGCCCAATTTTAATTTTGAAACTGCGTCTCATTAGGTTGAGAAGAGTTTCACTACTTGAGACTATCCTCGAACCTGGGATCTTCCTGTCTCAGCTTCCCAAACCCTAAGATTAGAGGCCTATGTCACCATACCTGGCTTGTAGTCCTTTTTTTTTAAATTTTTTTATTGGTGCACTGTATTCATACATCATAATGAGATAAAAAAAAACTTTTGTAGACATACATGCACACCTCGCCCAGTTAGCCCCTACCCAATCCCCACCCAATCCCCACCATTCCCTCCCCATCCCTCCTTTCCGTGCTTGGCTTAGTGGTTGACATCTAGTATTGTAGCAATTTATCCAAAATTAACAATGATAATCTCACATAACAGATTCATTTGTCTGATACCAAGCTTTTGATGACTTAGAGATAACATTTCAATATTTCTTTTTGCTTTCTTTCTTACCAGAGGATATTTTTTTCTTTTTTTTAAGGTGAAATTATCATACATTTATTTATTTTTCAGAAAAAAATCTATACTAGCCGGGCATGGTGGCTCACGCTTGTAATCCCCGCGCTTGGGAGGCGGAGACAGGAGGATTGCGCAGGTTCATAGCCAGCCAGGCTGGTTTAAGAGACCCTGTTTCAAAAATATAAAATAGGTCTGGGAGTATAGCCCGGAGGTAGAAGGGCTTCCAGGAACCCCAGTACCACCAAAAAAAAAAAAAAAAAAGAAAAAAAGAAAAAAATCTATCCTAACATGAAATATGAACTCTAAATACCCAAAACGATCTCGAAAAAGAACAAAGCTAGAAGATGCATATTTTCTGATTTCAAACCATATAAAGCTACAATAATTGAAACAGTGTAGTACTGCTATAAAGGCAGTTATATAAACTATTGGAGTTAAATAAAAGCCTAGAGATACATTCTTCCATATATTGTCAAGTTATTTTTGACAAGGTTTCCATGAACATTTGGTGGAGGAAATAATAATCTTTTGACTAAAGATTGTTGAAAAATAATAATTACATGAAAAAGAATAAAATTGGACCCTTACCTAACACCATATACAAATATTAACTCAAAATAGATAAAAGACCTAAATATAAATCTTAAGACTATAAACTTTTAGAAGAAAATCTGGGTCATAAAACTTCACAACATTGAAATTGGCAGTGATTTCTTGGATATGATTTCAAAGGCACAGGCAACAGAAGGGTAAACAAACTCCCTAAAAAATAAAAAAAATATATTGTACATCCAAAGACAATGTAAACAGAGTGAAAAGTTACTGATAAGCCGGGCATGGTGGCACATGCTTGTAATCCCCATGCTTGGGAGGCTGAGACAGGAGGATCGCATGGGTTCGAAGCCAGCCTCAGCTACTTAGTGAGGCTTTTAGCAACTTAGTGAGACCCTGTTTCCAAATAAAATATAAGAAAGGTCTGGGAGTATAGCCCAGAGGTAGAAAGCTTCTGGGTTCCACCCCCAGTACCATCCAAAAAAAAAAAAAAAAAGGTTACTGATAGAATGGGATAAAATATTTCCAAATGCTATATCTGAAGGTATATTAATATTCCAAATAGAAATCCTAAAAATTAGCAACAATAAAAGCAAACAATACAATTTAGAAATAGGTAAAAGACTAGCATAAATAATGAATCTCCAAAGATAACCAATCTTAGTTGTCTGCAGGATGGAAAATCTTGTTTCTCTGGTTCTGGTGTGTGTTACCTATTTCTTCTTTGTAGTTAATCTCTTTGAGTATTTTCTCTAGCGCTGGTTTTGAAGACATAAATTCCTTCAGTTTCTGTTTGTCATGGAAGCTTCTTATTTCCCCATCTAATTTGATAGAAAGTTTTGCTGGGTAGGAAAGTTTTGGCTGGAAGTTGTTTTCTTTCAGAGTTTGGAATATGTTACTCCAAGCCCTTCTGGCTCTCATGACTTGGTTTGGGAAGTCTGGAGTGATTCTAATTATTTTGCCTCTGAATGTCACATGGCCCTTTGTTTTTGTTGCCTTTAAGATTCTCTGCTTGGCTTCCACATTGGTCATTTTGACAATTATGTGGCGTGGGGATCCTCTTCTCCGATCCTGTCTAAAGAGAGTTCTATAAGTTTCCTGGACCTGTGTATCGACCTCTTGCTTTATGTTTGGAAAATTTTCTGCTATTACTTCCTTGAAGAGATTGTTGATCCTTTTGGTTTCACCTTCTTTTCTCTCCTCTCTTCCAATTATTCTTAGGTTAGCTCTCTTAAAATGGGCCCATATTTCTTTAATGCCAGATTCCTGCTGTTGGATTTTTTTTTCTAAATTAGAAACTATGCGTTCATTTTTGGAGTGATCATCTTCTAGGAGCGAGATTCTATTCTCCATGTGGTCTAATCAGTTGTTTATACTTTGAATTGAGGCCTTTACTTCAATGATTACATCCTTTATCTCTTTTTGACTCTCTCTGAATTCTTTTAGAAACTCCTCTATTATTACTACAGTTATTTTCCTGATTTGATCTTCTAGAAATCTCTGAATTTCTGTTTTATCAGGTTCTGATGTTGTGGGGTTGTGGGCATTCATTGCTCCATTGTTATTCCTCTTTCCCATGATTTCGGAAGTTTGTGCCTTCTCTGGGTTCTTCCCTTGGGTCACTACGACTTCACTTAAGGTGCTCTGGATCTCCAGTCTGTGGTATCTCAGTCCCCACTACTCCTTTACTGGGTTGTATCGCAGTGTCTCAGACCCAGGGAGTCTATAGAGGCTGCTTTAGACTATGGGGGGTGCCAGGTTGGGCGTTGTCCTATGGTGTGATATCTCTGCCACCGCCACTTCCCCACTGGGTCAAGTCCCTGGGAGTACAGTACTGGGATTTCTCCTCTAGGGGCCACAATTTGACTCACTGTTGTTGAGTGCGCTGATGGAGCTGTAGTGGACTCGGTGAATTTGCTACTGCTGCTGCCGCTGGCAATATGGCACCGCTGCCACACCCTTGGCCGTGAGGCTGGTGTATTTCTTCTCTGTTTTTGAGCTCTGCTCTGAGTCCCTGCAGGGTGTGCTGAGCCCAGCCCCTGGGAGCTTTAGACGCTCCCTGCGCCAAAAAATCTGCCGAATTCCGCCCAGCTGATCCACAGCCGTTCACCTCGGCTTGCTGTCCGCCCCTCCTTTCTGGAGCCTAGTGGGTTGTTGAGTGCATTGGTCTGGAGCCATCCAGTGAACTTGCTGCTGCCACCGGCAGTAAGACACTTCTGCTGCGTCCTCTGCCGTGAGGCCGACATATCTCCTCTCTGGTTTTGAGCTCCATTCTGAGTTCCCCTCCTCGCTGTGGCCTGGTGACACGGCTCCGGCCACAGCACTCAGTCTGGTTTCTTTCTGATGTCTCGTTTTTCCAGTCCTCTTTTTCTCTGTCCCTTGTATTTACAGTCTTTGTTTCTCTGCTGATGGTGTTTTCTGGCTATGAAAGGCGCTGATTTTGTGGTAATAGAGATCGATTGTTAGCAGGACTTGTAAGCACCGCTTTTCTCCATCGCCATCTTCCCGAAAGTTCTGCATTCAATTCTTCATCTTGCCTAAATGTAGAGGGTTTTGGATGTACGGTGCCTGAATCAAGCTGAGCCCCGTTTTGCTGCTGGTGTTCATCATGTTCTTGACAGTGACACTGGCAACCAGGAAGCTGAAGACCAGCTAAAGTTCCTGCTGCCCCTGTGGGGCGCTACTGCTGCTCGGGCCTCTCCCGCCAGGGTGACCAGCCACGCCCACCACCACACCCACTCTAGTACTTTTTTGTTTGACTTCTTTCACTTAAAATTATGCTTCTGCGAGACCCCTGGAGAAACTGGGCCCAGTAAGAAGCTGGGTTCTGGGCAGGGGTCGCGCGCGGAGCACGCCAGATGGGGCCTGGGTCGCGGGACTCTGGGCCCCAGGCTGAACTGCGAGTAGCACGCCAGACCCCTGGAGAAACCGGGCCCAGTAAGACGCTGGGTTCTGGGCGGGGGTCGAGCGCGGGGCACGCCAGCTGGGGCCCGGGTCGCGGGACTCTGGGCCCCGGCCGAACTGCGCGTAGCACGCCAGACCCCTGGAGAAACCGGGCCCAGAACAGAAAAAGATAAAGAAAAATATCGGAGAGGAGGTAAGAAAGCTGTTATGGATGCCAGGACACTGGAGATGCAGATAAAACTTATCTAAATGCACTGGAACTTATGGAAAAATTCGCCGTGAAAGAGGACTGCTATTTCTCTATATTGTTAAGAATCTCAGACATCACATGTAAGGAGAGAGTTTAGCGGAGACCAAGGAGAAATGCGGTGTTGAAAGAGTTCTCTGCGATGGTGGTGGAGACTTGCATTCAGGAGAAGCAGAAACCGGATCTTACCAACTTTATTATTTTGGAGAAATTACACCAAATGTCGAATGCTACCATCACGCATGCTTAGGAACACTGGACAACATTCAGAGTAAAAAAAAGAGCCTGGGAAGGATTTGAAACGGTGGAGGCAGTGGCAATGCCAGTGGCCAATACTCAGGGGAGGCAGAGATCTGATACATTACACCTGGAACCTTTGAAATAATAACCACAGAGACAGTGATCGGAACCTGCTGAGGGGTTAGGCAGGCGCCGGGGCCAGTGACCAACATCGGAGCTTGCTGTGAGGCAAGGCCACTACTGAGGCCTCCGTGGCCGGGATTGGAACCTGCTGAGGGGTTAGACCGATGCTGGGGCCAGTGAGGCCGGCATTGGAGCCTGCCATGAGGCAAGGCTTGTGCTGGGGCCTCCGAGGTTGGGTCCGGAACTTGCTGAGGGGTTAGGCCGGTGCTGGGGTCAGCGAGGCCAGCATCAGAGCCTGCCATGAGGCAAGGCCGGTACTGGGGCCTCCGAGGTCAGGATAAGAGCCTGCCGAGGGGTTAGGCCGGTGCTGGGGCCAGTGAGGCCAGCATCGGAGCCTGCCATGAGGCATGACCAGTGCTGGGGCCTCCAAGGCCGGGATCGGAGCCTGCCGAGGGGTTAGGCCGGTGCTGGGGCCAGCGAGGCCGGCATAAAAGCCTGCCTTGAGGCAAGGCCGGTACTGGGGCCTCCGAGGCCAGGATAAGAGCCTGCTGAGGGGTTAGGCCGGTGCTGGGGCCAGCGAGGCCGGCATCAGAGCCTGCCGTAAGGCAAGGCCGGTGCTGGGGCCTCCAAGGCCGGCATCAGCCTGCCTTGAGGCAAGGCCGGTACTGGGGCATCCGAGGCCGGGATAAGAGCCTGCCGAGGGGTTAGGCCGGTGCTGGGGCCAGCGAGGCCGGCATCGGAGCCTGCCGTGAGGCATGACCAGTGCTGGGGCCTCCGAGGCCGGGATCGGAGCCTACCGAGGGGTTAGGCCGGTGCTGGGGCCAGTGAGGCCGGTATCGGAGCTTGCCTTGAGGCAAGGCCGGTACTGGGGCCTCCGAGGCCAGGATAAGAGCCTGCCGAGGGGTTAGGCCGGTGCTGGGGCCAGCGAGGCCAGCATCGGAGCCTGCCGTGAAGCAAGGCCGATACTGGGGCCTCCTAGGCCAGGATAAGAGCCTGCTGAGGGGTTAGGCCGGTGCTGGAGCCAGTGAGGCTGGCATCGCAGCCTGCCATGAGGCATGGCCGGTGCTGGGACCTCCAAGGCCAGTATCGGAGCCGTCCGAGTTTTGGCCGGTGCTGGGGCCAGCGAGACCGGCACCGGAGCCTGCCATGAGGCAAGGCTGGTACTGGGGCCTCCGAGCCCGGGATTAGAGCCTGCCGAGGGGTGAGGCCAATGCTGGGGCCAGCGAGGCCGGCATTGGAGCCTGCCGTGAGGCAAGGCCGGTGCTAAGGCCTCCGAGGCCGGGATTGGAGCCTGCTTTGAGGCAAGGCCGGTACTGGGGCCTCCGAGGCCAGGATAAGAGCCTGCTGAGGGGTTAGGCCGGTGGTGGGGCCAGCGAAGCCAGCATCGGAGCCTGCCGTGAGGCAAGGCCGATACTGGGGCCTCCGAGGCCAGGATAAGAGCCTGCCGAGGGGTTAGGCCGGTGCTGGGGCCAGCGAGGCCGGCATCGGAGCCTGCCATGAGGCATGACCAGTGCTGGGGCCTCCAAGGCCGGGATCGGAGCCTGCCGAGGGGTTAGGCCGGTGCTGGGGCCAGTGAGGCCAGCATCGGAGCCTGCCGTGAGGCAAGGCCGGTACTGGGGCCTCCGAGGCCAGGATAAGAGCCTGCTGAGGGGTTAGGCCGGTGGTGGGGCCAGCGAAGCCAGCATCGGAGCCTGCCGTGAGGCAAGGCCGATACTGGGGCCTCCGAGGCCAGGATAAGAGCCTGCCGAGGGGTTAGGCCGGTGCTGGGGCCAGCGAGGCCGGCATCGGAGCCTGCCATGAGGCATGACCAGTGCTGGGGCCTCCAAGGCCGGGATCGGAGCCTGCCGAGGGGTTAGGCCGGTGCTGGGGCCAGTGAGGCCAGCATCGGAGCCTGCCGTGAGGCAAGGCCGGTACTGGGGCCTCCGAGGCCAGGATAACAACCTGCCGAAGAGCCAGACCGGTGCTGGGGCCAGCAAGGCCGGCATCGGAGCCTGCGGTGAGGCAAGGCCATCATCGGAGCCTGCCGTGAGACATGGCCAGTGCTGGGGCCTCCTAACCCGGGAACGGAACCTGCCGAGGGGTTAGGCCGGTGCTGGGGCCAACGAGGCCGGCATTGGAGCCTGCCGTGAGGCTAGGCCGGTGCTGGGGCCTCCGAGGCTGGGATTGGAATCCTGCCAAGGGGTTAGACCGGTGCAGAGGCCAATGGCCAGCATCGGAGCCTGGCGTGAGTCCAGTTCACTCCTGCGGCCTCCAAGGCCGGGACCAAAGCCAGCTTAGGGGTTAGACCGGTGCAGGGGCCAGCGAGACCAGAACTGGGGCCTCCCATGAGGCAAGGCCATTGCTTGAGCCAGCGAGGTCTGGATCAGTCCACTGAGTAGCCAGGTCACTATTGGGACCATCAAGAGTGGGATCGGTACTTGCAACGCAGCATGCACAGAGAAATATCGCAGAAAATATAAATCAGACGCTTCTCTTAATCAGCAATAACTAGGAGGAAAAGGGCAACAGGAAGAGGTTGAACTATAGAAAGGGCCCTATAGTGAAGCAACTAATGTGACCAATCAGAGGGTATGTAATACTGGAGGACGGAGCCTCTTTAAAAAGCAGGAGGTACATAAACAAATGTATCAAAGTAAATCACCAAAGAAGCGTGGGATGGAGGGAGGGGGAGGGAATGGGATGGGGGCTTGAGGATGGCTAATTGGATGATGTGTGCTTGTATATCCTCTCAAGTCTTGTACTCCAATGTGATTGATATATGACTACAATGCACCAATTTAAAAAATAAATTAATAAAAAAAATTATGCTTCTGCCCCGCATGGTGGCGCACGCTTGTAAACCCTGCGTTTGGGAGGCGGAGACAGGAGGATCATGCTGGTTCGGAGCCAGCCTCGCTGGCTTAGGAGACCCTGTTTCCAAATAAAAATATATAAAATAGGTCTGGGAGTGTAGCCCGGAGGTAGAAGGGTTTCCAGGAACCCCAGTACCACACACACACACACACACACACACACACACACACACACACACAAATTATGCTTCTATCTCAGTGAGACTCTCTTTCAAAATAAAGAATAAAAAATAGGGCTGCAGATGTAGCTTGGAGGTAGAATGCCTCTGGGTTCCATCCCCAGGACCACACACACACAAAAAAATTATGTTCTGAGATTCATTCATGTTGCTACCAAAAAATAAAATAAAATAATATTCCATTTATTTTTAGTGCAGAGTAGTAACCCATTGTAAAGAAATTGTTCATTCAGCTGAGCGTGGTGCCACACACCTGCATCCCAGTACCTTGGAGGCTGAGAAAGGGGGATCTCAGATTTGAGGCTAGTCTCAGCAACTTTGTGAGAGACCTTACTTCAAAATAAAAAATAAAAGCCAGGCGTGGTGGCACATGCTTGTATCCCAGCAATCGGGAGGCTGAGACTGGAGGTTCACGGACAGCCTCAGCTACTTAGTGAGGCCCTCTGCAACTCAATGAGACCCTATTTCAAAAGAAAAGAATAAAAAATTGGGCAGGGGGTGTAGCTCAGAGGTCAGATGCCTCTGGGTTCCATCCCCAGACCTGCAAAAATAAATAAATAAATAAATAAATAAATAAATAAATAAATAGTAAAAAGTGATGTGAAATTGTGGAATGTAACTCAGAGGTAGAATGCCCCTGGGCTCAACCCCCAGTACACACACAAAGAAGAAGAAGAAGGAGAAGGAGAAGGAGAAGGAGAAGGAGAAGGAGAAGGAGAAGAAGGAGGAGGAGGAGGAGGAGGAGGAGGAAGAAGAAGAGGAGGAGGAGGAGGAAGAGGAGGCGGAGAAAGAGAGAAATTTTTTATTTATTTAGCATTTGCTGGATATTTTAGCTTGTTTACAGTTTGGGACTATTACAAATAATGCTATCATTTAAATGTGCACATTAGTCGTGTGTGTGTGTGTGTGTGTGTGTGTGTGTGTGTGTGTGTGTGTATAGTGTGTGTAGTGCTGGTGATGGAGCTCAGGGGCATTCTACCTCAGAGCTATACCCCCAGCCCAGCTCTTTGAATTTTTGGTTTTGAAACGTGGTCTCACTAGGTTGCTGAGAGTTTCACTAAGTTGCTGAGACTGGTCTCGAACCTGCAGTCCTGTGTTAGCTTCCCAAGTACTGGCATAGCTGACATGCACCACCACCCCCGGCTCACAGATTAGTCTTTGTGTGGGCGCATATTATCATAAAGCTGTCATTAGTCTTTGTGTGGGCTCCTGTTCTCCTTCATCCTTGGGTAAATATGTAAGAGTGGTATTGTGGGTCATAAGGTAAGTTTGTGTTTACTTTTATAAGCCGTTGCCAAACTGTTTCCCAAGCGTCCATTCTAATCTTCAGTCTCACCTACAATGTATTAGAGTTCCACTAAGACTTTTTTTTGGGAGGGGGTATTGGAAATTGAATTTAGGACATTTTCCTTTTTCAGTACTGGGGATTGAACCCAGGGGTTTTCTACTTCTGAGCTACACCCCTAACCCTATTTCTTATTCTTTATTTTGAAACAAGGTCTCACTAGCCAGGCACAGTAGCACAGGAAGAGACAGGAAGATCTCAGGTTGGAGGCCAGCCTCAGAGACTTGCCAGGCCCTCAGCAACTAAGTGGTTCACAGCCCACCTCAGCTACTTTGTGAGGCTCTCAGCAACTTAGTGAGACCTTGTCTCCAAATAAAGTATAAAAACTAGGTCTGGTAGTATTGCCCGGAGGTAGAAAGCCCCTGGGTTCCACCCTCAGTACCACCAGATATAAAAAACAAATAAAGAATACTCATCAACCTAGCAAGATCCTGTTTCCAAATAAGAAATAAAATTGGTCTGGGAGTGTAACTCAGAGGTAGAATGCCTCTGGGTTCAAATCTCGGTACCACAAAAATAAATAAATAAATAAATAAATAAATAAATAAATAAATGGAGGAAGGAAGGGAGGAAGGAGAGAAGGAAGGGAGGGAGAAAGAATAAAATAGGGCTGGGCATATAGCTTAGAGGTAGCATGCCCCCGGGTTGGATTCCCAGTACCAAAAAATAAATAAATGAAACAGGGGCACACTATGTTGTGAAGGGCCTCACAGTTGTTGAGGCTGGTCCCTAACCTGCGATCCTCCTGCCTCAGCCTCCCAAATTCTAGAATTACTAGTGTGCACCATGGCACCTGGCTTCAGGGGCATTCTTCTGAGCTACACACCCAGCTCCTTTTAGTACTTATTTATTTATTTATTATTATTATTATTATTATTATTAGTAGTAGTAGTAGTAGTAGTAGTAGTACTGGGGGTGGAACCCAGAGGCTTTCTACCTTTGGGCTATACTCCCAGACCCATTTTACATTTTATTTGGAAACAGGGTCTCACTAAGTTGCTGAGAGCTTCACTAAGTAGCTGAGGCTGGCTTCGAACCTGCACGATCCTCTGGTCTCAGCCTCCCAAATGCTGGGATTACAAGTGTGCGCCACCACATCTGGCCTTGACTTATTATTTTTTTTTATTTTTTTTTAGCCAAGTGTGGTGGCACATGCTTATAATCCCAGTACTTGGGAGGCTGAGACCGGAGGATCATAGTTTGCAGACAGCCTCAGCTACTTAATGAAGCGCTTTGCAACTCAGTGAGACCCTGTTTCAAAATAAAGAATAAAAAATAAGCCAGGTGTGATGGTGCACACTTGTAATCCCAGCATTTGGGAGGCTGAGACCAGAGGATCGGGGTTTTCAGACAGCCTCAGCTACTTAGTGAGGCCCTTTGCAACTCAGTGAGACCCGGTTTCAAAATAAAGAATAAAAAATAGGGCAGAGGGTGTAGCTTGGAGGTTGAATGCCCCTAGGTTCCATCCCCAGACCCGCAAAAAATAAAATTAACTTAAATTAAAAATTAAAAAAAAAATAACGCCGGGCGTGGTGGCGCACGCTTGTAATCCCCGCGCTTGGGAGGCGGAGACAGGAGGATCACGCTGGTTCGGAGCCAACCTCGCTGGCTTAAGAGACTCTGTTTCCACATAAAAATGTTAAAAAAAATAGGTCTTGGAGTGTAGGCTGTGGGAGTGTATACCGGAGGTAGAAGGGCTTCCAGGAACCCCAGTACCACCAAAAAAAAAATAAATAAAATAAAAAATAAAAAATAAAAATAAAAATAAAAAAATAAAAATAGGGCTGGGGGTATCACTCAGAGGTAGAATGCCTTGGGTTTCATCCCCAGTACCGCAAATGAATGAATGAATAAATGAATGAATGAATGAGTAAATAAATAAATAAATAAATAAAAATTTAAAATAGGGCTGGAAGTATAGCTCTGAGGTAGAATACCCTCTAGGTTCAATCTTCAGCATTGCAAAAAATCTATATATAAAAAAATATTCTTTTCAGTCGGGTTTGGTGGCACATGCTTGTGATTTTAATACTTGGGAGGCTGAGACAGGAGGATTGCAGGTTGGAGACCAGCCTCAGCAACGTAGTGAGACCTTGTTTCAAAAATAAAATAATATAAGGTTGGGGTATAGAAGACCCTAGATTCAATCACTAGTCACACACACACACACACACACACACACACACATATGTATATATATTATATGTGTGTATATATTATATATATAATATATACACACATATAATATATATGTATATGTGTATATATATATATATATATATATATATATATATATATCAAATGGGCTGGTGGTGTGGTTTAGCTCAGAGGTAGAATGCCCCTGGGATCTATCCCACGTACTAAAAAAAAAAAAACATAAAAATTAAAAGTAATGTCTACAACCTGCCTGTTGAAAAGCCACCGTTCCTTTCATTTTCAGTCATGGTGTTGGAGCTTTGCCTGTTTCCTGCTCAGCACACCATTAAGTGGAATGCATTCACTGTAGTGCTGACAGATCTGCTCTTCAGCACACAATTGAGGTCTTATTTTTAGCTTTATGCAATGCTTTTCTATTTTTCATTAACTTCTGCTCATCACTTTCCGCACAGAAAATCAACAGTTTATCCTTCTCATCTCTCCAGTCATAAATTGTCATTTCAACAACATATTCTTCTCTAAAATTTTTTTTTCCTTAGAGGTGCTGGGTTTGAACCCAGGGGCACTCTACCTCTGACCTACACCCCCATCCGATTGTTTATTCTTTATTTTGAAACAGGGTCTCACTAAGTTGCAGAGGGCCTCACTAAGTTGAGGCTGCTGCAAACTGCAATCCTCCTGTCTCAGCCTCCCAAGTACTGGGATTACAGGTATGCACCACCAAGCCTGGCTAAGATGTTTTATTTTGTTGATATTGGGATTGAATCCACGGGCATTGCACCTCTCAGCTACACCCCCAGTTCTTTTTCCTTTCTTTTATTTGGTACTGGGGGTTGAACCTAGCAGTATTCTTCCTCTCAGCTACACCTCCAGCTTAATTTTTAAATTTATTTTTTATTTATTTATTTTTTGCAGGTTTGGGGATGGAACCCAGGGGCATTTGACCTCCGAGCTACACCCCCTGCCCTATTTTTTATTCTTTATTTTGAAACCGGGTCTCACTGAGTTGCAGAGGGCCTCACTAAGTAGCTGAGGCTGTCCGCGAACCACAATCCTCCAGGTCTCAGCCTCCTGACTGCTGGGATTACAAGCGTGCGCCACCACGCCCGGGATATTTTTTTAAATTTTGAGACAGAGTTTTGCTAAATTGCTGAGGCTGACTTTGAACCTGTGATTCTCTTGTCAGCCTCCAAAGTATTGGGATTACAAGCATGTGCCACCATGCCCAGTTTTTGTTTTGGTTTGTTTGGAACAGGGTCTCACTAAGGTGTGCTGAGGGTTGTCTTTCACTAAATTGCTGAGGCTGGCCTCAAACCTGCCATCATCCTAAGTCTCCCAAGTATTGGCATTATAGGTGTGCACCTTCTCCCCTGACTCTTCTGTAAGATGTTTTACACTTAGAGTGCTACCCAGTAACTCCAATGGCTCGACTCCCAGTGCTACAGATTAAATATAAATGCTTCTTTTGGCCGAGTGTGGTGGCGCACGCTTGTAATCCCAACATTCGGGAGGCTGAGACAGGAGGATTGTGGTTCGTGAACAGCCTCAGCTACTTAGTGAGGCCTTTTGCAACTCAGTGAGACCTTGTTTCAAAATAAGGAATAAAAATAGGGCTGAGGGCATACCTAAAAGGTAGAATGTCCCTGGGTTCAATCTCTAGTAGCACAAAAAATAAAAGAAATAAAAAGTGAAAAGGGCTAGGGGGATAGTTTGGTGGTAGAATGCCCCTGGGTTCAAAAAACAGCTTTGGACTGGGCATGGTGGTGCACACTTGTAATCCCAGCATTTGGGAGGCCGAGACAGGAGGATCACAGGTTCAAGAACAGCATCAGCTACTTAGTGAGGCCCTTTGCAATTCAGTGAGACCCTTTTTCAAAATAAAGAATAAAAAATAGGACAGGAGGTGTATCTCGGAGGTAGAATACCCCTGGGTTTCATATCCCCAGTACCGCAAAAAAAAAAAAAAAAAAAGAATGTTCAACCTATATATGGGAGTGGATTGATTCCAATATTTATCTGGTACAGTGAGACCCTGTTTCAAAAAATAGAAAGAATGGCCGGGCGTGGTGGCACACGCTTGTAATCTCCGCGTTTAGGAGGCGGAGACAGGAGGATGGCGCAGGTTCGAAACCAGCCGCGCTGGTTTAAGAGACCCTGTTTCCAAAAATAAAAAAGTATAAAATAGGTCTGGGAGTGTAGCCCGAGGTACAAGGGCTTCCAGGAACCCCAATACAAACAAACAAACAAACATAAATAAACAAATAAAAAGAATAAAAATAGGTCTGGTGGTATAGCTAAGAGGTAGAATGCCCCTGGGTTCAATCCCCAGTATAACCAAAAAAAAAAGAAAGAAAGAAAGAAAGAAAGGAAGAAAGAAAAGATAAAAATAGTAGGATGATGAGAAATGCCTGTAATCTAGGCTATTCAGGAGGTGGAGGCAGGAAGATCACAAGTTTGAGGACAGCTAGGGTGATTTAGCAAGACCCTATCTTAAAAAATAACAAATAAACCAGGCGTGGTGGTGCACACTTGTTATCTCAGCATTTGGGAGGCTGAGACCCGAGGATCAGGGTTCGTGGACAGCCTCAGCTACTTAGTGAGGCCCTCCTCAACTTAGTGAGACCTTGTTTCAAAATAAAGAATAAAACATAGGGCAGGGGTGTAGCTCGGAGGTCGAATGCCCCTGGGTTCCATCCCCAGACCTGCAAAAAATTAAAAAATTAAAAAAGATAAGCTGGGCATGGTGGCGCACGCTTGCAATCCCAGCATTTGAGAGGCTGAGACCAGAGGATCGTGGTTCGCAGACAGCCTCAGCTACTTAGTGAGGCCCTTTGCAACTCAGTGAGACCCTGTTTCAAAATAAAGAAAAAAAAAATAGGGCAGAAGGTGTAGCTTGGAGGTTGAATGCCCCTGGGTTCCATCCCCAGGGCCGAAAAAAAAAAAAAAAAAAGATAATAAATATCCGGAGCAGTGGTGCACGTTTGTAATCCCAGCCCTCTCACTGTGCGATCCTTCTGTCTCAGCCTCCCAAGTGCTGGGGTTACAAGCGTGTGCCACCACACCCAGCTGGTTTAATCCTATTTGACGTGTTTCAATTAGTTGCAGCTATTACTATCATTGATGTTCCAGTGATATATCTTTGGAACAGTGTTTGTTTAAGTTGGCTACTGAGTCTTTTTTTTTCTTCATAGTACTGGGGATTGAAGCCAGGGCCTCACACATGCCAGGCTATTATCACTGAGTTACAGCCCCAGCCAGCTCTTTTGGTAGGGGGAAACAGGAGCTGAACCCAGAGGCATTCCACCGGTGAGCTACACACCCAGCCTTATATTTTTCTTTTAATTCTGAAGTAAGTTCTTGCTAAATTGCTGAGTCTGACCTTGAACCAGCGATTCTTCGGTATCAGCCTCTCAAGTACCAGGATTACAAACATGTGCCACCTACCCTGGCTCCCAGTCCCCCCTTTTTTGTGAAACTGGGGATAGAACCCGGGGGCATTTTATCTCCAAGCTATAACCCCAACCCCTATTTTGTATTCTTTATTTTGAAATAGGGTCTCACTGAGTTGCAAAAGGCCTCACTAAGTAGCTGAGGCTGTTCGTGAACCAGGATCCTCCTCTCTCAACTTCCCAAATGCTGGGATTACAAGAGTGCGCCACCACGACTGGCTCCATTCATATATTTTAATACATAGATTTTTCTTGTTTTTTGCTTATTTCATTGGGTTAAAACCAGCTGGCTCTTTTCAAGTATTACCTAAGTGGTTTTTTTTTTGTTGTTGTTGTTGTTTTGTTTAGTTTAGTTTTTTTTTTTAATTTATTTTTTATTGGTGCAATGTATTCATACATCATAGTGGTATAAAGAAAATACTTTTGTAGACATACATGCACATCTCGCCCAGTTAGCCCCTACCACGATCCCCACCCCATTCCCTCCTCATCCCCATAGTTTAGTTTTTGTTTTGCGGGTTTGGGGATGGAACCCAGGGGCATTCGACCTCTGAGCTATATCCGCGGCCCTATTTTTTATTCTTTACTTTTTTTTTTGGTGGTACTGAGATTTCTGGAAGCCCTTCTACCTCTGGGCTCCCAGACCTATTTTTTATAATTTTATTTGGAAACAGGGTCTCTTTTTTTTTAAGATTTAAAGAATTTTATTAGAAAGATAGAAATACAGAAAATAGAAATACAGCCCCATGCCAAAATGGCACGGGGAGGGGGGTGGTGACTCGAAATGAATACACCCTGGAAACAGGGTCTCTTAAGCCAGCACGGCTGGCTTTGAACCTGCACGATCCTCCTGTCTCTGCCTCCCAAGGTGG
The DNA here is from genome assembly GCF_963383645.1 of Muscardinus avellanarius. Lineage (NCBI taxonomy): Eukaryota > Metazoa > Chordata > Mammalia > Rodentia > Gliridae > Muscardinus > Muscardinus avellanarius. The sequence goes on from NC_137789.1 coordinate 134,964,012, forward strand.
GGATTACAAGCGTGCGCCACCACGCCCGGCTTTATTCTTTATTTTGAAACAGGGTCTCACTAAGTTGCAGAGGGCCTCACTAAGTAGCAGCTGAGGCTGCCCATGAACCGTGATCTTCCTGTCCCAGCCTTCCAAATGCTGGGATTACAAGCGCACACCCGGCTCACCTGAGTGTGTTTTTAAAAGAACTGTGTCAATGTACCTGGCCACTAGCCAGGTTTGAATATACCTGCTCCCTAAAGCTTTGATCAGCGTTAGGTATTTAATTTTTACTTGATTTAATAGCTGTTAATCAGAACGTACTATACGTAGCCTTTAATTTGCATTTCCTTAATTATTAGGAAGTTGAATCTTTAAAAACAATGTGGTTGCTATTTGTATTTCAGCTTAGGTACCTATTCAATTCATAGATGTTTTGAGTGCCCACCAGGTGTCAGGGGCTACATGCTGCCCTCAAGGAGGAGTGATCTGATGAAGGTGGAGAGCCAGGAGAGTGCAGAAAATAGTCCTAACTGCACTTCACAGGGGGAAACATCACATTGGCAGGCATTCGGGGCAATGTCTTTTGGGTGGAAGACAAGGACGGGTTGACAATGTCTCAAACTGACTAGACTTCTTTTGTGTGTGTGGTACTGGGGATGAAACCCAGGGACATTATACCCCCAAGCTACACCCCCAGCCCTATTTTTTTATTCTTTATTTTGAAACAGGGTCTAAGTTGTGTGGGAGGGTCTCACTAAGTAGCTGAGACTGGCTGCAAACCTGCAATCCTCCTCAGCCTCCCAAGTATTGGGATTACAAGCGTGTGCCAACACACCCAGATGAAATTGGCTAGACTTTTGCAAGACAAGCAATTTTAGAGCCAAACAATGGGTTAGGTCTATCCAAGTGAGAAAAATGATGTATTAGGAGAGGGAACCAGAGCTGGGCATTATGGCGCAAGCTTGTAATCCCAGAACTTGAAAGGCTGAGACAGGAGAATTGCAGGTTCACAGCCAGCTTTAGCCACTTAGTGAGGACCTCTGGAACTGAGACCCTATTTCTCTTTTTTTTTTTTTTTTTTTTTTGGTGGTACTGGGGTTCCTGGAAGCCCTTCTACCTCCAGGCTACACTCCCAGACCTATTTTTTTAAAAATATTTTTGAATCAGGGTCTCTCAAGCCAGCGCGGCTGGCTTCGAACCTGCGTGATCCTCCTGTTTCCGCCTCCCAAGCGCGGGGATTACAAGCGTGCGCCACCACACCCGGCTGAGACCCTATTTCAAAATAAAGAATAAAAAATAGGGCTGGGGGTATAGCTTGGAGGTAGAATGTGCCTGAGTTCAAACTCTAGTACCAAAAAAAAAAAAAAAAGAAAGAAAGAAAGAAGAAGAGGAGGAGGAGGAGGAGGAGGAGGAGGAGAAAGAGGAGGAGGAGGAGGAGAAGGAGTTGGAGGAGGAGGGGGAGGAGGAGGAAGAACCAGATAGAGAGAAGCAGAAGTTTAACAACACTAATGAATCTTCCATAAAGCTGAGACGTGGTTTCATGGGGCTGCAGGATGGGAGGACATTGGCTGGAAAAGAATGGTCAGAGCTAAACTCACAAATCTGATATTCATCCTGATGACTTTTTTTTTTTAGTTATTCTTTTTTTTTTTTTTTCTTGCAGTACTGGGGATGGACCCAGGGGCATTCTACCTCTGAGCTATATCCCCAGCCCTAATTTTTTATTCTTTATTTTTTAATCTTTTTTATATTTTATTTGGAAACAAGGTCTCACTAGGTTGCTGACAGCCTCACTAAGTAGCTGAGGCTGGCTCCAAACTTGTGCGATCCTCCTGTCTCAGCCTCCTAAGTACTGGGATTACAAGCGTGCGCCACCATGCCCGGCTTATTCTTTATTTTGAAACAGGATCTCACTGAGTTGCAATGGGCCTCACTAAGTAGTAGCTAAGGCTGGTTGCAAACTGTGATCCTCCTGTCTCGGCCTTCTGAATGCTGGGATTACAAGCGTGCACCACCATGCCCGGCTTGATGTGTATTTAATTAACTGTGGTGTTGGGGATTGAAATAACTGTCTCACTAAATTGGGGAGGGCCTCACAAGTTGCTGAGGCTGGCTAAGAACCTGTGATCCTCCTGTTTCAGCCTCCCAAGTGCTGGGATTGTAAGCATGCACCACCTCGTGGGGCTTGATGTGTATTTTATTTATTTATTTTTGTGGATCTGGGGATGGAACCCAGGAGCATTCAACCTCCAAGCTATACCCCCTTCCCTATTTTTTATTCTTTATTTTGAAACCAGGTCTCACTGAGTTGCAGAGGACCTCACTAAGTAGCTGAGGCTGTCCACGAACCGCGATCCTCCTATCTCAGCCTCCTGAATGCTGGGATTACAAGCGTGCTCCACCATGCCCAGCCTAATGTGTATTTTAGAAAGAACTTTGTGGGTTGGTGTGAACGTGTCTACCTGTAATCTTAGTATCTGGGAGGCTGAGAAAGAAGGATCACAGCTTTGAAGGCAGCCTCAGTAATTTAACGAGATCCTGTTTTCCACCAAAAAAGGGCCAAGTGTGATGGTGCAAGCTTGTAATCCCAGTGACTGGGAGGCTGAGATGGGAGGATCACAGGTTGGAAGACATCCTCAGCAAGTAGTGAGACTCTCACCAACCTAGTGAGACCCTGTTTTGAAAATAAAAATAAAATAGGGTTGGGGATGTACCTTGGAGAAGAATGCCCCCAGGTTCAATCCAAAGTATAAAAAACCGCCACTTCCGGGAAGATGGCGACCGAGAAAAGCGGGGCTTAAGAGCCCCGCTAACAACAAATCTCCATTACCACAAAATCAGCGCCTTTCATAGCCAGAAAACACCATCACCAGTGAAACAAAAAATCACCAGGCTCCAGAGAGAAAGCGGACTGAGAACAGAGCCACAGAGGAGATACACCGGCCTCGCGCCCGAGGACGCAGCAGACGCGGCAGCAGCGCCATACTGCAGGCGGCAGTGGCGAATTCACCAGACGGCCACAGCAAGCCGAGGTGAGCCACTGCGGAACAGCTAGGCTAGGCGAGATTTCTCCGCGCAGAGAGCATCTACAGCTCCCAGTGGCTGAGCTCAGCACACGCTGCAGGGATTCAGAGTAGAAATCAAAATCAAGAAGAAAAACGCCAGCCCCACAGCCGAGGGCGCCATATTGCTACCGGCGGCAGCAGCAGCGAATTCAGCGAGGCCAGTACAGCTACATCTGCGTACTCAAGAACAGTGAGTCAAATTGCGGGCCACAGAGGAGAAATCCCTGGGACTTGACCCAGTGGGGGAGGGGCGGTGGCCGAGATATCACACCATAGGAGAACGTGCAACCTGGCACCCCCCACAGTCTAAAGCAGCCTCTATCGACTCTCTGGGTCGGAGACTCTGTGATAAAACCCAGTAAAGGAGTAGTGGGGTCTGAGATACTACTGACTCGAGATCCAGAACACCTTAAGGGAAGTCATAGTGACCCAAGGGAAGAACCCAGAGAAGGCACAAACATCCGAAATCATGGGAAAGAGGAATAATACTGGAGCAATTAATGCCCACAACCCCACAACATCAGAACCCGATAAAACAGAAAATCAGAGATTTCTAGAAGATCAAATCAGGAAAATAACTGTAGAAATAATAGAGGTGCTTCGAAAAGAACTCAGAGAGAGCCAAAAAGAGATAAAGGATGCAATTAATGAAGTAAAGTCCTCAATTCAAAGCACAAACAACCGATTAGAACACATGGAGAACAGAATCTCGCTCTTAGAAGATGAGCAATCCAAAAATGAATGCATAGTTTCTAATCTTGAAAAAAATATCCGACAGCAGGAATCTGATATTGAAGAAATATGGGCCCATTTTAAGAGAGCTAACCTAAGAATTATTGGAATAGAGGAGGGAAAAGAAAGTGAAACCAAAGGGATCAACAATCTCTTCAAGGAAGTAATAGCAGAAAAATTTCCAAACATAGAGCAAGAGGTTGATACAAAGGTCCAGGAAACTTATAGAACTCCCTTTAGACAGGATCAGAGAAGAGGATCCCCATGCCACATAATTGTCAAAATGACCAATGTGGAAGCCAAGCAGAGAATCTTAAAGGCAACAAAAGCAAAGGGCCAAGTGACATTCAGAGGCAAAACAATTAGAATCACTCCAGACTTCCCAAACCAAGTTATGAGAGCCAGAAGGGCTTGGAGTAACATATTCCCAATTCTGAAAGAAAACAACTTCCAGCCAAAAATTTCCTACCCAGCAAAACTTTCTATCAAATTAGATGGAGAAATAAGAAGCTTCCATGACAAACAGAAACTGAAGGAATTTATGTCTTCAAAACCAGCACTAGAGAAAATACTCAAAGAGATTAACTACAAAGAAGAAATAGGTAACACACTCCAGAACTAGAGAAACAAGATTTTCCATCCAACAGACAACTAAGATTGGTTATCTGTGGAGATTCATTATTTATGTTAGTCTTTTACCTATCTCTAAAGGGTATTGTTTGCCTTTATTGTTGTTAATTTTTAGGATTTCTAGTTGGAATATTAATATACCTTCAGATATAGCATTTGGAAATATTTTATCCCATTCTATTAGTAACTGTTAACTCTGTTTACATTGTCTTTGGATATACAATTTTTTTTTTTTTTTAGGGAGTTTGTATACTCCTCTGTTGCCTGTGCCATTGAAATCATAACCAAGAAATCACTGCCAATTTCAATGTTGTGAGGTTTAATGACCCAGATTTTCTCCTAAAAGTTTATAGTCTTAAGATTTATATTTAGGTCTATTATCTATTTTGAGTTAATATTTGTATATGGGATTAGGTAAGGGTCCAATTTTATTCTTTTCCATGTAATTATTATTTTTTAACAATATTTAGTTAAAAGATTAAAATTTCCACCACCAAATGTTCGTGGAAACCTTGTCAAAAATAACTTGACAATATAGGGAAGAATTTAGCTCTAGGCTTGTATTTAACTCCAATGGTTTATATATCTGCCTTTAGAATAGTACTACACTCTTTCAATTATTGTAGCTTTATATGGTTTGAAATCAGAAAATATATATCTTCTAGCTTTGTTCTTTTTCAAGATCGTTTTGGGTACCTCGAGTCCATATTCCATATTAGGATAGATTTTTTTCTGAAAAATAAATATATAAATATATGATAGTTTCACCTAAAAAAATAGAAAAAATATTCTCTGGTAAGAAAGAAAGCAAAAAGAAATATTGAAATGTTATCTTTAAGTCATCAAAAGCTTGGTATCAGACAAATGAAACTGTTATGTGAGATTATCATTTTTAATTTTAGATAAATTGCCATAATACTAGATGTCAACTACTAAGCCAAGCATGGGAGGGAGGGATAGGGAGAGAATGGGGTGGGGATTGGGTGGGGGCTGACTGGGAAAAGTGTGCATGTATGTCTACAAAAGTATGTATCCTACTATGATGTATGAATACAGTGCACCAATAAAAAAAATAAATTAAAAAAAAAGTATAAAAAACCAAACCAAACCAACCAACCAACCAACAAACAAACAAAAAATAAAACAGGGCTGGACGTGTAGCTCAGAGGTAGAATTCCCCTGGTAGAGTGCCACTAAGTTCAACCTCCAGTACCAAAAAAAAAAAAAAAAAGACCTTTCTGGCAGTAAATAAAAAGTAGATTTGGAGGCACTTGAGCATATAAAATGAACTAGTTGTGATCTTAACTATTTGTCAAGGGTCATAGGACTATAAATAGCTTTTTATTTTTAGTGAGTAGTGTGTGTGTGTGTGTGTGTGTGTGTGTGTGTGTGTGTGTTACTGGGGATTGGACCCAGAGGCATTCTACTACTGAGCTGCATCCCCACTCCCTTTTTTCTTTTTTTCTTTTTTTGGTACGGGGTATTAAACCCAGGGGCATTCTACTTCTGAGCTACACCCCCAGACCTATTTTATTTATTATTATTATTATTATTATTATTATTATTATTATTATATATTTTTTTGGTGGTACTGGGGTTCCTGGAAGCCCTTCTACCTCTGGACTACACTCCCAGACCTATTTTATATTTTTGAAACAGGGTCTCTTACGCCAGCGCGGCTGGCTTCGAACCTGCGCGATCCTCCTGTCTCCGCCTCCCAAGTGCAGGGATTACAGCGTGCACCACCACGCCCGGCCTATTTATTTATTTTTGAAACAGGGTCTCACTAAAGTGGAAAGGGCCTTGCTAAGTAGCTGAGGCTGGCCACGAACCTGTGATTCTCCTGTCTCAGCCTCCCAAGTACTGGAATTACAAGCATGCACTACCACACCCAGCTTCCTCCTTTCTTTCTTTCTTTCTTTCTTTCTTTCTTTCTTTCTTTCTTTCTTTCTTTCTTTCTTTCTTCTTTCTTTCTCTCTTTCTTTCTTTCTTTCTTTCTTCTTCTTTTTGTGGTACTGGGAGTGGAACCCAGGGGCATTCTAACTCTGAGCTACACCCCAGACTGATTTTTTATTCTTTATTTTGAAACAGGGTCTCACTAAATTGAGGAGGACCTCACTAAGTAGCTGAGGCTGGCTGCGAACCTGGATCCTGTCTCAGCCTCCCACATACTGGGATTACAAGCGGGCACCACCACACCCGGTTTTATTCTCCCTTTCTTTCTCTCTTTCTTTCTTTCTTTCTTTCTTTCTTTCTTTCTTTCTTTCTTTCTTTCTTTCTTTCTTCTTTCTTCCTTTCTTTGTGGGTCTGGGGATAGAACCCAGGGGCATTTGACCTCCGAGCTACACCCCCTGCCCAATTTTTTATTCTTTATTTTGAAACAGGGTCTCACTGAGTTGCAAAGGGCCTCACTACGTAGCTGATGCTGTCTGTGAACCGTGATCCTCTGGTCTCAGCCTCCTGAATGCTGGGATTACAAGCGTGTGCCACCATGCCCGGCTTTTAAATTTTGTTCTTTATTTTTAAACAGGGTCTCACTAAGTTACAGAGGGTCTCACTTAAGTAGCTGAGGCTAGCCGAGAACCTGCGAACCTCCTATCTCTGCCTCCCAACTACTGGGATTACAAGTTTGTACCACCGTGCCCATCTTTTTTTGTGTGTGTGTGGTACTGGGGTTCCTGGAAGCCCTTCTACCTCCAGGCTATACTCCCAGACCTACTTTATACTATTTTATTTTTGGAAACAGGGTCTCTTAAGGCAGCGCGGCTGGCTTCGAACCTGTGCAATCCTCCTGTCTCCGCCTCCCAAGTGTGGGGATTACAAGCATGCGCCACCATGCCTGACCTCACAGTGCCCATCTTAAAAAAAAAAAAAAATTTTTTTTAATTTTGAGAGAGCTTTGCTAAATTATCCAGGCTGGCCTTGAATTTACAATTTTTTTCTTCCTCAGCCTCCCAAGTTTCTTGGATTATAGGCATGCACCATTGTGCCAAGTAAGCCTTTTTGATTTTTGATTTTGAGACAGTCTCACTAAGTTTCCCATGCTGGCCTTGAATCGAAGAGTATCGTACAGGTTTATAAGCAAAAGATTTAAGCCAATCAGTCACTTGTGCTAACATTACCTGAGTATGCACTATAGGTCCAGTATTAGGAGGATGATTTTGAATAGACATATTCCCCACATTTCATGGATCTCAGGGACTAGTAGGGAAAATATACAATGATCAAGAAATCTCAAAACAACTATGTAAACTGGGCATGGTGGAGCACGACTGTAATCCCAGTACTTGGAACACTGACATAGGAGGATCGCAGGTTTGAGTGCAGCCTCAGCAAGTAGTGAGAATCTCATTAACCTAGTGAGACCCTGTTTCAAAAGAAAAATAAAACAGGGTTGTGGGGGTAGCTTAGAGGTAGAATGCCTCTGGGCTCAATCTCCACTACCACTAATCTCCACTAAGTAATTATAGACTCTTGCTAAAGAAAAAAAGTGCTAAGTTATTAGAACAGTTTAAGCTGAGTAGTGCATGCCTGTAATCCCATTACTTGGGAGGCTGAGACAGGAGGATCATAGGTTCGAGGACAGCCTCAGTAAGTAGTGAAACTCTCATCAATCTTGTGAGACGCTATTTCAAAATAAAAATAAAAGGTCTGGAGATGTACCTTAGAGGAAGAACACTCCTGGGTCCAATCCCCAGCAACACACAAAATTAATTAATTAATCAAAAGTTAAAAATAGAGCTGGGAGCCAGGCGTGGTGGCACACGCTTGTAATCCCAGCATTCGGGAGGCTGAGACCGGAGGATCATGGTTCTCGGGCAGCCTCAGCTACTTAGTGAGGCCCTTTGCAACTCAGTGAGACCCGGTTTCAAAATAAAGAATAAAAAATAGGGCTGGGGGTACAGCTTGGAGGTAGAAAGTCCCTGGGTTCTATCCGCAGTACCGCAAAAAAAAAAAAAAAAAAAAAAAAAAAAAAAAAAGAGCTGGGATGTAGCTCAGAGAAGAACACCCCTGGGTTCTATCCCCAGTACTACAAAAAATAAAACGAAAACAGTTTGTATATAATAAGAGTACCAGACCAAGTCGAAAGGTGAGAAAATCATTTCTGGACATTTTATTTCTTTCTCTCTTCTACAATTTCTACAATCAACAATTATTATTAGACGGGCGTGGTGGCACATGCTTGTAATCCCAGGCTGAGACAGGAGGATCAGGTTCTTAGCCAGCCTCAGCTACTTAGTGAGGCCCTCTGCAACTTAGTGAGACCCTGTTTCAAAATAAAGAGTAAAAAATAGGGCTGAGGGTGAAACTCAGAGATAGAATGCCCCTGGATTCCATCCCCTGTACTGCATAATAATAATAATAATAATAATAATAATAATAATAATTGTCATTAGACTTCACCATTAGACTTCACAAGGCAAGGTCGTGTAAAATATTTTCATCTGAGCGAGAAACCCAAGACTGCGAGACTGCGTACACCTGTAAAACTCCAATTGACTTGTGCACTGATCCCAACATTATTAGGCAGGCAGGTATAACAGTTTGCATTTTGTTATTGAAGGATGTGGGTCTTAGAAAAGTTAAATAACTTGACTAAAGTCACAAGGCTAGTTAATGGTGGGGCTAGGACTTGAACTCAGGCGTCATAATAACTAAATGGTTGCTGTGGTTTGGATTTTTTTTTTTTTTTTTTTTTTTTTTTGGTACTGGGAATGGAACCTGGGGCCTTCTACTTCTGGGCTATACTCCCAGACCTATTTTATATTTTATTTGGAAACAGGGTCTCACTAAGTTGCTGAGAGCCTCACTCAGTAGCTGAGGCTGGCTTCGAACCTGTGTGATCCACCTGTCTCAGCCTCCCAAGCACGGGGATTACAGGCGTGCGCCACCACGCCCAGCTTTGGATATTGTTTTTGTGTCCTCCAAAGGCTCACATTGTGGAAGCTTGGTCTCCAGTGTAACAGTATTGAGGTAGTGGGGCCTTTAGATCACAGGGACATCAAGCTTAGAAAGAATTAATTAGTTCTTGCAGGACCAAGTTAGTTCCAATGGGAGTGGATTGCTATAAAAGCGTGAGTCTGGCACCTTCCCATTCTCTTGCTTCCTCTCTCACCAAGTGATCACCCTTAGATATATCCTGCCATGTGATGCCACCCACAGTGTTACAGCACAGCCAGATATGACCACCAGATATTGGGCTTTCTGCCTCCAAATTTATCAGTTAAATAAGCCTTTATTAGCTGGGCGTGGTGGTGCACACTTATAATCCTAGCATTCGGGAGGCTGAGACAGGAGGATTGTGGTTTAAAGACAGCCTCAGCTACTTAAGTCCTTTGCAACTCAGTGAGACCCTGATTCAAAATAAAGGATAAAAAATAGGACTGGGGGTTTACCTTGCAGGTAGAATGCCCCTGAGTTCAATCCCCAGTACTGGAAAAAAAGAAAGAAAGAAAGAAAGAAAGAAAGAAAGAAAGAAAGAAAGAAAGAAAGAAAGCCTTTATTTATAAAGTCCCAGCCTCAGGCATTTTGCTATAGCAACACAAAACAGACTGAGACAGTGGCATCATTCTTATAATATTTACTCTTTCATCCTCAAACATACGTTGATTGCCTTTAAATGTCAGGTCATATATGGAGCAATCAGGAGACACTGAAGGATTGCAAGTAGGAAACCACCATAATCCAAGTTAGGCTTTAGACATAACCATCTCTGGATAATAGGACAGAAAGTGTTGGTTTTCAAAGTATGGTTTAGCATTATCTATGGAGCCAGATCTTTTCTCTGGGGTTGGGGGCTCAGGAATTTGGCCACCAGCCATATCTGGAATTTTTTTTTAATTCCAGTTCATTAAAGAGAGAAAAACACTGTATTAAGAGAAGGCGGGCCAGGAGTGGTGGTGCACACTTGTAATCCCCGCACTTGGGAGGCTGAGATAGGAGGATCATGTAGGTTCAAAGACAGCCTCAGCTGGCTTAAGGGACCCTGTTTCCAAAGAAAATATAAAATAGGTCTGGGAGTGTAGCCCGGAGGTAGAAGGTCCCTGGGTTCCATCCCCAGTACCAAAAAAAAAAAAAAAAAAAAAAAAAAGAAGAAGAAGAAGGCAGTTGTACAATCAGTTAAGGTAACTAGCGTGCTGGCTGTGAAACCGGGTGAGAGGTGATGCGGTGCAGAGAGAAAGGGATGAGGGACGCACATTTGCGTCATTTAGATGGACAGGACTTCCCACTCCATCCTCCTATACAGTGGCTGAGGTTAGGAAGTACAGCCAGATTCCAACTTGAGGCTCAGGGCTTTTCTGTATATAGCCAATTAATTACCCATATATTTAAAGTATTTTGTGTTTACTTAGTACCTGACTTGCAAATTTCCATCTTAAACTGCCCCCCAAACCGTGTAGCGTGTAGTCCTTCTCCATCATAAAACTTAGGGAAGAAATAAGGGTCAACTGGGTAAGGTCTCAAAAGTTTTTGAACATTTCTTCCTTTTGGACTGGAAACAGGTGAAGAAGTGGATTTTATTAGACAAACGCACACTGGGGATAGAATACAGCAGGCTTTTGGGAGATGCACTGGATCTCTGGCTCCCTGACTCCTAAGAGGCCTCCAGGAAGTCTGCAGACGCTAATTCCAGAAGCCAGGGGGTGACCCCATTTCCTCTGCAAGGTTATTACTGGGTCTCAGACAGTGCAGGAATGCAGGAAACTGAATAGAAACCACAACTGCCTCAACAACCGCCTCCTCAAACATCAACAACCTCAGCAGTAAAATTCATAGTTTACCTCCCTCCACCCACAGCCACAGACCTGAAGCCTGGAGACAGGACTGCAGGAGAAGCTCTTTGTGACCCAGCTTGGTTCTTTCTCATCCTAGACCTGGTTCTCCCTGAATTCGGGGCGGCCTGGAAAATGACGCCCCATGTTTGGGTGAGGGCACTAGGGCCAAGGACACCTCCGTCGTCTTCTCGCTGCCCCAAAGGTTAAGATTAATAAGCTGAGGCAAAGGCTGCGGTTTCGGTGCCAGGGGAAGACTGGTCTGTCGAGGTACTCGGGGAGGCCTTGGGGGACGAGCCAAGCAGGTGGGGGTGGGGGTGACGCTGGAGAAAAAGGTGGGGAAGTGGGCGGGGCGAGAACCTACCACAGGATTTGGGGCAGGGCTTGACAGGCGCCTGGGGGAGCTGTCCTTGAGAATGACCAATCAGAGGGAAGGATGCGGCTCAGGGGCTGGACATAGGCGTATCTCGGCCGAGATTGGATAACGGCCGAGCGCAGGGAGGGGCCCTAGCGCCGGCCTGAGATCCAGCAATTCGCGTTATAAACCGCATCAGCAGCGACTTGGGAGCTGGGGAGCGGCTCACGTGCTTGCACCGAGGTGCTCCTGCCTCGCCCAGTTCTTTCTGTCCTGGGTCCGTTCCATCCCGCTCGGAGGTTCACTCCATCCTCAGCCCCCTCACCCTCAGCCTCCCGCCCAGCCTCCCGAGCTCTGGACCTCGACGTCTGCAGAACGAAATGGTCACAGCTACGAACGTTTCGGGGCAGTTCTTCCAGCCCTATAACTTCGAGATGTTCCAGGACTTAAGGCCCTTTTTGGAGGAGTACTGGTGAGACCTGGGAAGGGGAAAGGGCCATGCCAGGGGCCAGACACCCCGACTGCTTTGAGGGGAAGAGGGGGAGAGAGAGCAAAAGGTCACTGCATGCCCTCAGAGGTTTTCTTAAAGAACAAAGGTGTAGGGCTCCCAATATTAGCTCCACCCCATCGTTGTCCAAGATTCTGGTTACATGGCACCTTAAAGAGATTAGAGCTGTAAGAGAGGGTGCAGAAATGGGAGGATACAGAGGGGTGTGGAAGAGACAGAAGCCAGGGAGAGTGCAGCGAGAGTTGGTGGCTGAGAAATGAGATTGATCTGAACGCCCAGTAGATAACTCTCCCCTGCCCTTTGGGTCCGTGTGTCTCTGAACCCATGGTGCTCCTGCCCAGGGACAGCCTGCCCTACACAATCATCACCTTCCCCAAGTGCCCCATCACCCCTGCTTTGAAGAAGGAAGCAAAGTCAGGTAGGTCTTCTGAGCTTTCTCCAGGCTCTCTGGCATAACCCTAAAGCTCCCCAGAGGGGTTTGTGGGCTGGTTTTGTGTCCCAGCCAATTTGCCATGACCCAACCATGAAGAAGCTATTGCCACACTCTTCTTACCCCACATCCCTGACCAGGCGTGGGCCAGACCATTGTCATCCACCCCAGACCTAATTGAGAAAGCAATAATCACAGAAACCTTGGCTACAGCCCCTGCCCTGTGTTAGTACTTCTCATAATTAACACTGCAGGAGAGGAGTATTGTCACCCCCACCCTTTCCAAGTGAGAAAACCAGGATGTCATGTAGTAGTAAGTGGCAGAGCTGGACCGCCAACCTAGACATTCACCTGGAGAGACGGGTGGGCATTCCTCTGACCAACACCCGCCCATAAGCCCGTCCCCTGTGCCTTTTCTCTGCCAGGACAACCTCATTCTTCATAGTTCTGATCTACCTGCTGCTCATCATTGTGGGGCAGAACTACATGAAGACACGGAAAGGCTTCAACCTGCAGGGGCCTCTCGTCCTTTGGTCCTTCTCCCTTGCAATCTTCAGGTAAGACCCACACGCGCACTCTTTGCCTGTTTGCTAGTCCTCACCTCGATTTCATCCTTTAAAAACTTTCCGGAGCCTCAGTTGCATGGAGTCCAGTCTTCCCCTCTTCCATGTTCCTCTGTTTGCCTTCTTTCCCAGACCCCAGCTTGGCAGAGTCTCCATCCTTCTCACAGTTATGAAGTCTGTACTTCCAACCAATTTCTGCAGCCTCTAATACTCTCAGCAACTGACATCATCTCCCGAGACTGTCCAGCAACTTTCCTGGCCCCTCCTTCCCATGTTTCCTGCCCCAGATCCTTTGATCTTCTCTATCCTGCCACGCATTTCTTCTCAAGCTCCCAACCCATCCCAAGAATCCCATTCCCTAATTTTAACTTTCTTTCTTTCTTTCTTTCTTTCTTTCTTTCTTTCTTTCTTTCTTTCTTTCTTTCTTTCTTTCTTTCTTTCTTCTCTTTGGCAATATTGGGAATGGAAACCAGGGGCATTCTACCTCTGAGCTATACCCCCAGCCCTATTTTTTTTTTTTTTTTGGTGGTACTGGGGGTGTGGAACCCAGAGGCTTTCTACCTCCAAGCTATACTCCCAGACCCATTTTATATTTTCTTTGGAAACAGGGTCTCACTAAGTAGCTGAGCGCCTCACTAAGTAGCTGAGGCTGGCTTCGAACCTGTGCGATCCTCCTGTCTCAGCCTCCCAAGCGCCGGGATTACAAGCGTGCGCCACCACGCCCGGCTACAACAGGTTCTTACTACTTAGTGAGGCTGAGGGCTGAGAACCTCAGAGGGCCTTAGCTGAGGCTGGCCAAGAACCTCCTCCTGTCTCAGCTTCCCAAGTACTGGGATTACAAGTGTGCGCCACCACGCCTGGCTTCCTAATTTAACTTTAATCCCACCTCCCTGTATTCCCTTATCCTCTTTTCCAATCCTCATCTCCTGTGGGATGCTGGCTGGATCTACCAAATTGGCCCAGGATCTCAGACGTTGTGACCTAGTCCCCCTGGAAGGAGAAGAAAGTGATGGAGCTTAGGACTCAGACACTTTGTCAGGCTGGGGGAAGGGTGGACTGGTGCCTGGGAATGATCCTCACACTTTCTTTCTCTGTCCCATTTCAGTATCCTGGGGGCAGTGAGGACATGGGGCTATATGGGAGCTGTAGTGCATAGGGAGGGCCTAAAGCAAACGGTCTGCTTCATAATCCACACGGAGAGTACTACAATCAAATTCTGGTCCTGGGTCTTTCTCCTCAGCAAGGTCATTGAACTCGGTGAGTGGCAAGGCTTTGTCTCTGGTGCCCAGTAAATTACACCCTTCCTGAAAGCCCTCCCCTTCCCCATCACCTAGAGTGCCTTCCCCACCCCGGGTCCTAACCACATATCCCACCAAACCCCTCTTCTCTGCTCCAAGGACCCCCCTTCCCACCCTGAGAATCCGCCTTGTGCCCCCCATACTCAGGGCAGAGGGTGATCCCGACGCTGGGTGGTATGCTAGCTGTGGTTTCCCATCTCCCAGGAGACACAGCCTTCATCATCCTGCGTAAGCGGCCGCTCATCTTTGTGCACTGGTACCACCACAGCACAGTGCTGTTGTTCACGAGCTTTGGATACAAGAACAAAGTACCCTCGGGCGGCTGGTTCATGACCATGAACTTTGGTGTGCATGCCATCATGTACACCTATTACACTCTGAAGGCTGCCAGAGTGAAGTACCCCAGCCTGCTCCCCATGCTCATCACCAGCCTGCAGATCCTGCAGATGGTTATGGGAACCATCATTGGCATCTTGACTTACGTCTGGAGGCAGGATCAAGGGTGCAGCACCACAGCCGAACACTTCTTCTGGTCCTTTGTCTTGTATACCACCTATTTCATCCTCTTTGCCCGGTTCTTCCACAAAACCTACATCAGGCCCAAGGTCAAAGCCACGGCCAAGAGCCAGTGAAGGGTTGGAGAAAAAGACAGAGCCTCAGATTTTCCTTTCCCAGGGCGCTACGGGGCTCGCCTTAGGTTTGGGAGAATGATTAGGGTGAATTCCCTGCATGGCTTCCCCACGGGATGTATGGCCCACGGTGGCAGAAAGTTATAACAGGCAAGAAGCATCACCCCTGGGGTGGAGGTGTGGTCCTGTCCTTTGATGAGTAAGTGAAGGCCAAGCAGGCCCTGGGAAGGGGATAGGAGGACCCCCAGAGCTGAATTATTTATATTTCTATGTAGAACTCTTTCTTCTTCTTGCTCTATTATTTAAATTTAAAATGTCAACCACATTTTTTTTGGGGGGGGGACTTAGGGATCTGGAGGAAGAAGGAGGCTTCTGTGATGGGAGAAGACTGCCGGCAATGGGGTGATCAGCAGGTGGGAAGCCTGAGGGTGTGTGGAAAGGTGAGAGGCACACACACAAGAAGAATCCTCGGCCTGGTAGGCACTTAATAAATGTCTGTTACAGACCAGAATTTTATTGCTGTTAGAGGCCCAAGCCCCTCATAGGAACAGTGAGAAACAGGTGCAGAAAGGAGGAGTAATTTATCTCAAGTCAGGCTTCCTAAGTTGCAGAAATGATCCTTTTCAAGCTTTTGAGACCAGACCTACCAGCTGTCCTCCCTGAGACCACGAGGTGGCGCCGCAGCACCAGCTTCGATCGACGGCCGCCAACTCTCTGGTGCCCGGAGCTCCGCGCGCAAGTACCGCCCCTTGCTCCAGGGTCGGGGCTTCCCGGTCCTGAAGGAGGGGAGTGAGTGGAACTGAAGCCCTGGCAGTCTGGACCCTCACCTCCTACGTCTGCGTCCACCTCTCCTTTAGGCAGTGGGGGAGGACGAAGGGACTGGGCCCAACCGCAACCCTGAATCATCAGGCCTTTGATAGTCCGCGCACATTTATTTCATGTATCTTTGAAAACCGGGTAGGGGGAGTCTGGAGAAGGCGGGAAGGGCCAAGGGCGAGTTGGCCCCGGGGGAGCTGGTCCCTGTTCCTGGCCTTAGTCCCAGGGGCACTGTCCGCGTGGGCCCAGTCCACCCCTCCCTCAGGGCGGGAGGGGAAAGGCCCTCTCCCGAGCCAGCCGCACCCCGGCGGCCCCCGCAACCCCTCTCAGACCCCGGGGCGGGGGCACGCCGGTCTAGACGGCCCCGGTCCGGGGAGTCTGTAAACCGCCGCCCCGCCCTCGGGGCCGGTCCTCGGGCCGCCGCTCATACGGGCCGCTCCACGGCGTACTGGCACGGACTGAGGTTGGCGGCCGGGGGCGGCCCGGGCACCGCGGGGTAGCTGAAGGAGGCGTGCTGCTTGGCCTTGAGCCGCAGGCTGGCCAGGCTCGAGTTGCACGGGTCCCGGTACACGTAGGGGGAGGAGGCGGCGGCGGCGGCGGCGGCGGCGGCCGAGGCGTAAGGGCAGGACACCGCCCCGGAGGACACGGCGGCCGGGGCCAGCCCGGGGGGCCCCCCGCCCAGGCCCTGCAGCGCGCCGGGGCCGGGCACCGCGCCCGGGGCCGCGGCGGCCGAGGGCACCATGGACGCGGCGATGGAGCTGGGTGGCGAGAAGACGGGCTGCGAGGCCAGAGGCCCCACGTTGACGGAGTTGAAGGCGAACGGGAAGGTCTTGGCGGCGAGCGGCGGCGCGAGCGCCTTGGGCGGCCAGTTGCCGTACGAGTAGCCGGGGTACACCTCCTCGTAGGGCGGCACCAGCCCCCCGAGCGGCGCCGCGAAGCCGCCCTTGCACAGCTCGGCCTGCTGGCTGCGCTCGCGCTTGCGCCACTTGGCGCGCCGGTTCTTGAACCACACCTGCGGGCGCGAGAGGGGCGTCAGGGGGCCGGGCGCCGCCCGACGGGGGCCGGGCGGGGCGGGCGGGCGGGCGCGGAGGGAGCCCCGGGGGCGGCCGTACCCGCACGCGGGCCTCGGTGAGGTTGGTCCACACGGCGATCTCTTCGCGCGTGCTCATGTCGGGGTAGCGATTCCTCTGGAAGGTGGCCTCCAGCTCCTGCAGCTGCTGGCTGGTGAAGTGCGTGCGCTGCCGCCGCTGCTTCTTCTTCAGGGAGCCGTCGTCGGGGGAGCCGCCGGGCAGCGAGACCGAAGCCTTCTCCGAGTCTGGGGGCCCCGGGGGGGGGATAAGGTCACAGGGTGTGCGGGCCTGCGCGGATCCTACCGTGCAGGGACCACCTCGACCTCCCTCCAGCTCTCCTCCCGGTCCGCCACGTCGGGTTCCCCCCCACTCGCTCAGGGGCCGAGCTGTCGTCTCCTCCGTGCCCGGGAGGGGGCGCGCTCACCGCTGTGCTCCGGGCCCTTGCAGCCGTGGTCTGCGAGCGGAGGGTGGGGAGTGCCGGCCTCAGAGAGAGACAGGGCCGGGCTCCGGGCCTCCGCCTCGCTCAGCAGCCCGAACTCCATGGAGAGAGGGCTCTGGAGAAAAGAAGACACAGACCAAGTTAATGCGAGAAAATCGCGGGATTATCCGGATCCTCGTAGGGTTTCCCTGCAATTCCCCTGAGCACTTTCCCAGTCACTGACAGAAAGCTACCCCTCGAGTGGAGTGCCATAAGAAGAGGAAATAGCCGCATATACACTAGACTTTCTTAACTGCTGGGCCCCTAAAATGGAGCCTGGTGCACAGATGGTATTCAGTGTTGATGGAATGAGCGAAAATACACACGATTGCACATCAAATCCCATATACGACATCCTTCAAACATCAATCCCTTCTCACCCCAGGCTCAAAAGTCCCCATATACTCACTCATATGAGCCCCTCAGCCGGTCGTCCGAGCACAGCCTGAACCTGCTGAACATCTCCCTTGGGAGAGGTGTTCATTTGAACCAGACCTAGTGTTTTCCCCCACAGGAATCATTACTCCTCTTATGGGTACTTACTGTGAGCCTTCACCTCACTACCTCTCCCTCACAAGAACACACGGAGATTGATTAACTCATGCAGGTTGAGTGTCCCTTATCTGAAATGCTTGGAACCAGGCGTTTCAGAGTTCAGTGTTTTCGATTTTGGAATATTTTGCTTAGATTTACCAGTTGGGCATCCCTAATTAAAAAAATAGGCAATCCGAAATGCACCAAAATCTTTTGGGCACCGATGCTCAAAAATCTGAATTTCAGATTTCAGTCTTTCAGATTAGGGACGCTCACCAGTATCATCTTTTCCCTAATGAGGAAACTGAGACTTGAAGTGACTTTAAGGAGGTCGCAGAGCTTGTAAGCCGTGGAACTAGGATCTGGACCAGGTTGCTGGGACTCCTAAGTGAACACTATTTCTTCATTTGCTTTTTCAAATTGTGTTCTTTGGGGGCTCTGGTCTTTTGGGGGCTCCAGCTCCAGCTCTGGCCTGGCCTTGCTGGATCATTGGCTTTAACTAGGGTAGCTCTGCTTTTGTCTGGTTTTTTTTTTTTTTTTTTTTTTTTTGTGGCACTGGGAGTGGAACCCAGAGGCTTTCTACCTCTGGGCTATACTCCCAGAACTATTTTATATTTTATTTGGAAACAGGGTCTCACTAAGTTGCTGATAGCCTCACTCAGTGTGCGCCACCACGCCCAGCTGCTTTTGTCTGTTTTGTTTATAATTTCTGAAAAAAAAATCTCATTTGTTTTCTTTTTTTTTTTTTTTTAATTTGGTTGTACTTTGAATTGAACCCAGGGGCATTCTACCTTTGAGCTACATCTTCAGCCCTTTTTATTTTCTTATTTCTTGAAATAGGGGCTCACTAAGTAGCTGAGGGTCTTACTGAATTGCTGAGGCTGGCCTAGAACATGGGATCCTCCTGTCCCAGTCTCCCAGGTGCTAGGATTATAGGTGTGTGCCACTCTGCCCAGCTAAGAGATTGTATCTGAATAAAGGGGTCCAAAGTCAATAGCAAGTTTGAAAACAAGCGACACTCGGGCCCTGTCTGCCCTTTTGCCTGCCAACTGCATCTTGCGTCCCACCAGTCAGAGCTCCATTTCATGAGGGCCTCTAACAAGCCCACTCCAAGGGGTAAGAATAGCCCTCCTTCAGACCCTCTTCCTGCTGGCACTTCCTCTCCCAAACCTAGCCCGACACTGCCCAGGAGCCTGCCTGGGTCCCTCTCCAGTCTTCCCCTGCAGGCATTCCAGTGGGAGGAAGGGAACGGGCACTACTGGGGCTCAAAACTCTGGATGCCTCTTGCTCAAGGGAGAACAGGACAGGAGGGGGATAGAGAGCTGGGGAAAATGCTGGGTTGGAGGGGCCTCCCTACTCCCAACACCACCTCCCCATTAACTGGGGCTTACTGCAGGCTCCGTGGGGTGGCATTTATGTGGGGGATTAGTCTGGATTGAGATGTGTGTCACTTGGCTGCTCTGTATTTATTAGGAGCCTTTCTCAAGGAGGTGCAGATGGGCAGCGGCCTGTATTTGCACATGGTAATGCCCCTTCAACCAGCTCCGAGATCACAGCTGTGCCCCACCCAAGCCAGGTTGAGAATGGGACAGAGGTCAAGGCAGGAGGTTGAGAAACAGTCCTTGTTCTTTCCACAGCCAGAAGGGTCTAGACCTTGAACCTTTTACTGAGGAAGAGAGGCAGGGCTGGAGGGAACCGGGGAAAGAAGGTGAGGAGTGGAGGTGTGCTCCTCTTACCTCCCTTCCCAGGTCTGAGGTCAGAAGCCAGGGGCATGGGCTGGAACACTTAGGCCCAACAAGTCTCCACTATTAGGGAGATGCCTTGGGCCGGACCAATGGCAGCCTTGACCAGGAGCTTTCCCCAACTAGCTGGGAAGATGAGAGGGGAAGGTTTACAAGGGAGATCTGGAAAAGGGGGCACTGGAAAGTCTGATCTTCCTGCCAACCCAAGGTGACCTTGAAACACAAACCATGCCCCTAACTTTTCCTGGGGCCATGGGAACAGCACAGAGCTGGGAGAAAATGGGGCAGTGGGGTTTGCCTGTGGGAAGAGCAAAGTCCCACCATCGCCATTCATCACGCCGGTCTGCTTTGGCTCCAGAATGCTAGTGTTCCAAGCTCCCCTGCCCCCGGCATTCCATACCTTGGTCTTGATTTCATCCTCTATTTCAGCAGAGGGTGGCAGGGTGAGGAGGGCTAAGGACCAGAGTAAAAGACGAGGCTGAGAAAGCAGAGTTCGGGCTGTGTGTTCTCAAGAGATAGACAGACACACGTGCAGACACACACAGGCCCCCGCTCAGACATAATAAGCACTTGGACTTGGAGCTGCAGGCACACAAACACACGCTCTCCCACACATGCGCTCCCACATTCAGGCAGACACACAAAGTCATACAGTCTCCTTTCTCTGTGACAGGGACAGCTGCTGGGCTGTTTTGGACCTAGCCACCACCCTCCCCCTCTCCTCCCCGGCCCCTCCGAACCTCGGCTCTGTCTTGGGAGCTAAGGACTCTGTGGGGGAGGAGGAGGCCCAGGAGGCCAGGGAATGTTCTATACTCAGTGGCTGCTGGTAAGAGCCTGGCTGGGGGGCAGGGGGTGGCAAATGCTGGAGCTGAGGGCTGGGGTGGCAGGAGGCGGAGAGCGCCCAGCCCCTCTTCAGAGAGTAATCTGGTAGAGGCCAAAGGAATGAGGCTTGGAGTCAGAAGTTCTAGGTTTATGTCTGGACCCCCATCTTACTAGCTGTGTGGCCTTCGGAATTTACTTCACCTCTCTGGGAATTTTTTGTTTTGTTTCTAAAAGAAAGATCAGCATCCCTTCCCTACCTGCTGTCAGTATTGTTATAAGGTTTAGATAACACGTAACCTGTAAAATGGATAGAAATAAAACTCTACTGGCGGGCATTCTTTCCTTGCACACATGTTTATCTAGTACCCTTAGGAGCCGGGTGCTGAGGCAGCCACTGAGGCTAGAGTGGGGCTGGCGGCTCGCCCTCGCCCCTGCCCTTCTCGAGTGGTTCACCGCCCCGGACTCTCTTCCAGCGAAGACTTTCTTGGTGAATAAAGCTGCATTTCAGAGAAAGAGGCTGCAGTCTGTCCTGAACATAGAGGGCCCAGCCAACAGAGGAACAGTAAAACAGATGCAGCCACCCAAGCGGGAGCCGCTTTGGGGGGCAAGGACTGATGAAGCAAAGAGTGAGACCCCAGGCCCTTGAACGGGTTCTTCAGAGCAGAGAGAGAAGCCGAGGTGAGAAGTGCCCTGGCAGGGAAACTGCAGAGGAGGGAAAAGCAGAGCCAGAGAGAGGTGTCAGGGTGGGGGCAGAGGCCTCCAGCGGCCTCATGTCCAGGTGGGCTGCTCAGCAAAGGCTGGGGGTGCCAAGCTCTTGTCTGAAATGGAGACAAGCCGGCTGAGGAGTGAGTTCCCCCAAACTGCTGGAGGTCTGTAGGCTGGCGAGTTGGACTTGGCCTAATTCAGTGGATAGGGAGGGATACGTAGCAGGGACGGAAGAAGGTAGGATTGGCTGATGCTGACGGGGAAACATCAGGAAGTGCCGGAGAGAGTCCACAGACAGCAGAGGGAGTGAGTTCCACTCTGGGCGGCCCTGCCCCCAGGCTTTCTGACCTGCCCTTCTGGGGCCACTAGTATGATGGTGGCAAGCTCAGACCTAGGGAGACCAGAGCGCCTGCAGGTGTGCTCTGACTCTGAAGTATAAGCTAGAGTTACAGGAAGCCTGTCGTGGACCAACAAGGACAAAATATCCAGGATAGATTGATGTAACGAGCAGATCACAGGCCAGAGAGGCAACAGTGGGGGAAGGGGGATGGTTTCCAAGAATACAGTCTCTTTACAAGAAAGCATGGGGACCCACTTAAGTTCTGAAGTCAGAAGGGTCAACCAAAGGCAACAGTGAGAAAGCCCATGATAAGTTATAATAATAAGCCGGGCATGGTGTATACACTTGTATTCCCAGCGCTTGGGAGGCTGAGACAGGAGGACTGCGCAGGCTCAAAGCCAGCCTCAGCTACTTTGTGAGGCTCTCAGCAACTTAGTGAGACCCTGTTTCCAAATAAAATATAAAATAGGTCTGAGAGTGTAGTCCAGGGGTAGAAAGCCCCTTGGTTCCATCCCAGTACTGCAAAAAAAAAAAAAAAAAAAAAAAAAAAAAAGCACTAATAACGAGGCAAGGGGCACAATCTGGAACTTAAATGGGAGATGACTTCTCTCTTGCAGGTGCTGAATGGAGAGGAGGATAGGAGGGAGGGGCAGGAGTTGTGATGCTGTGGCTCCACTCAGCAAGCGGTAAATTGGGGACATTAGTATGGAACCATCTTATACACCTGGAACTGCAGTGAGACCCTTAAGTGGACATAACCTTCTGTTTATTAGGGACGCTGAGCACCCAGACTTTGGTGAGCTGTAGTGTGCAAATGGAGACATATTTGCTCACAGCCCTAGGATGAAACCACAAGATTCAGGTGGAGGCAGCAATGATTCAATGCACTGAGGTTATCAAGGGGTGAATCAGGGATCAGAGAAATGATCCTATACCCTTCTCAGGGTCCCTTCCTTGCCTAACACTTCAGCAAGTGTTAGGTGCTAAGAGGGATCCCCAAGATCGGTAGGGCAAAGACTCTAACGTGCCTGCAGTCTAGGGAGCCAACATGCATAGAACGGAAAAATGGAGCAGTTCTGATTTTCAGATTGTGGGCGCTCAGAGAGATGGAAGTCCATATGAGAAGCTGTCAAGTGTCAGGGGTCGAAGAATGTAGGTACTGGCTCAAGTGGGAGGCAGCCCAGGGGCAGGGCCTTCTAAAGAACACAACAGTGCTGGTGTCAGGAATGAGCTGGCAAATTCAGAGCAACAGGAGCCCGGCTTGATCAGAGTTGCAGTGTGGGCAACAGAGGCCAGCAGAGAAACATGGCTCAGATCGAGGGGCCTCAGGTGAGAGACAAGGGGTGCTGGTTGGTTTCTATTTGATGCGGTCTAGGCTACAATGTCTCCAGCTTTTTCATTTAAAAAAGTCCCTAAGACCAGTAAAATAAAAGTAGAGGCATGCACTGAAATGGTTGTCACTGCTATGAAATTTCTTTGAGATCTCTAACTTGATTTGAAAAATTCAAGCCAGGCATGGTGGTGCACGTCTGTAATCCCAATACTTGGGAGGCTGAGACAGGACGATCACAGGTTTAAGGATAGCCTCGGCAAGTAGGAAGAGTCTCACCAACCTAGTGAGACCCTGTTTCAAAATAAAAAAATAGGGCTTTGGTATAGCTCAGAGGTAGAATGCTCCTGGGTTCAATCTCCAGTAACACACAATATATATTTACTTGAATCTACATATTCAAGTAAATTTTGCATTCTATTCCATACTTTAGCCATATTTATTTTAATGTAAAAGTAAAGCACATACATTCCTCTTCTTCAAGTGACGTAGCCACACCAAGATGATGGGCTCCCTTCAGCCTGCAGGTCATGCTCCTCCCTATACGCCCCCCACCCCCAGTAGCCTTGCTTTGAGCTGTGAGAATCACCGAAGGCTTGTTAATGGGGGGAGGCGGTGACATAAAAAGCAGCATCATTGTGACCATTATTTGACATTGGTAAGCAAATGATGGGGATGGGGAGAGTAGAAAAAGGAAAACTATAAACTGGAAGTTTTAAAGAAGGCCTTGGGGAAGGAAAGTGGGAAAGGAGAGAGGGAGAGAGTTTTGCAAACCCTTTCTCTCTGTCTGTCTGTAGCTCTCGTTCACCCCACTATCTTCTTTTCCTTTTCTTCCCCATCGCTCTTATCAAGGGTACTTGTCGGTGACTGTGGACACTTCAGAGGCCCCAAAGCTTGAGATCTAAGGGATCCTTCAGGCCTCCATCCCCACACTCTAGCCTCATTGTTTAGAGTGAATGAAAAGAAAATATGCCATCCAGTCCCATCCCTCTCACCATAACTCAGTCCAGGCTGCCACCCCTACCCTCCCTTCCTGAGCTGGGTCCTGGGCCCATATTCAGAGTCAGGAGCAGGAGGCTGGCAGACTCCATCCGATCGGGACGTTTGGTCTGGTAGAGAGGTTAGGCATTTGGGGAGCTCCCCGAGTTCTCGGAAAGGGGTAGGTGAATGGCTGGCGTCTGAAGCTTTAGGAACTTTCCTGCAGCTGGATCAGAGACACAATCAGGCTGCTCTAAGGCTCAAGAGACCAACCCTCCAGACAGATTCAGTGGTTACAAGGGACCTGCAGTTTGGAAAGAATAGAAAAAAGCTGCTGGTGTTCCTCCATTCGCAAAGAGCCATCCTACACATGACTTCATTTAACACTCGAAACTGCCCAGCGTGCAGGGATGCCCATTGCCGCTCTAGCTCTAGGAAGGCAGGGAGTTGTCAACAGGCACACAGAATGAAGAGCTTCGAACCCAGTTCTGCTCTTTTCATGCCTCGGCCCCTCCACTCTGCAGCCGTTTGTGACTCTGACATGCCCAGACCCTGCAGAACGCCGAAGGGTTCCAGCCTCTACCTCTTCTCTGGAAATGAGCTCTGGAAGTTGGCTGCCCACTGTGCGCCAAATAACGTTTCCTATTCATTCTAAGCTCTCATTACTCCAGTTCTGAGAAGCTCCCCTCATTTCCAGTTCCAGGATTTGGGAAGTAAGTGAATCCTCTGTTTACCTAGGTCTTGACCTCAACTTTGAAATCTGCTCTCCCTAGCAACTTCCAGCTCCCCATTTGGCCCACCATTCGCTCCCTCTTCTCTAGGCACATAACATTGTCCCAAAGAGCCAGTGGCCAGACATGCACTCAGCTAGCTACATGGTTTTATGCAAGAGCAGGAGACAGTTCTGTCTTTTGTTTCCAATCATCTTTGTTAGCATTCCATCTCTTCTGGCTTTTTTTTTTTTTTTTGCAAAAGCAGAATATTGGGTGAAGGTCTTTGGGGAACCATCTGAAAAACATTATTTTCCTAACTCAGATACCTTCATTTCAACCATAATTTCAGTGATTTTTCAAAGGCAATAGGAGCCTAAGTACCTAAAAAGTGTATCAGACTGTGATGGTGGTAATTTGGGTGTGACTCTATTTATTAAAAGAAATCAAGGAGTTGGGTGTGCTGGTGCACACTTAATTCCAGTACTTGAGAAGCTGAGACAGGAGGAACATAGGTTTGTAGCCAGCCTCAGTAACTTAGCAAGGCCTTCTGCAACTTAGGCCCTCTACAACTTACTGAGAACCTGTTTTGTTTGTTTGTTTGTTTGTTTGTTTGTTTTGATTTTTGTTTTGTTTTGTGGTAATGGGAATGGAACCCAGGGGCCTTCTACCTCTGGGCTATACTCCCAGACTTATTTTATATTATATTTTGAAACAGGGTCTCACAAAGTTGCCGAGAGCCTCACTAAGTAGCTGAGACTGGCTTCAAACCTGTGCGATCCTCCTGTCTCAACCTCCCAAGTGCTGGGATGACAAGCGTGTGCCACCATCCCCAGCTCTGTTTTAAAATAAAAAAATGAAAAAGGACTGGGGGGTGTAGCTTAGGGAGGTAAAATATCCCTGGGCTTATTACCCCCCTCAAAAAAAAAAAAAACAACACCCCACTGAGGAGTGCTAAACGCAATGCCATGCATTTAGCCTCATGAAAACTCAGTCCCCAGCCAGACTGTCTTGCTCGCTTTAAAAAAGACTCAGAGTTCTCTCTACTCTGTCCTTTCCAGCTGACCTGAGCTCAGGTTAGAGCTAGAGTCGGGGTGAGTGGTCGTTGTATGGGCTCAAAGGACTCAGGGCCCTTCTCCAGCCACAGAGAAAGCAAATAGGGCAGTTGAAAAGTCTTTCCCAGTAAGACTTAGAGGGACATCATGGGTCCTTGTTGGACCCCAGAGTCTGGATCCGTGTCTCCTTCCCACCATCTTTCTCAGCCACCAGGGTGGTGTTGGGGCTGGTGGGCCGTGGAGACAAAAGGGAAGCAGGGCCATAGCATTTGCTTTGCTAAGGGCTGCAGCTTTCTCTTCTGGCCCAGGCTGCTGTCCCCTTCACACAAGGGACCTTGAGTTGGCAGGTACTCAGCCAGGAGTCTGGGGTGGTCAGCTTAGGGGGCTGCTTCTGAGTTCGTAAGGGAATTGAGCCTGTTAAGGTCTCGTGCTGGGCTCCTCTCCACTTCCCTGGTGCCCTGTTCGGCTCTTCCCTTCCTTTTCTCGTCTTGATTCCTACAATTCCACTAGCCTTCGCTCTTCAAAACTACATCCTGGAAGCCCAGGGCGATGCTCTGATCTATTCTGAAATGGAGAAAGGATGCCCACAACCTTTACTCCCGCTCCCGACTACCAGGAGGAGCAGAAACAAGTTTGCAAAGTGTGAGCTGGAATTTCAGGTGACCCACCGCAGCCGACCGGATCGCACCCGCAGCAGCAGCTGGGCAGGCGCTGCCGAGTGGATGGATATGCCACACGGCCAGGGACATTCTGTCCACCACTGCCCCAGGGAGCGCCTGCTCCGGAAAGACCCATGCTGCCACCCTGGACATTCTGTCAGCTCTGGTCCCCACGCGCCGCAGACATTCTGTTTGATTCTGAAGTGACCCCGAGTCTAGACACACCGCCTGCACCCCAAGTCGGACCCACCAGTCCTGCCGCCAGACTACTGAGGTTTCCAGCCTTGGCCCTGCGGTTCCTACAGCGGCCACCTGACCCAGCGGCTGCCGGGCGCTCACAACACGACTCCTATTGCAACCGCGAAGCCGCTGGGAAGAGAAGCGTGTGCGGCCAGGCGCACCCCGGCTCCCAGTCTCTGGAGTCGGCCTGAGCCGGGTCGAGGGGCGGCGGGCGGCGCCAACTGCCTCCACGCCGGGCAGCCGCTGCCGTCCCCAACAGGCCAGGGCCTCTGCAACCCTTTGCACCCCCTGGCCGTCTGCCCTCGCCCCTGGATTCCAGGGCGCTTTCTGGTAATGGTTTCCAGACCCCTACTCCCTGCCTTGCGGAGCCCCTGTCCTGGCTTTCTGACTGCGCTTCTCTCCAGACGAAGTCTTGGCCCCGAGTCTGCAGTTTGCCCTCCCAGTCTCGACCTGTTCCCCAGGTACCGGAATTCAGCCGCCCCGGATCCTGTTTTAGGGATCCTGAGACCTGCCCTGGCCCCTTGGCCCCTTGAGCCGTTTCCTATATTGTCAAAAACTCACAGTTGTCCCGCTGCAGGCAGAGTCCTGGTAGCAGCGGCGGCGGCGGCGGCAGACTGGAGGGCAGGGAGGGACCGGTGCCGGGCACCGGGCCGGGGTGGGGGCCGCCCCCCTGCTCCCGGGCTGCCGCTCGGCTCTGGAGGGAGAGTGAGTCGCTCCCAGACTCGCGGAGGGAGAGTGAGCCTCGCGGCGGACTGCCACCCCCCGGCGGAGCCCATTCACTTTATGGCAGTCCAGGGCGCCCCCAGCCCGCCGCGGCGAGCCGGCGCCGCAGGCCCCGCCCCCTCCAGCTGCGCGGCCCGGGCCCCGCCCTTTCCAGCTGTGGATCTCCAGACCCCGCCCCCGGGGGAGGGGCCCGGCCGGCGGGCCGCCAGGCGCCCCGCCCCCTGGCCAATCGGAAGCTCTCCTCAGCAAGCAGGCCACACCCCTCCCCACGTGGCTGGGCGCGCGCTCCCGCTGGGACGCTTTGGCGGAGCTCAGCGGGCGAAGTGAAGTGGTCTAAGTAGCCCCGGGGAGCCAGTCGGAATCCCAGTAGGGCTCGCCGCCACCCGGAGCAAAGCGAAGCAGTGTCGGGGGAGAGGGCTGCTGGGCGCCAGGTGGGAAGGCGCGCGAGGCCGCCGGGTCTCAGCTCCTAGACTTCTCTGCCGCTCAAGTTTCGCCGATTTTGTCCACTTGTCGCTGTCCGTCTCTCAGTCCTTTTGTCTCAGTTCCAATCCTCCCACGTCTCGCCTTTCCTCTTCCCGGCCGCTTCGCTCCTATTATTTGCCCCTTTTTCCTTCCTCTGCCTCTTTAAAAGACTGATTTCTCTTCCTCTGTGCCTTTTGGCCACATCTTGCTTCTGAGATATTATTATTATTATTATTATTATTATTATTATTATTTAATCTCCAAGGAAAGTGACTTCGTGGAAAAAGCAGGGTTTGGAATGCAGCAAACCGAAGTGGTATCACAACCCCACTACCCTCACTGAGTGAGTGGCCTTGGAATATCACTGAAAAGTTTTTATTTTGTTTCCCTTAAAATTAAAAAGGAGTCTCCCTCTGGCTCCTTGGTATTGGGTCGGGAGCTCTTCGAAGGCTTGGGCCTTTCACCTCTCTCTGCACCCTTGGTTTGCCGGGGCTGTGCTGTACCAGCTTCAGGAGGGATGGTTTCTCCACCGTGGTACCAGATTCGGTCTTGTTCCCAAGGCGTGGCCTTGGTGCTGGCTGGCTGGTAATTTGTAAAGGATAGGACAGATGTCAAGGTACAGAGTGAAGTTAGGCTGGTTGCTTGGGTGCCCCGGGCTTAAGACTAGTAACACAGTATGCTCCTGAAGAGAATCTGACCACTCACATCTCTGCTTAAAATCCTTCAGTGGTTGCCGGGCGTGGTGGCGCACGCTTGTAATCCCCGCGCTTGGGAGGCGGAGACAGGAGGATGGCGGTGGTTCGGAGCCAGCCTCGCTGGCTTAGGAGACCCTGTTTCCAAATAAAAACAATATAAAATAGGTCTGGGAGTGTAGCTCAGACGTAGAAGGGCTTCCAGGAACCCCAGTACCACCAAAAAAAAAAAAAAAAAAAAAATCAGTGGCTGGGCGTGGTGGTTCTCATGCCAGTACTTAGGGGGCAGAGACAGGAGAATGGCAGGTTCTAGGACAGCCTCAGTAGGTAGTGAGACACTTATCAACCTAGTGAGACCCTGTGGCTTAGAGGCAGATGTAGAATGAATGCTCCTGAGTTCAATCCCCAGTACTACAAAAAAGAAAAAAATCTCCAATGGCATGTATCAGTGGCCCATGCCTAAGTACTGTAATCCCAGTACTTGGGAGATACGAGGACACCAAGTTCAAGGTGAGCAGAGTGATTTAGTGAGACCTTGTTTCAAAATAAAATAGACCAGCTTGGCATGGCAGCGCACGCTTGTAATCCCAGCATTTGGGAGGCTGAGACAGGAGGATTGTGGTTGGAGGACAGCCTCAGCTACTTAGTGAGGCCCTTTGCAACTCAGTGAGACCCTGTTTCAAATAAAGAATAAAAAAATAGGGCTGGAAATGTAGCTCAGAGGTAGAATGTCCCTGGGTTCCATCCCTGGTACCTCAATAAAATAGCCCAGCATGGTGGCACATATCTGTAATCCTAGCACTTAGGAGTCTTTGATAGGAAACTCACAGGTTCTAAACCAGCCTCAGCAATTTAGTGAGACTCTCATCAACCTAGCAAGACACTTTTTTTGTGTGTGGTGTTGGGGGTTGAGGCCAAGGGCATTCTACTTCTGATCTAATCCCGTAGGCCTATTTTATTTGTTGAAACAAGGTCTCACTAGATGCAGAGGGCCTCACTAAGCTGCTGAGGCTGTGAGGCTGGTTGTGAACCTGTGATCGCCCCGTCTCAGCCTCACAAGTACTGGGAGGCAGGAATGGGACAACAGGCCTGGCTCGAGACACTGCTTTATTCTCTCTCTCATGTGTCACTGGGGATTGACCCAGGGGCATTCTACTTCCATGCTATAGCCTCTATTTTATTTTTTTATTTTGAAGTTTATTTTAGAGTTTCACTAAATTGCTGATAGTCTCACTAAATGGCTGAGGCTTGGATTGAACCTGTGATCCTCCTTAGCCTCCAAAATAATGGGATTACAGGTGTGCACCACCATGTGTGGTTGAGACACTGTTTTAATATAAAAAACAAAAAAGGGCTGGGGGTCGGGGGCATAGCTTGGAGATAGAATGCTCCTGAGTTCAAACCCCAGTTCTACAAAACAAACACATAAACACAAACATATGGGCTGAGGTGTATCTCAGAGGTAGAACACTTCTGGGTTCAATCTTGAGTCACACACACACACACACACACACACACACACACACACACACACCAAAACAAAGAAAAATCTTCCATGACTCCTGATTGCCCTCAGAATAAAATTCAAGCTCCTAGTTGGATATACTAAACCATTAGGTCCTGACCTTGTCTTTATTTTCAACCTAATAGTGATTTACTTTTCTTTCTTTCTTTTTTTTTTTTTTGTGGGTCTGAGGATGGAACCCAGGGGGCATCCGACCTCTGAGCTACACCCCCTGCCCTATTTTTTATTCTTTATTGTGAAACAGGGTCCTACTAACTTGCAGAGGTCCTCACTAAGTAGCTGAGGCTGTTCTGGAACTGCACTCCTCCAGTCTCAGCCTCCTGAATGCTGGGATTACAACCGTGCACCACACGCCAGGCTTCTCCTAGTGGTTTTCTGCACACCTCTGGTTTTCCCTGACAGTAACCAGTCTTTGTCAATGCCTATTCATCCTCCTA
This sequence comes from Muscardinus avellanarius, assembly GCF_963383645.1. Classification (NCBI taxonomy): domain Eukaryota; kingdom Metazoa; phylum Chordata; class Mammalia; order Rodentia; family Gliridae; genus Muscardinus; species Muscardinus avellanarius. The sequence continues at coordinate 134,994,295 of NC_137789.1, forward strand.
AATTCTACTCAATTCCCCCCCCTCCTCTTTGTGGTACTACTAGGGATTGAACCCAGAGGCATTCTACCTTTGAGCTATACCCCCAGCCCGGTTTTATTTCTTATTTGGAAATAGGGTCTCATTAGGTTGATAAGAGTTTCACTACTTTCTGAGGCTGTTCTCTAACCTGTGATCTTCCTGTCTCAGCCTCCCAAGTACAGGGATTACAAGCATGTGCCACCATGCTGGGGCTTTTCTTTCTTTTTTTTATTTTTTATTTTGTGGTACTGGGAATTGAACCCAGTGCCATTCTACCTCCAGGCCAAACAGCTTTTATTTTTTGTTTTTAAACAGGGTCTTACTAGGTTGCTGGGAGTCTCCTTACATATCTGAGGCTATCCTCAAACCTGCAATCCTCCGCTTTCAGCCTCCCACGCACTGGGGTTATAGGAGCACACTACCATTCCTTTTATTTTTGGTACTAGAGATTGAACCCAGGAGCATACTACCTCTGAGCTACACTCCCAGCTCCCCCTTTTGTAGTACTTGGGAGACAGTCTACTTCGGAGCTATACTGCAACCCTATTTTATTTTTATTTTGAAACAGGGTCTCCCTAAGTTGAGTCTCACTACTTGCTGAGGCTGTCCTTGAACCTGTAATTCTCTTATCTCAGCCTCCCAAGTATAGGATTACAGATGTGTGCCACCACACCTGGCCTTCCAGCCCTTTTTAAACAAAATTTTTATTTTATTTTTTAATTTAATTTTTTTTTTTTGTCGTACTGGGGATGGAACCCAGGGGCATCTGCCTCCAAGCTACACTCCCAGCCCTATTTTTTATTCTTTATTTTGAAATAGGGTCTCAATGAGTTGCAAAGGGCCTAAGTAGCTGAGGCTGTCCTCGAACCGCGATCCTCCTGTCTCAGCCATCCCAATGCTCCCAGATGTATAGCTTCTTGTTCTCTGACCCTCTTTACACATACACTCTATTACCCTATCCACCATATTGAAGGGACCCGTTTATGTGTTGTCCCTTATGAAACTAAGATTGAGGAAAGCAAGGGTCATGTTTTTTTCATCCTTCTGCTTCCAGGCATAATGTAGAAACTCAATAAATATATCGTACTGAAATCTAAGAGGAAGGCATTTTACCTAGTAAGATGATGGGTAGTAGTTGGGGGGGCTAGGGAATTGTCATCTTTCTGCTCTCATCTTTAACGCACAATTGCATGCTTTTATGATAATACATTTCTGGAGACATGTGGAAGTAGAGAGAGGAGAATAGGGAAGTTGGGTCACTTAGAAGACTTTCAGATTGGTTTCCCAAGAACTCTCAATTTGAGACAGGACTAGACCAAGCCCTAGTTTTGAGTGAAGAGGAAAATAGCTCAGAGGTAGTGTGGAAAGAGGTGCCCTGGTGGTGTATACTTTTCTACTGACTCCCTTTGTGTGAAAGAGGCAAAATCCTCAGCTGGACTCAGAGACCAGGACTCCAGTGTACAAGTACAGGAGGCTGTTTAGGATTTTTGTTTAGGTCTAATGTCAGGTCTGATGGGTTCTTTACATTAGAGGATGGTATTTGGATGCCTGGTTTTGAGGCTATATTCCTATGGGGTAAGGTGTGGATCTTCTCTGGATTTCAATCATCCATAAGTGGAAAGAAATATGAAAAAAGTTGGTATCTTTTTTTCACTGTCTTCCCAGCTTCTTCAGATATGCAGGGACACCTAAGTTCTATTCAGCAGTCCGGATGGGAATTCTACCACTCAGTCTGTTCTTTTCCCATATACCCTAACCTAAAATAATTCTAAGTCGCTTAGCTACCTCTGTCACCTCTTGTTTGTTTTTGGTTTTGGGGACTGATCCCAGGGCCATCCTACCTCCAAGCTACACCCCCAGCCCTATTTTTTAGTCTTTATTTTTATTATTTATTTTTCGTTGGTGGTACTGGGGTTCCTGGAAACCCTCCTACCTCCGGGCTACACTCCCAGACCCATTTTTATATTTTTATTTGGAAACAAGGTCTCTTAAGCCAGCGAGGCTGGCTTCGAACCTGCGCAATCCTCCTGTCTCTGCCTCACAAGCGGGGATGACAAGCGTGCGCCACCACGCCCGGCTTTAGTCTTTATTTTGAAACAGGGTCTCACTAAGTTGCAGAGGGCCTCACTAAGTATTGAGGCTGGCTGTGAACCTGTGATCCTCCTGTCTCAGCCTCCCAAGTACCAGGATTACAAGTGTGTGCCACCACGCCCAGTTAACCCAAGGGCATTCTGTCTCTGAGCTACACCCCTCTTTGTTTTTTTTTTTTTGAAACAGAGTCTCATTAAGTTGTTAGGATTGGCTTTGAACCTTTGATCTTCCTGTCTCAGCCTCCAAGTACTGGATTCCAGGTGTGTGCCATTGTGCCCATCTCTGTGATCTTCTATAAGAGGAGGCGGCAGCAGCGTGAAAATGGATGGATATCCATCCCTCAGTCCTCTTAGCATATCTGAGGCAAATAGCAAAATGCATCATTTTTCTAACAATAGTGTTGTGGACTAACCTGTGTGGTTATTGTTTCCCCTGGTAAATGAGATGTGTCCAAGGCTAAATATATGAAAGTCAGAGCTGGGGGTTACAGCCTGATAGATTAAGCTTTATTTATTTATTTATTTATTTATTTATTTATTTATTTATTTATGGTACTAGGGGTGGGATCCAGGGGCTTTTCTACCTCTGGGCTATACACCCAGACCTATTTTATATTTTATTTGGAAACAGGGTCTCACTAAGTTGCTGAGAGCCTCACTCAGTAGCTGAGGCTGGCTTCGAACCTGTGCGATCCTCCTGCCTCAGCCCCCCAAGTGCTGGGATTACAAGTGTGCACCACCATGCCCGGTTTAGACTAAGTTTTAAAAGGTAAAGAAAGGCAGTGAAAAGGAGCTGAACTATGGGGTTTTGAGTTTGTCTGTGCTCTGTCATTAACTGATTATGCCAACACGGGGGCAGTTTTCTATTCTGAGACTCATTTTCCTGGTCTGTAAATTGAGAATTAGGCGGGTGTGGTGGCATATGCATATAATTCCAGTGCTTGGGAGGCCAAGACAGGATTGCAGGTTTGAGGACAGCCTCAGCAAGCAGTGAGACTCTTATCAAATTAGCAAGACCCTGTTTCCAAATAAGAAATAAAATTGGGATGGGGGTGTAGCTAGAAGGTAGAATGCCTCTCAATCCCCCGCACAGACAGAATTAAATTAGATGGTCAGGGTTTTTGCCACCTCCCAGAAGACACAGTGTTGGGCTGGGAAAGACACCCTTAGGAGAAGTCAAAACAGGGCAGGCCGATGGGAGTGGTGCTGCGAGGAAGGGTGTGGAATGGATCGCCGGATTGGTTTAGGGACTAAGGGTCCCTAGAGAAAGGAATAGTCATTCAAGGAGGCTCAGGTGACTTTGATACGATGTGGCCGGGGGAGTAGGGGCACCCGCTCAAACTCTCAAAACGGGCCCCGCCCCCTTTCCAGCAAATCATAGCCTTCCTCCCCATAATGCTCAGCAGCCACTGCCAAACTGCGCATTGCAACCGAACTCTATTTAGCTCCACCTCTCCAACCGCCCAGAACAATCCCTTCTTTTTATTGGGTGTTATAACTGTCACTCAGAGAATCCTCGTATCCGTTGGTTGTCTCTTACCTACGCTTTTCTTTCCCTTGTAATCTCGCCTCTTTAGGTACTGCCCGCCTCCTGCAGCCAAGTTCCGTTTTTCCAATTGGAAAGCTGGAATGCCACTTATTATGATTCCAAGCTGTGATTGGCTGTAAGTGGCAGGGCTCGCGCAGTTACCAGGCAGCGGGCTAGACTGAGGCTAGTTACCACGTCAGTGAGCTGACAGGGAAGGTAGCCGGCTCCACCGCCCGTGCTGGCGAGTCCTCCTGGCCGGCTCCGTGGTCCCACCTTGACTTCAGCCTTAACTTCCAGAAAACGGGCGCCTTCTCTTTTCCCATCTGCCACCAGAACCGGGAGAGCCGCTGGGAGCGACGCCTCCGGGGCCCAGGCTGGACATGAGCAGCGGCTGCTGGTCCTGGGACTAGGCCCCGCCATTTTGGATCCGCTGACAGGTCAGCGAAGTCTCTTCCTTGAGTTCCTGCGGCCTGAAGGCCGCCCTGACATCATGATAGGGAATGAGGGGGAAGGGTCCTTAAATTGGACGAGGCGGGATGGGTTAAGGACTCGGTATAGGAATGAGAGGAGGGAGGGGTTGTTGTGGGAGGGAATTGGGAGGTGTGTAGGGTGCAAAGGTCAGGCTTCTGTATCAGGAGGGGTGATTTCAGATCTGACTTGTGATCCCTTGAGATGCTTGAATCCTTTTTTCCCAGGCCAAACGTAGCACTCAGCTCCTGTTTTCCAGAGCTTTCTGCATCTTTAAGAGCCCAGCCCCCAGTAGCTGAAAGCAAAGCTAAGGAGCATTGTTTATACTTTGAAAGATTGGTTTTCAGACCTTATATATCAGAATCTCTTCAGATTCTGTAATTTCCACTCATTAACACAATTGAATTGCTTTATTAATCCTGAATGATGAGCCAGTGCGACTTACACTCAGGTAGTCAGAAGACTTGGAAGAGTTGAGGCCAGCAGCCTCGGGATCTAGGCTGTGAGAATGTTTTCCTCCTACAGGGCAGCTCAGCAGCCCCTTTGGGTCTGTCTGTTAACACCAGACTTACCTTTTGGGACTGTCTCTTCCTGTATTCTTTTACAGGTATTCTCTTGTGGTGTGTGTTTTGGTTTGGCATTTCCTCCAAGTCTTCTCTTCACTTGGCTTAAGGGAGATGTGATTTAATCACAAGGAAGCCAGAGCAAAGAGGGACTTGAATACTAGCAAAGTTTGGTACTGCTGGCTTATTATTTCTAGTGGGTAGTCATGAGAGATGTTTGGCCAGTTGTGGCAGAGTCAAAAGAACAGAATGAATGATGGAAAATACCCAAAGAGCGTGGATTGTGGCATAATGATGACCCTTGATAAACTGCTGTGTTGTAAAGTTGTAGAAGTCCTTCAGCGGTAAAGAGTACTTTTACAAATGAAGGCTAGTGTAGAGAGTGTTTTTTAATGCACTACACTGAAACTTGTATACTGCTGGGCGTGGTGGCGCACGCTTGTAATCCCCGCGCTTGGGAGGCTGAGACAGGAGGATCGCACGGGTTCGAAGCCAGCCTCAGCTACTGAGTGAGGCTCTCAGCAACTTAGTGAGACCCTGTTTCCAAATAAAATATAAAATAGGACTGGGAATAGAGCCTAGAGGTAGAAAGCCTCTGGGTTCCACCCCCAGTAACACAAGAAAACAAAACAAAACAAAACACTTGTATACCTTTATTTCAGGTATAAGGCAGTTCTTAAGGCCCTGTGCTGGTTATAAATGGAAAGATTTTCTTTGGGATACTCAGTTTATGCATTTCTTCAAAGCAGAAGCATTTATGTGCAGTACCTTAGCTAGAGCATGAAGTACGGTTAAAAGTAGGATCAACTTAATTCCTTTCAGCAGGTAAAGTTCACTCAACAAATGTTATCTGTACCTAGGATTAGTTTTAGTATGTGATCAGGCCTTGTGGCTTAGTTCTGGCCCTGGCAGTCAGGAACCGCATTTTTGTGTGTTAAGGTAGTAATAAGGAGTATTGAAATCTCATGATGTTAGAAGGAAAAATTATCTAGGACGATAGAGTGATTGAACTCAGTTTCTCCTACCTAATTTCCTTTGCCTTCCAATGTGTGTGTGTGTGTGTTTTGCAAGTGACAGGATAGCATTTATTGATTTAAAATAAGTGGGATGAACTGGGTGTGGTAGTGGATACCTATATGGCAGTATATGTCACCTGTACTTGGGAGGCTGAAACAGGAGGATCGTGAGTTCGAAACCAGCTTCACCAACTTAGCGAGGCTCTCACCAACTTAGTGAGGCCCTGCTTCCAAATGAGAAATAAAATGGGGCTAGGAGTTATAGCTCAGAGGTAGAATGTCTCTGGATTCAACCCCTAGCACTATAACAAAATAAAATTAGTGGGATGGATACAGTATAGGAGACTATTTACATTTTAATTTTCTGACTTACAATATAAAATTTCCAAAAAAGCAATTGAAACTGGCAAATGAAATGACAGCCCAATAAGTCTCCAGGTGTGATTGGCCTGCTTTGCTCATCTGGACCATTGCCCTTTTAAGATGATATACTCTGCATAATAGACAATCTGGTCTCTGTGTAGGGTAACCAATCCCACATCTTTTTCATTTGGGCCTAAGAGTGATTATAGAGGCATCAAAGGTTTTATCTTTCTTTACTTAAAAAATCCTTCTGGGGCTGGGGGTGCAGCTTAGTGGTGGACATTTACCTAATATATACAAGGCCCTGGGTTTGATCCCTGGCACTGAAAAAAAAAAAAAAAGTAATTTTTAAGTTTTTTTTTTTGTGTTTACCGGGGGCTGAATTAGGGGCATTTCACCTCTGAAATATACCCCAGCCCTACCAAATTTTTTTTTTTGTGGTACTGGGGATGGAACCCAGGGGCATTCTTTGAGCTACACCTCCAGCCCTATTTCATTCTTTTATTTTGAAACAGAGTCTCACTAAGTTGTAGATGGCCTCACTAAGTTGCTGAGGTTGGCTGTGAACCTTCGGTCGTATCTCAGCCTCCCAAATACTGGGATTATAAGCATGCACCACCATGCCTGGCTCCTATTTTATTTTTTAATTTATTATTATTATTTTGTGTGTGGTACTGGAGGTGGAACCCAGGGGCTTTACTACCTCCAGGCTATACTCCCAGACCTTTTTTATACTTTATTTGGAAACAGGGTCTAAGTTGCTGAGAGCCTCACTCAGTAGCTGAGGCTGACTTCGAACCTGTGCGATCCTCCTGTCTCAGCCTCCCAACCGCTGGGATTACAAATGTACGCTACCATGCCTGGCTATTTTTAAATTTTGAAATGGTGTCTCCTTAAGTTGTAGAGGGCCTTCCTAAGTTGCTGAGGCTGTCCTTGAACCTGCAGTCCTGTCTCAACTTCCTAAGTACTGAGATTATAGGCATGTACCACTATGCCTGGCTAAAAAGTAATTTTTATTTTCAATTTTTTGAGTACTGGAGATGGAACCCAGGGGCATTCTACCTCCAAGCTACACCCCTAGCCCTATTTTTTATTCTTTAATTTTGAACCAGGGTCTCACTAAGTTGCGGAAGGCCTTACTAAGTAGCTGAAGCTGCTCTCCCTTCTGTCAGCCTCCCAAGTACTGGAGTCACAAGCATGCACCACCATGCACAACTAAAAGTATTTATTTATTTATTTATTTTGGTGATACTGGGGGTGGAACTCAGAGGCTTTCTATCTCCGGGCTATACTCCTAGACCTATTTTATATTTTATTTGGAAACAGGGTCTCACTAAGTTGCTGAGAGCCTCACTAAGTAGTGAGGCTGGCTTCGAACCTATGCGATCCTCCTGTCTCAGCCTCCCAAGCGCGGGGATTACAAGCGTGCGCCACCACACCCGGCTAATAAGTCATTTTTTTAGATGGAAATAATTTTCCTTTTTTGTGTGTGGTACTGGGGGTGGAACCCAGGAGCATTTGACCTCTGAGCTACACCCCAGCTTGAGTTTTTATTCTTTATTTTGAAACAGGGTCACACTGAGTTGCAGAGGGCCTAAGTAGCTGAGGCTGTCCGCGAACCCGCATCCTCTTATCTCAGCCTCCCGAGTCCTGGGATTACAAGTCTCACCATCCTGCCTGTTGTAGAAATAATTTTCTAGATAGGAATAATTCTCACAAGTCAAAAAGTTTGTCTTTCTTTCAATACTTGTATTTCAAGACTTGTATTTGAGCTTTTTTCTTTCTTCTTGGTGCTAGGGATGGAGCCCGGGGACGTTGCACATCCAAGCTACGCTCCACAGCCTAGTTTTTATTCTTTATTTATTTAATTATTTAATTAATTTATTTATTTTATATTTTGGTGGTCCTGGGGATGGAACCCTTCTGCCTCCGGGCTACACTCCCAGACCTGTTTTATACTTTATTTGGAAACAGGGTCTCTTAAGCCAGCGCGGCTGGCTTTGAACCTGCGTGATCCTCCTGTCTGCGCCTCCCAGGCGCGGGGATTACAAGCGTGCGCCACCACGCCCGGCTTGTTATTCTTTATTTTGAAACAGGGTCTCATTAAATTGTAGAGGGTCTCGAGGTTCTCACTAAATTGTAGAGGGCCTCACTAAGTACTGAGGCTGGCAACAAACCTATGAGCCTCCTGTCCCAGCCTCCCAAGTCCTAGGATTACAAGTGTGCACCACTACACCTGGCTTTTGAGCTGCTACTTCCTTTTCCTTCCTTCCTTCCTTCCTTCTTTCTTTCCTTCTCTCTTCCTTTCTTCCTTTCTTCCTTTCTTCCTTTCTTGCAGTACTGGGGACTAGATCCAGGGCCTTCCACTTGCTAGGGAAGTATCAGACTTCTTCAACACTGGCTGTAGGCAGAAGGTATGCTCCAGTTTTGACAATGATGCTCCCTGGCACAGTGGCGACTCGGGTTGTTGCTATGTCTCAATAGCTGGGCATTAATCCTAGTTTCAGTTCAAAGTTCTCAGTGTTCCACTAGTATTTTACTTTCCTGTTTCCAGCAGTCAGGATGAGTGACACTTTCAGATAGTAACCTCATTGATAGACTATTAAACTATTGTGGGAAGCTAGAGAGGAAGAAGACACGGTTACTGCTTTTTATTTCTTTTTGTGATACTAGGGATTAAACCCAGTATAATCTACATTCCCAGCTCTTTTTGTTTTTTTATTTTGAGCTGAGCTACACTCCTTTTTTAAAAATTTGAAGCTGGGTGTTGTGGCACACACTTGTAGTCCCAGTACTTGGGCGGCTTAGTCAGGAGGACTGCAGGTTCCTGGCCAGCCTTGGCTGCTTAGTGAGGCCCTTCGTAACTTAGTGAGACCCTGTTCTAATATAAAGAATAGCCGGGCATGGTGGTGCATGCTTGTAATCCCAGCATTTGGGAGGCTGAGACAGGAGGATCACAGTTCTTGGACAGCCTCAGCTACTTAGTACGGCCCCTTGCAACTCAGTGAGATCTTCTTTCAAAAAAATAAAAAATAAAAAATAGGGCTGGGACTGTAGCTCGGAGGTAGAATGCCCCTGGGTTCCATCCCCAGTACCACAAAAAAAGAAAAGAAAAAAAAAAAAAAGAATAAAAAATAGGGGTAGGGGTGTAGCTCAGAGGTAGACTGCCCCTGGGTTCTATTCCCAGTACTGCAAAATAAAGAATAAAAAGAGGGCTGGGTGTAGCTTGGAGGTAGAATGCTCTAGGTTCAATCCCCAGTTACACATAAAAAAATAAAATAAAAACAGGGTCTCTAAGCTATGGTACTCTGACCTTGAACCTGTGATCTTCCTGTCTCAGCCTCCCAAGTCCTTGGATTATTACAGGCATGCAGGACTGTGCCCTGCTCAGCTCCTGCCTTTGAGGACTTTATTTATAGGGCATTCACTAAAAAGATCATCCTCGCTTTTGTATACCACTTTTTTCTTTGGTGGTACTGGGGTTCCTGGAAACCCTTCTTTGGGCTACACTCCCAGACCTATTTTGTATTTTTATTTTGGAAACAGGGTCTCTTAAGCCAGTGCGGCTGGCTTCAAACCTGCGCGATCCTCCTGTCTCCGCCTCCCAAGCACGGGGATTACAAGCTTGCGCCGCCACGCCCGGCTGTATGCCACTTCTAATTGATCAGTCACACCCTATCCCTGTGGTTCAGTCTGACTGATTAGAATGGTTCTGCTGTTGGGTTCCTGGAGGGGTGAGTTGAAGGGAGGAGAGATTCATTTTTCCTTCAGGCTGCCAGAGCTATGTAAATGAAATAGACTACTGTTTATCTTGTATTGTTCCTCTCTTTCTATATTTCAGTATATTCAATTACAGTTGCTTAAGTGGGAATATAATAGAGCAGTGTGCTACTTTGGAGCCCGGGTAGCAGTGAAAGTGTTCAAGGAAGTAATGTTTTTCCTAGAAGTAGTGGAAGTGATTATAGAAACAATAATAGTGTAAATAAACATGGAAATAAGATGGCAAATCATATAAACAGAGTTACAAGTTCAAATGTGTAAGTCTCAGGCAGGTAATGTAAATGAGTATAGTGAGTCAGGTGGCTTTAGGGTATAGTAGAGACTCCATGGTCTCTACTAGAGAATCCATGTTCTTATTTAAAGGGGGCAGCCTCTATTGACTTAGCAGATTGATACTATTTTTTGCGGTTTTTTTTTTTTTTTTTTTTTTGTGGTACTGGGGATGGAACCCAGGGGCATTCTACCTCCAAACTACACCCCCAGTCCTACTTTTTATTCTTTATTTTGAAACAGAGTGTCAGTAAATTGTGGAGGTCTCACTAAGTAGATGAGGCTTGCCATGAACCTGCCATCCTCTTATCTCAGCCTCCCAAGTACTGGGATTACAAGCGTGAGCCACCATGCCCGGCTAGATTGATACTGTTTGAGAATGCCACACAGGGTGACCAATCTTCCTATTTTTTCAGAGGAAGGTGGAAATCCAGATCATTGTTTTTCTAAATGTTGGCAAGTAGTTGCCATTTTTTAAAGCCTTTTCCAGGACAAACAATATATGTTTATGGACTGGATTCTGTCAGATGATGACCCATGATAAAGAAGATGGGCAGGCTTAATGAGACAATCACTATAGTTATGTATAATAATGCATACTAACTTTTCTTGTGTGGTACTGGGGATTGGACCCAGAGACATTTTATCTCTAAGCTATACCCTGGTCCTACCTATTATTCTTTATTTTGAAACAGGGTCTCACTAAGTTGCGTAGGGCCTCACTAAGTAGCTGAGCCTGGCTGCAATCCTGTTAGATCCTCTTGTCTCAGCCTCCCAAGTGCTGGGATTACAGGCATGCACAATCATGCCCGGTTTATACTAACTGTTTTTCTTTATCCTACAGTGCCACCCGCTACCTTTATACCTTGGGTGACTGGAATGGTTAAGCTATGAGTAAGGGAAGCTTTATTTCATCTTTTTCACCTCCAGGCTGGCAGAAGTGACATCTTTGAACACATCAGTGGCTTAATTTACATATAGTTTTGGAGATAGTCTCAGAATCTCCAGAGAGAGAGGACATGGCATCACAGAGCTGAGGAGCAGGTTTGGGAGGATTTTCCAGTTGTGCCTTGGGCACAGCGTTTCCCCCGGTTTAACTTTCTCTTACTGCCATCCTTTGAGTAAACTCTTCAGCCTAGTAAATTGTTTACTAGCTCAGTAATCCATGGTCACTCTCAGTAAAGCACAGAATTACGGTGTGTTTTTTTGGTCAGCTCTGGAAGTGTTAGAAGCTCTGCATCTTTCGTGCTTCTCTGAACCATTCAAGGGATTGAGCAAATTTAATTAAGATTTGGAAGGATCCACTGAAAGCCATTCAGAGCTCTCTGGTTCATCTACTCTTTCTGAAAGTCTCATCAGAGTTTTCTTGGTTTGCATAGCTTTGTACTATACACCAAAGCATTATGAAAAGGAAAAAACAAACAAATAAACCCTGACTCTTTGCTTTTGAAGAATCTATTTGCTAATTGGATAAGGACACCTGTTTTTTTTTTTTTTTTTTTTTTTTTTTTTATACTAGGCGTTAAACCCAGGGAAATTCTACTTCCAAGCTACACTCCCCCCCTCCCCAGCCCCATTTTATGGTTTTTTTTTCAGTGTTGGGGATTGAACTTGGAGGCATTCTACCTCTAAGCTACACTCCCAGCCCTATTTTATTATTTTATTTCAAAAGAGGGTCTCATTAGGTTGCAGAGGACACACTAAATGGATAAGGCTGGCCATGAACCTACAGTCCTCCTGTCTCAGCCTCCCAAGTACTGGGATTACAAATGTGCACCATCACGCCTGTCTTATGTTTTGAAACAGGATCTCTCTAGGTTGCTGAAAGTCTTGCTAAATTGCTGAGGTTGGTCTCAAACCTGTCATCTTCCTGTTGCAGCCTCCCAAGTACTGGGATTATAGGCATGTGCCACCATGACTGGATTGCTTAGTCAATATTTATTGTTTTTTTTTCACTATGCTTCAGGTATTGGGGATAAAAAGGTGAACAAATTATGGTGTATTTCCTGTAGATATTCATAGATTTGTGGTAGAGATAGGCTAAATAAATAAAAATCAGTATAAGATGTATTTAAATAGAGCTATATACAAAGTCTTTGGGTTGACAAAAAAGAGATGCTAATAATACTGTCTGGGACAATGACTTAGCTAAGGAATACTTCACAGAGCAAGTACTGTCATTAAAAACATTTATTGTAGCCGGGCGTGGTGGCGCACGCTTGTAATCCCTGCACTTGGGAGGCTGAGACAAGAGGATCGCACAGTTTCGAAGCCAGCCTCAGATACTTAGTGAGGCTCTCAGCAACTTAGTGAGACCCTGTTTCCAAGAAAAATATAAAAAATAGGTCTGTGAATATAGCCTGGAGGTAGACAGCCCCAGGGTTTCATTCCCAGTACCACTAAAAAATAAATAAATAAATTAGGTTTTCTTTTCTGTTTTTGGTACTGGAGATTTAACCCAGAGGCATTGTATCTCCACTCTATACCCTCAGCCCATTTTTTTTTTTTTTTTTTCTTATTTGGAAACCAGATCTCACTAGGTTGCTTAGAGCATCCTTAACTTGCTGAGGCTGGCTTTGAACCTGTGACCCTTCTGTCTCAGCTTCTCAAGTACTGGGATTACAAGTGTGAGTCACCACACCTCACATTACTGGGATTTTAATAATGGCACAGTGCTGTGCTATGCTTGTTGCTTTACAGGCTTCTTAATATAGCCCCACAACAAATTGATGAAGAGGTATTATCTTTTTGGGGTGTGTGTATGTGTGATGTGTGTGCGTTACTGAGGATTGAACCTAGGGGCATTCTACTTCTGAGCTACACCCCAACACTATCTTATTTCTTATTTTGAAATAGGGTCTTGCTAAGTTGTGATCCTCTTGTCTTAGATTAGCAAGTACTGGGGTTATAGGTATGTTCTACCATGCCTGGCTGAGGGGGTTTTATCTTCATCTTGATAATGGAGAGCTATGAACTGAGGCTCAGAAAGGCTAATAAAGGTGTAGGTCAGTGGTAGAGCATTTGCCTACCATGCTGGGGGCCCTGGGTTCAGTTCCTAGCACTGCAAAACAAAAGCAAAAAGAGGAGCTGGGCATGGTGGCGCATACTTGCAATCCCAGTACTTGGGAACCTGAGACTGGAGGATCATGGGTTCTCGGCCAGCCTTGGCAATTTAGCAAAGAGCTAAAACAGGGTCCCAAATAAGAAGTAAAATGGGGCTGGAGGTCTATCTTGGAGGTAGAATGCCTCTGGGTTCAATCTATAGTAACCAAAACACACACACAAACAAAAAACAAACTTGGCTAAGATTATATAGATAGTAAAAGGACTGGAACTCGGGTCTGTTTTGACTCTGAAGCCTGTTCTTGTAAGCTCTGTGGTATTGTTACTCCTTCTTTGTAAATGGAATAAGTAAGGGTTTAGGAAGGGAACAAGAGTGGGAAAAAACATTCAAAACAGAACAGCATGTGCAAAGGTAAAGAGGCAGCAAAAAACATGACTTGGAAAAGAATTTTTCATGGCCTATTTTATTTTATTTATTTATTTATATTTTTGTGGTGCTAGGGATTAAACCCATGGGCATTCTACTTCTGAGCTATACCCCCCAGCCCGATTGTTTATTCTTTGTTTTGAAACAGGGCCTCACTAAGTAGCTGAGGCTGGCCTTAAACCCAGATCCTCCTGTCTCATCCTCCCAAGTACTGGGATTACAAGCGTACGCGCCATGCCTGGGTCTTATGGCCTCTTTTATACATAGAAAGAACACGTAGCATATACGGGGCACTGTGCCCTCCATGCAGCCAAGAAACAGAACATCACCAAAGCTGAGATTGCGTGTACATGTGCTGGGCCCTGTTACTCCTCATCCCTTTGCCAGAGCTTTTGTGTTTTTCTGGCATCAAGTCCTAATAACGGAATTGCAAAAATAAAACACCAAGTTGTTATCCAAATTGGTTATATCAGTTTAAATGTTTATTAGCCACTTGTACTGAATTTTTGCCAGCTCTTAGAATTGTCAGATTTAAACATTTTTGCTAAAACCATAAAATGGTTTTTCGTTATAATCTCATGATTTTCTTGGCCATTAATGAAGATAATAACCTTTTCATGTATTTATTTGCTGTTTGTATTTTCTATTCTATGAACTGTCTTTTCATGTTCTCCTAATTTTGGGGGCAGATTATACGTAATTCTTAATTTGTAGCAGTTATCATGATTCTGAATTTTTTTTAGTTAAATTTGTTATAAATATTTTCTCCTGGTTTATGACTTACTTTTTACCTCTTTTTATGATGTATTTTGAATAAACATCTTTAATTCTAATGTGTTTGAATTTACTATTTTTTTTTTTTTTTTGGTGATACTGGGGTTCCTGGAAGCCCTTCTACCTCCGGGATACACTCCCACGGGCTACACTCCCAGACCTATTTTATATTTTTTATTTGGAAACAGGGTCTCTTAAGCCTGCGCGGCTGGCTCCGAACCAGCGCGATCCTCCTGTCTCCGCCTCCCAAGCGCGGGGATTACAAGCGTGTGCCACCACGCCCGGCTACTATTTTTTTTTTCTGTGTGTGTAGTACTGGAGATTGAACCCAAGAGTTTTCTGCCTATGAGCTATACCCATGTCCTATTTTATTTTTTTATTTTGAAACATGCCATGTGTGGTGGCACATGTTTATAACCTCAGTACTTGAAAGGCTGAGACAGGAGAATCATAGGTTTGAGGCCAGCTTCAGCAACTTAGTAAGGCCCTGTTTCAAAATTAAATAATAAAATAGGGTTTGGGGTATAGCTTAGAGGTAGAATATCCCTGGGTTCCATCACCAGAACAACAACAAAAACATGTCCTTTTTTTTTTTTTTCCCCCCCAGTACTAGAGATGGAACCCAGGGGCATTCTATCTCCAAGCTATACCCCCAGCCCTATTTTTTTAAAAAATCTTTTTGGTGGTACTGGGGGCTTTCTACCTCTGGGCTACACTCCCAGACCTATTTTATATTTATTTGGAAACAGGGTCTCACTAAGTTGTTGAGAGCCGCACTAAGTAGCTGGCTTTGAACCTGTGCGATCCTCCTTTCTCAGCTTCCCAAGCGCAGGGATTACAAGTGTGTGCCTCCACGCCTGGCTCCCAGCCCTATTTTTTATTCGATCCTGTTTTATTTTTTTTTTTGGTGGCGGTAGGGGTTGAACCCAGAGGTGCTCTACCTCTCGGCTATACCCTAAGCCCTTTGTTGTTGTTGTTTGAAGCACTAGGGTCTCACTAGGTTGATGAGAGTCTTGCTAAATTGCTGAAACTGGTCTTGATCCTGTGATCCTTCTGTCTTAGCCCCCCATGCACTGGGATTACAGGTGTGCACCATTATGCCTGGCTAAATTCCTTCCCCCTCCTTTTCCCTCCTCCCCCAATAGAGAGTGTCCAGGTTAATCATGTTGTATTTATGCTATTACACATATTCGTATGTAGCTCCTCCACTGAACAATCTCAGCTTTCTTCCTCTCCTATCCTTCTGTTCAAGCTTTGCTCTGATTTCCCCTCCATCATCTGGAATCCCTCTGGTATTACCACTACTCCCTAGCTTGGACATATTAGAGAAAACATATGTCCCTTCTCTTTCTGTGCTTGACTAATCTCACTTAACATAATGTTCTCTAGTTCCTTCCATCTTCTTGCAAATGCTATTGTTTTATTTTTCTTTATAGCTGAATAGAATTCCATTGTGTGTATTTCCCATAATTTTGCAATCTAGGATGGAGATCTAGGTTGGTTCCATATTTTGGCTATTACAAACTGTGCTGCTATGAACATGGGTATGCATATGTTAGCGTAGTTCTCTGATTTCAAGCCCTTTGGAAAGATACCCAGGAGTGGTATAGTCGGATCAAATGGTGGATCTATTCCCAGTTTTCTAAGGAATCTACACACTGATCTTCATAGTGGCTGAACTACTTTGCACTCCCACCAACAGTGTAAAAGAGTTCCTCTTTCCCCATTAATTTTTATTTTGAAACGGGGTCTTGCTAGGTTGATGAGAGTCTTACTACTTGCTGAGGCTGTCCTTGGGCCTGTAATTGGTCCTCCTTTCTCAGCTTCCCGATACTGGGATTACAGGTGTGTGCTACAATGCCCAGCTATATCTTCTAAAAGTTTTTAAGCTGTGAGTGATAGTCCCTTGGGACAGGACTGGGACAGGAGGATGCCAGATTCAACCTACCGAGACCCAGTTTTTAGGGGCATTTTACCTATGAGCTATACACCCAGCTCTATTTTTTGCTCTGTATTTTTTGAAATAGGGTCTCGCTAAGTTGCAGAAGGCCTCACTAAGTAGCTGAGGCTGGCTGCAAACCTGCGATCCTGTCTCAGCCTCCCAAGTACTGGGATTACAAGCATGCACCACCACACCCAGCCCTTTAAATATTTTTAATATTGATGGGCATTCAGTATATATCTTAAATAGATACTAAATAATAACTATATTTGAGACTGTTCATTGTTATGTCCCTACTTGATTCTTTACCTTTACCTCCCATTTTTCCCCTAGAAATAATGTACTAGCTCATCTGGAATAAACATGATCTCCTAAATACATACTTTACGTTCCTACTGTTAGCCTTTACTCTTGCCATTCCCTTCACACACACACACACACACACACACACACACACACACACACGTATCTATCTATCTATCTATCTATCTGTCATCTATCATCTGGGCATGGTGGCACACTCTTGTAAATCCAGTACTTGGGAGGCCGAGACAGGAGGATCACAGGTTCTTGGCCAGCCTCAGCAACTTAGTGAGGCCCTCTGCAACTCAGTGAGACCATGTTTTTTTAAAAAAATTACGCCTCTAATTTCAGTACTTAATAGGCTGAGGCACTGGGATCGCAGGTTTGAAGACCTTATCAAGTAGTGAGACTCATCTAAGGGAGACTATGATTCAAAATAAAAATAAAAATAAAATAGAGCTGGGCATGGTGGTGCAGGCTTGTAATCCCAGCATTTGGGAGGTTGAGACAGGAGGATTGTGGTTTGTGGACAGCCTCAGCTACTTAGTGAGGCCCTCTGCAACTCAGTGAGACCCTGTTTCAAAACGAAGAATAAAAAAATAAGCCTGTGTGTGTAGCTTGGAGGTAGAATGCACCTGCGTTCCATCCCTAGTACCACACACACACACACACAAAAAAAAAAAAAAGACTGGGAGTGTAACTCAGAGGCAGAATGTGGGTACAATCCCCACTGCCACCAAAATCAATCAATCAATCAATCAGTTGGCAAGGTGGTGGTGCATGCTTGTAATCCCAGTACTTGGAAAGTTGAGAAAGGAGGATCGCAGGTTAGCCGCTAGCCTCAGTAACTTAGTAAGACCCTGTTTCCAAATAAAATACAAAATAGGTCTGGGAGTGTAGCTCGAAGGCAGAAAGCCTCTGGGTTCCATCCCCAGCACCAAAAAACAAAAACAAAAACAAAATAATAAAGACAGGGTGCCGGGTGTGGTGGTGCACACTTGTAATTTCCCACGCTTGGGAGGCCGAGGTAGGAGGATTGCGCAGGTTCGAAGCCAGCCTCAGCTGCTTATGAGACCCTGTTTCCAAATAAAACATAAAATAGGTCTGGGAGTGTAGCCCGGAGGTAGAAGGCCTCTGGGTTCCATCTCCAGTACCACCAAAAAAATAAAAAATAAAGACAGGGCTAGGGGTGTATCTTGGAGATAGAATGCCCCTGGGTTCAATCCCCAGTACCGTAAAAAAAAAAAAAAAAAAAAAAAAAAAAAGACTAGGAATTAGCTCAGAAGTCAAGTGCCTCTGGGTTCCATTCCTAGTATCACACCCAATATATATTAATATATGAATTATTAATATACATTATTATACTTATTTCAATATATTAAGATACAAATAAGTGAATATATATTTTATGGTGCTGGGGATGAAGCCCAGGGGCATTCTTCCTTTGAACTATACTCCTATCCCTATTTTTCTTTTTATTTGGAAATAAGATCTCACCTAATTGCTGAGAGCCATGCTAAGTTTCTGAGACTAGTCTTGAACTTAACAATCCTCCTGTCTCAACCTCCCAAGCACTGGGAGACAGGCATGTACTAGATTATCTTGCCCAGCTTTCTCTTTATATTTTTGACTGTGTGCGTGTGTGTGTGTTTGTGTGTGTGTGTGTGTGTGTGTGAAATTGGGGATTGAACCCTTGAACCCACAGGCATTCTACCTCTGAGCTACATTCCCAACTCTATTTTTTTTTTTATTTAAAACAGGCTCTTGCTAGATTGATGAGAATCTCACTACTTGCTGAGACTGTCCTGAAACCTGGGGTCCTCCTGTTTCAATCTTGCAAGTGCTAGGATTACAGGTTTGCACCACCATGCCCTGCTATTTATTTATTTATTTATTTATTTATTTATTTATTTATTTATTTTATGGGGATGGAACCCAGGGGCATTCTACCTCCAAGTTACACCCTTGGTCCTATTTTTTAGATTTTAATTTTTTTTGAAACAGGGTCTCACTGCATTGCAAAGGGCGTTGCTAAGTAGCTGAGGCTGTTCACAAATCGCAATCCTCTGGTCGCTGCCTCCTGAATACTGGGATTATAAACTTGGGCCACCAGGCCTGGCCAATTTTATTATTTCTTATTTGGAAACAGAGTCTCACTAAGTTGCAGAGGACCTCGCTAAATTGTCGAGGCTGGCTTTGAACCCAGAATCCTCCTTTCTCAGCCTCCTAAATTCTGGGATTACACGCATGCGGCACCATGCCTGGCTACCCAGCTATTTTTGACTATTTGAATCCTGTCTTTTAGTTCCCTATCCAGGGCCCTTACTGGGAATTACTCTCTTAACTTTACTACTATGATACTAAATACCAGTCTTATTGAGGATATATTTGTTTTTTTACATACATCTGTGTTTTTGTTTTTGTTTTTTTTTTTTGGTGGTACTGGGGGTGGAACCCAGAGGCTTTCTACCACTGGGTTATACTCCCAGACCTATTTTTTATATTTTATTTGGAAACAGGGTCTCACTAAGTTGCTGAGAGCCTCACTAAGTAGCTGAGGCTGGCTTCGAACCTGCGCGATCCTCCTGTCTCAGCCTCCCAAGCGCGGGGATGACAAGCATGCGTCACCACGCCCGGCTTACATCTGTGTTTTTATCTAATCCACTAGATTATAAATTTCTTTTGAAATATTTAGTGGGTAAATAGGGATAATTCTGTCTCTACCTAGTTTGTTAAGCATATACTAATGTCTGACTGACTGGATGAAATAAATGTTTGTTAATTAGCTTTGATTACTGCTTTTTGTGTGTGTGTGGTACTGGGGATGGAGCTGAGGGGCATTCTACCAGCCCTATTTTTTATTCTTTATTTCGAAACAAGTTCTTGCTGAGTTGCAAAGGGCCTCACTAAGTAGCTGAGGCTGTCTGAGAACCGCGATCCTCCTGTCTCAGCCTCCCGAAAGCTGGGATTGCAAGTGTGCACCACCACACCTGGCTTGATTACTGCTTTTAATCATTGGTACATGGAATAATAAATTGCTTTTCTAAGGAGCTTTTTCACTTAAATCAGTTAATTAAAATTTAAAAATAGGTAATAGATAATAAAAGTTCACAAGGTATAAAAGAATATATAGAGAAAAATTAATCTTCCTTTCATCTCTATCCTCAAGTCAACCAGGTCCAGGTTTCTTTCCCTAGAGGCAAGCTCTGTTAGCAGTTTTTTATAAAAAAATTTTAGAGACCTACAGTATATTAATTATTTTTTTGCTGCTACTGGGTATTGAACCCTGGGGCACTCTACTTCTGAGCTACACTCCCAGCCTTATTTTTTATTTTGAAGTAGTCTCCCAAGTACTGGGATTAAGAGCATGCGTCATAGCTGGGTGTGATGGCCCACAATTGTAATCCCAGCATTTAGGAGGCTGAGACAGGAGGATCTGGTTTGCAGATAGCCTCAGCTACTTAATGAGATTCTGTTTCAAAATAAAGAATAAAAAAATAGGGCTGGAGTTGTAGCTTGAAGGTAGCATGCCCCTGGGTTCCATCCCCAGTACTGAAAAAAAAAAAAAAATATATATATATATATATATATATGTGCAACTATGTCCTGCTTTATTTTTTATTTTGAAACAGTCTTCCTAAGTTGCTGAGGGCCTCACTAAATTGCTGAGGCTGGCCTTGACCTGCAAACCTCCTGTCTCAGCCTTCCAAGTACTGGGGTTACAGGCACACGTAATATATTAATATATATATAATACATTACACATTTAATATTATAAATATACTAGCCGGGCGTGGTGGCTCACGCTTGTAATCCCAGTGCTTGGGAGGCTGAGACAGGAAGATCATACAGGTTCGAAGCCAGCCTCGGCTGCTTAAGAAACTTAGTGAGACCCCGTCTCCAAATAAAATATAAAAAAGAGGTCTGGGAGTATAGCCCGGAGGTAGAATAGCCCTTGGGTTCCACCCCAGTACCACCAAAAATGTAAATAAATTAAAAAAAATATATATATATATAGGCAGTACTGGGGATTCAACCCAGGGGCATTCTATCTCCCAGCCCTATTTTATTTTTTTATTTTGAAACAGTCTCACTAGGTTAATGAGACTCTTACCTCATGCTGAGGCCATCCTCGAACCTGCAATCCTCCTGTCTCAGCCTCCCAAGTACTGGGATTACAGTTGTGTGCCACTTCGCCCAGCTCTCTTTAAATAATTTTTGAAATTTGTTTATTTCTTGGCTTTTCTCAGAAGAGATGGTTAGTGATACATTCTCATCACTGAATATTCTCAGAAGACAACACTGTTTGCCCCTAGAGTGTTTGGAAAGCAAGTAGTCCTTGGAGACCAACCTAGTCCTTTCTTTAAGTTGTCGTTAATATAAATGTCTTGTGTTAAATTCCCTTGTCAATTTGGGGAAATATTATGGGCCTGAACAAAATGTATCCCTTTTCCTCCTTTGTTATGGTGGTTTTCGTAGTTTTCACTCTCGGGGCCATCTCATACAAACATGCAAGTTGAGCTGCACTATTTTTTGTGTGATTCTGGGGATTGAACTCAGGGGCATTCTCCCTCTAAGCTACATCTGCAACCCTATTTTTATTTTTATTTTAAAACAAGGTCTCCTTAGGTTGATGAGAGTTTTATTACTTGCTGAGGCTGTCCTTTTCAGTCTTCTAAGTACTGAGATATCACAAGTGTGCGCGCCACCATGCCCAACTTCTGAGTTGCTTTTTTTTTTGGTGGTACTGGGGTTCCTGGAAACCCTTCTGCCTCTGGGCTATACTCCCAGACCTATTTTATTATTTTTTATTAGTATTTATTTATTTATTTATTTATGGTGGTGCTGGGGTTCCTGGAAACCCTTCTACCTCCGGGCTACACTCCCAGACCTATTTTTATACTTTTTTATTTGGAAACAGGGTCTCTTAAGCCAGCGAGTCTGGCTTCGAACCTGTGCGATCCTCCTGTCTCTGCCTCCCAAGTCCGGGGAATTACAAGCGTGCGCCATCATGCCGGGCCTGAGTTGCTTTTAGGGTGCATTTTTTTCTATATATCTCTGACTGCATCTCAGTGTTTTTTTCATACCCCATTAAATTATATAAATGCCTCAAGGGCAAAATTGTACTTTATCTCTTTTATCATTATTGTTTAATTGTATTGATAATATGGTAATATATTCTCCTTATAAAAAATGAAACATCACATAGAATGCTGAAATTTCCTTTGGTTATATTTTGATTTCTTAGCATCTTCTCTAGAGATAACTATAATTGTGGTTGTGTTTGGGTATATCTGCCCAGTCCCTTTATCCTATATTTGTATATCTACATATGTTCTGATATAAAATATATTAACTAGCCGGGCACACGATTGTAATCTCAGCGCTTGGGAGGCTGAGACAGGAGGATTGCACAGCCTCCTGTCTCAGCTACTTAGAGGCTCTCAGCAACTTAGTGAGACCCTGTTTCCAAATAAAGTATAAAATAGGTCAGGGAGTGTAGCCCGGAGGTAGGAAAGCCCCTGGGTTCCACCCCCAGTACCACCAAAATAAATAAATAAATAAATAAAATAAATATATATGTACATATCTATCTATCTATCTATATTGTACTTATCAACTTGGATGACTCAGAAACATGTTTCAAGGGAAAAGGGCAAATTTCAGAATATATACAATATCCATTATATAGCAAAGCATACGGAATAATACTGTGTATCATTTAAAGATTCTTATCAGTAAAGTAAACCTAAATTTCCAATTTCCAATAGTAGAATTTATGGGTGGAAGAGGAGAGGATATTACTAGAGAGGCCACATCTAGGCTTCAGTTATACTATTTATCTGGGTATGGGCCATTATATTACTTTATATTATATGTCAAATTTTTATTTTTCAGTACTGGGAATTGATCCCAGGGGCATTCTACCTCTGGGCTATAACCCCAGCCCTCCCCCCCCACCTTTTTGTGGTATTGGAATTGAACCCGAGGATTCTACATCTGAGCTGTAATACCCCCAGCCCTGTTTTATTTATTTATTTATTTATTTATTTATTTATTTAATTTATTTATTTTTGCAGTACTGGGAATGGAACCCAGATGCATTCTACCTCTGAGCTACACCCTCAGCCCTATTTTTTATTCTTTATTCTGAGACAGGGTCCCTCTGAATTGCAAAGGGCCTCACTAAGTAGTAGCTGAGGCTGTCCTCAAACCACGATCCTCCTGTCTCAGCCTCCCAAATGCTGAGATTACAAGCATGTGCCACCATGCCTGGCTTATTTTGTATTTTGAAATAAGGTCTTGTAAAATTGCTGAGGCTGGCAATGAACCTGTGATCCTCCTGTCTCAGCCTCTAAAGAACTGGGATTACGTGTGCCACCACATATGGCTTCTTTTAGCTACGTTGATTAGTGTGTGTGTGTGTGTGTGTGTGTGTGTGTGTGTGTGTGGTGTGGTACTGGGATTGAACCTAGGGGCATTCTACCTTTGAGCTACACCCCTCTAGTCCTATTTTTTAGTTTTATCCTCCTATCAGCCTCCCAAATACTGGGATTATAGGGATGTGCCACCATGTCTGACTAGCCCCCTCTTTTTTTTTTATGGTACTGGGGAGTGAACCAAGGGGCATTCTACCTCTGAACTACACCTCCAGCCCTATTTTAATTTTATTTTGAAACAGGGTCTCACTAGGTTGATGAGAGTCTCAACTACTTGCTTAGGTTGTCCATAAACCTGGGATCCTCCTGTTTTAGCCTCCCAAATACTGGGATTACAGGCATGTGCCATCATGCCTGGTTTTGGCTAGCTCTTATTTATTTATTTATTTATTTATTTATTTATTTATTTATTTATTGTGGCACTAGGTATTGAACCCAGAGGCTTTCTTTTTTTTTTTTTTTTTTTTTTTTGTGGTACTGGGATTCCTGGAAGCCCTTCTACCTCTGGGCTACACTCCCAGACCTATTTTTACATTTTCATTTTGGAAACAGGGTCTCCTAAGCCAGCGCACGCGGCTGGCTTCGAACCTGCGCGATCCTCCTGTCTCTGCCTCCCAAGCGCGGGGATTACAAGCGTGCGCCACCACACCCGGCGTACCCAGAGGCTTTCTACCTCTAAGCTATACCCCCAGTCCTATTTTATTTTTATTTGTAAACAGGGTCTTGCGAGGTTAAAGGCAGTCTCACTATTTGCTGAGGATGTCATTGAACCTGGCAGTCCTTCCTCAGCTTCACAAGTCCTGAGGTTATATGCGCGGCTCATCATGCCCAGCCTTTCTATTTTATTTTGAGACAGGGTTTCACTAAGTTACCCCAGTTGGTTTCAAACTTGTGATCCTCCTGTCTGAGCCTCCTAAGTAGTTGGATTGTAGGTGTGTATCACTGTGCCCACTGGTAACCAAGTACTAACCAGACTTTCTCTTAATTATCTTGTTAGGTTTGCCAGAATGGTGGACAAGAATATTTATATCATTCAAGGTGAAATTAACATTGTGGTTGGGGCAATCAAACGAAATGCCCGATGGAGCACCCATACACCACTGGTAAGTGAGAATTGGCAGATAACCTGGTCACAGTAATAAAGCTCCCCAATCATAATGAGAGTAATAGGAATTCAGAGGCATTCTTGGTATCAAGGACACTTCTTTTTTTGGGGGGGGTACTGGGGGTGGAATCCATGGGTATTCTACCTTTGAGCTACACCCTCAGCCCTATTTTTTATTTTTTATTTTGAAACAGGGTCTCACTGAGTTGCAGAGGGCCTCACTAAGTAGCTGAGGCTGTCCGCGAACCGCGATCCTCCTGTCTCAGCCTCCTGAATGCTGGGATTACAAGTGTGCGCCACCACACCCGGCAGAACATTTCTTTTTAAATCCAATTTAGCATCAAATTTACAGACTCTCAAGCTGGGCATGGTGGCATATGCTTGTAGTCCCAGTTCTCGGGAAGCTGAGCCAGGAGGATCACAGATTCAGGGCTCCTTGTGAGGCCCTCTGCAACTTAGTGAGACCCTATTTCAAATAAAAGAAAAAAAATAGGGCTGGGGGGGTAGCTCGGAGGAAGAATGCCCCCTGGGTTATTTTATTTTATTTTATTTATTTTTTTTTTTTTTTGCGGGTCTGGGGATGGAACCCAGGGGCATTTGACCTCTGAGCTACACCCCCTGCCCTATTTTTTATTCTTTATTTTGAAACCGGGTCTCACTGAGTTGCAGAGGGCCTCACTAAGTAGCTGAGGCTGTCCACAAACCGTGATCCTCCGGTCTCAGCCTCCCGAATGCTGGGATTACAAGCGTGCGTCACCACGCCCGGCCCCCCTGGGTTATATCTTGAGTACTGAAAAAAAAAATTACAGACATGTCTTTTTTTCTGTGAGACCCTAATAACACCATTCTTATTTTAGCTCTTTGTTTATTTTTGCTTAATTTTTAATTTAGTGTGTGGTGTGTGTGTTACTATGGATTGAACTCAGGGGCATTCTACCTCTGAGCTACACCCCCTGCCCTATTTTTTATTCTTTATTTTGAAACCAGGTCTCACTGAGTTGCAGAGGGACTCACTAAGTAGCTGAGGCTGTCCTCGAACTGCGATCCTCCTGTCTCATCCTCCCAAATGCTGGGATTACAAGTGTGCACCACCATGCTCAGCTTCCTATTTTTTATTCTTTATTTTGAAAAAAGGTTTCATTGAGTTGCAGAGGATCTCACTAAATTGCTGAGGCTGGCTGTGAACCTGTGATCCTGTTTCAGCGTTCCAAGTACTGGGATTATAAACATGTGCTGCCATACCTGGCACTACTTTTTTGGAGGGGATATTGTGGATTGAACTCAGGGGACTTCTGCTTCTGACCTATACCCCTAACCCTCACTAATCGCTGAGGGCCTTCCTTAATTGCTGAGGTGGGCCTTGAACCTGTGATCCTCCTGTCTCAGCCTCCAAAGAACTGGGATTAGAGTTCTGTGCCATCATATCTGGCTTTTTTTTTTTTAGCTACTTTAATTAATTTTGTGTGTGTGCGTGGTACTGGGATTGAACCTAGGGGCATTCTACCTTTGAACTACACCCCTAGTCCTATTTTTAAATTTTATTTTGAAACTTGTTTGATGAGAGTTTCACTACTTATGAGCTTGTCCTCAAACCTGTGATCCTCTCATCTCTGTGTCCCAAGAACTGGGAGTACAGTATGTGTAAACCCAGATTTTTAAGCTATTTTTATAAATAACCTAAGCTAGTGCTTTGGGTTGCTTTAGTATGTCTAAAACGTCAGAAAGACTCCTTTCCTTTTTTTTTTTTTTTTTTTTTTTGTGGTAATGGGTACTGAGCCCAGGGGCATTTTACTTCTAAGCAACACCCCCAGCCCGATTTTATTTTTATTTTGAAACAGTATGTCACTAGATTGATGAAAGTCTTATTACTTGCTGAGGCTGTCCTTGAACCTGCAGTCATCCTATCTCAGCCTCCCAAGTACTAGGATTACAGACATGTGCCACCACGCCTGACTATGATTACGTTTTTATAATATTCACATGTTTAGTATTTTCTTTTTTTGTCTGTGTATGTGTGGTACTGGTACTATTTTCTTATTTAGCCCAGGGGCATTCTACCTCTGGGCTACACCCCCAGCCCTATTTTATTTCTTATTTTGAAATGGTCTCACTAAGTTGTGGAGGGCCTCACTAAGTTGCTGAAGCTGTGAACCTGCTGTTCTCCTGTCTCAGCCTGGAATTACAAGCATGCACCACCCTGCCCAGCTAAAAGATTCCTTCTTCCTTTTTTTTTTTAGGTCTGGGGATGGAACCCAGGGGCATTCGACCTCTGAGCTGCACCCTCTGCCCTGTTTTTATTTTTTATTTTGAAACAGGGTCTCACTAAGTTGCAGAGGACCTCACTAAGTAGCTGAGGCTGTCCATGAACTGCGAACCTCTCTGGTCGCAGCCTCCCGAATGCTGGGATTACAAGCCTGCATCATCACGCCTGGCAAGATTCCTTCTTCAAAGGCTTTCTATTAGTATTTTTCTAGGCTCTTTGCTGGCTTGGTTGATAAAAACATCATTTTTGGAAATGTGTGGTTCATTGGACGTTATCAGTTGTAATTAGCTACCAAATATATTAAGTTGTTGTTATTGTTATTGTTATTTATTTATTTATTTATTTATTTACTTATTTATTTAGTGGTCCTGGGGATCGAACCCAGGAGCCTCTACCTCCGGGCTACACTCCCGACCTATTTTATACTTTATTTGGAAAAAGGGTCTCACTAAGTTGCTGAGAGCCTCACTAAGTAGCTGAGGTTGGCTTCGAACCTGTGCGATCCTCCTGTCTCAGCCTCCCACATGCTGGCATTACAAGCGTGCGCCACCACGCCCAGCTTTGTTGTTGTTGTTGTATTTGTTGTGTGTGTAGTACTGGGGATGGAACCCAAAGGTCTTCTATCTCCATGCTATATCCCCAACCTATTTGATTTTTTATTTGGAAACAGAGTCTCACTAACTGAGGCTGGCTTTGAATCTGTGCAATCCTCCTGTCTCAGATTCCCATGTCCTGGGATTATAAGCGTGTGCCACCATGCCTGGCTTTGCTGTTGTTGTTACTATTATTGTTACTGTTACTGTTATTATTTTGTGTAGTACTGGGGATGGAACCCAAAGGTCTTCTATCTCCATTCTACATCCCCCAACGTATTTTATTTTTTATTTGGAAACAGAGTCTTGCTAATTTTTGCTGAGGGTGGCTCCAAACCTGTGATCCTCCTGTCTCAGCCTCCCAACTACTGGGATTTACAGGTATGTGCCACCATGCCTGGCTCCTATTAGTTTAATTATTGATACATAGAGTATGGCTTGGTGATGGTACACCTTACAGGGGGTTCATTAAATTTCCATATAAGAGAAGCCATATCTAGCTGAGCATTGTGTTGTACACCTGTAATCCAAGTACTTGGGAGACTGAGGAGGAACGCATGTTCTTGGACAGCCTTAGCAATGTTATGAAACTCTCAGCAACCCAGCAAGACCCTGTTTCAAGAACAAAAATAGATCCAGATGTGGTGGTGCACACTTGTAATCTCAGTACTTGGGAGGTTGAGACAGGAGGATTGCAGGTTTGAGGCCAGCCTCAGCAACTTAGTGAGGCCCCCTTCAACTTAGTGAAACCCTTTTTCTTTTCTTTTTCTTTTTTTTTTTTTTTTGGTGGTACTAGGGGTGGAACACAGAGGCTTTCTACCTCCGGGCTATACTCCCAGACCTATTTTATATTTTATTTGGAAACAGGGTCTCCTTAGTGAGACCCTGTTTCAAAATAAAGAATAAAAAATAGTGCTCAGGGTATAGCTTGGAGGTCGAATGCCCCTGGGTTCCATTCCCAGTACTCCAAAATAAATAATAAGTAAATAAATAAATAAATAAACAAACAAACAAACAAATGGCCAGATTTGGTGGCACAGACTTTTAATCCCAGCATTTATCCCATTGTGGTTTAATCGTGAGGGTAAGGGGGAAATATTTTAATTATTTAATTATTATTTATTATTTTTATTTATTATTTATTCTTTTTGTGGGTCTGGGGATGGAACCCAGGAGCATTCGACCTCCTGAGACAGGAGGATCTGGGTTTGTGGACAGCTTCCCCTACTTAGTGAGATCCTTTGGAACCCAGTGAGACTTTGTTTCAAAATAAAGAATAAAAAATAGGGCTGGGAGTGTAGCTCAGAGATAGAATGTCCCTGTGCTCCACCCCCAGTACCAAACAAACAAATAAATAAATAAATATTAAAAAATAAAAAGGGCTCGGTGGTATAGCTTGGAGGTGGAATATCTCTGGATTCAACCCACAGTACCACAAAAAGAAAAAAGAAAAAGAGAGAAGGCCATATCTTGCCAATCATGTGAGCATTAAACTTACCAGTTACAAAATTGGCGCTTATTTATTTTTTGTGGTATTGGGGATTGGCCCCACGGGAATTCTACTTCTGAGCTCCACTCCTGGCCCTATTTTATTTAGAAACAGGGTCTTGCTAAGTCGTTGAGTGCCTCACTAAATTGCTGAGCTTGGCCTTGAATTTGTGTTCCTCCTGTCTTAGCCTCCCAAGTACTGGGGTTGCGGACGTGGACCACCAATGTGTGGTATTAAAGTTGGCTGTTTGTTTTTGAGATTGGGGGTTGAACCAAAAAAAAAAAAAAGTCAGCTTTTGGAAGTAACAGACTAATACATATTAAAGGACCTGGAAATTTGTGGCTGGACTGTCACAGTGATGATACAGATTAGCACTTTAGAATTCACTATCTGGGCCGGGTGTGGTTAATCCCAGTACTTGGGAGGGTGAGACCGGAGGACTGCAAGTTCACATCGACTCCAGCTACTTAGAGAGACCTTGTTTGAAAATAAAAAATAGGGCTAGAGGTATAGCTCAGAGGACGCCCCTAGGTTCAGTCCCCAGCACCACAAGAAAAAAGGATTCACTATTTGGTTAAGCTCAGAATATTTGTATAAAATAAAAAATTAAGCAACAGGAAAATATGAACCATAGCTATGTTTTTTTTCCTCAGAAGGAAAACTTGCTGGGTTTTCTGGATGATTCAGATATAGAGCCCTTGCTCTATCCTTTATTTTCTTTTCCTCCTTTGCCCCAGTAATGATTTTTTAACCTTCGTATTCTACAGGATGAAGAAAGGGATCCTCTACTGCATAGCTTTAGTCATCTAAAGGAGGTTTTAAACAATATAACAGGTAAGCTTCCGTATCTGCATAGATTTACGTATCCTGATAACATATATGCATTTATTACAAGTATAAACACACTTTTCCTATACAGGACTGTATAGTAACTATTTCATGGACCATTTGCGACTGTGCGGTCAGCCCTGCCCTTGTCGCTGAAATGCAGCCAGCTGGGGGTAGTGGGCACCCTGTAATTCCAGTGTTTGGGAGGTTAAGACAGGAGGATCTCAGGTTTGAGGTCAACATTAACCACTTAATGAGAACTTCAGCAACTTAAAAGGGCTGGAGTGTAGCGTGGAGGTTGAATGCCCCTGAGTTCAATCCCTTGTACCAAAAAGAAAAAAGAAAAAAGAGCAATCATAGTTAATACATGAATGAATTAAGTAATTAATTAATTTATTTATTTGGTGGTACTGGGGTTCCTGGAAGCCCTTCTACCTCCGGGCTACACTCCCAGACCTATTTTTATATTTTTATTTGGAAACAGGGTCTCCTAAGCCAGCGCGCGGGGCTGGCTTCGAACCTGCGCGATCCTCCTGTTTCTGCCTCCCAAGCGCGGGGATGAGTGATATATATTTTAAAAAATTCTGCAAGCCAGGAGTGGTGGTACATGTCTTGGGAGGCTGAGACAGGAGGATTGCTATTAAAAATAAAATAACCCTGTGTCAAAATAAAATAGAATTAGGGGTGTGGCTTGGAGGTAGAATGCCCCTGGGTTCAATTCCCAGTACAAAAAAAAAAAAAAAAAAAAAAAAAACCTGCAAGCCAGTTTTGGCCCATCGTTATAGTTGCCAACCTTTGGTTTATTGCATGACTATCATTACCTTTATATAATAATTGCCTTAGCTGGGTGCGGTGGTGCACACTTGTAATCTGGCATATGGGAGGCTGAGACCAGAAGATTGCAGCTCACAGACAGCCTCAGCTACTTAGTGAGGCCCTCTGCAACTCAGTGAGAACCTTTTTCAAAATAAAGAATAAAGCCGGGCGCGGTGGCCCATGCTTGTAATCCCAGCATTCGGGAGGCTGAGACTGTAGGATCTTGGTTCGCGGACAGCCTCAGCTACTTAGTGAGGCCCTCTGCATCTTAGTGAGACCCTGTCTCAAAATAAAGAATAAAAAACAGGGCAAGGGGTATATCTCGGAGGTCAAATGCCCCTGGGTTTCATCCCCAAACCCGCAATAAATAAATAAATAAATAATAGGGCTGTGGTTATAGCTCAGAGATAGAATGCCCAGGGGTTCCAACCCCCGTACCACACACACAAATAATAATAATAATTGCTTTCATTATCTTTCAATTTTTCTATGTTCTCAGAATCTTTTATCCCTTTTTCCCAATTACCATAATTTTAATTATCTTTTTTTTTGTACTGGAGATTGGTTTTATTTATTTTTTATTTTTTTGTGGTACTGGGATGGAACCCAGGGCTTTTTCTGCCTCCGGGCTACACTCTCAGACCTATTTTATACTTTATTTGGAAACAGTCTCACTAAGTTGCTGAGAGCCTCACTAAGCAGATGAGGCTGGCTTTGAACCTATGTGACCCTCCTGCTCAGCCTCCCAAGCGCGGGGATTACAAGCGTGGCTACCACGGCCGGCTAGACTGGTTTTATTTAATTAACTAAACAATTTATTTTTTTGTGGTACTGGGGATGGAACCCATGGACATTCTGTCTTTAAGCTATACTCCCAGCCCTATTTTATTTTATTTTTTATCTTGGAACAGGGTCTCACTAAATTTTAGAGGGCCTCACTAAGTTGCTGAGACTTTAAACCTGCAATCCTCCTATCTCAGCCTCCCAAGCACTGGGATTGCAAGTGTGAGCCACCATGTGCGGCTCCGCTTTTATTTTATTGTTTTGAAACAGAGTCTTGCTGAGTTGTTGTTTCACTAAATTGCTGAAGCCAGTCTTGAACCTATGATCCTCTGATCTTAGCCTCTCAATATTGGCATTATAGGTGTGTGCTATCACACCTGGCTCATGATTACATACAGTCATTTATGTATATGTGTGTATGTATATATGTATGTATGTATGTATGTATGTAAGTATGTATTATGTATGTATTTATTTGCAATACTGGGGATTAAACCCAGGGGCATTTGACCTCCTGACTGTTTTTAATTCATTATTCTGAAACAGGGTCTCACTAGGTTGGGGAGGGCCTAAGTAGCTGAGGCTGGTCTCAAACCTGGAATCCTCCTGTTTCAGCCTTCCAAACACTGGGATTATAAGCATATGCCACCATGTGTGACTATGATTACCTTTATATAATACTCATATGTTTAGTATTTTCTTTTTTTGTGTGTGTATGTGTGTTACTGGTATTATTTTATTTCTTATTGAGCCCAAGAGCATTGTACCACTGAACTACACCCGCAGCCCTATTTCTTATTTTGAAACAAGATCTCACTAAGTTGCAGAGGGCCTCACTAAGTTGTTGAGGCTGGCTATGAACCTGCTGTTCTCCTGTCTTAGCCTCCGAAGTAGCCATTGCGCCTGGCTACATGTTTAATATTTTCAGTGTCATTAACATCACTTTCACCATTATTACACTTGTTAAGTTTTTACCCAGACTATGAGGGAGGCCTGGCAGGTGTTATCCCCTTTTTGTGAAAGAGAGTGAAGCCCAAAGAGGTGGCTTAAAGTGATTTATTTAATCCTTAGAGGTGGAGTCAAAACTAGAATCTACGTCTCTGATGCCTGGTTTAGTGCTCTTTCCCTGGTTCTATACATACAATTATAGGAAATCTACACGTGGAGTCCCTTAAAGGATGTTGTGTGTGTGTGTGTGTGTGTGTGTGTGTGCGCATTTTCATTTCAAGGGGGTAGATACTGACTATTTTCTGTGAGGGGGCCTTTTGGTGTAACCCTGGAATGATGTTATCTGATGACATATCCCACGCCATAACTCAAGAGTGTTTAGGCTTCTACAAAATAAACAAACAATAAACAAAATATTGTCTGTATTCATGAGAAACGTGAGAGAGGATCTAGAGAAAAATCCCTTTTTATTTTCCTGAAGGTGGAGTGAATTTATCTAGGGGTTCTCTGCATTCTTTCTGTAAAAGAGCTGTCCTGATAAAAGTACATTTCCTACCTACCATTCAGTTCAGATTTCATACGGGTTCCCTCCATCCTGACATGTCCCAAGATTTCACTTCAGATCAGAGACCTTGTGCTATATGATACAGTCCGAGACTTGTGGTCTCAAGACCATTTAAAAGATAACAGAGTCGAGTCTGCTGCCTCATTTTCTTATGTCCTTGGGTTACCAATTCAACAAGACAGTCTGCTGCTTGGAGTTAATGGGTTGAGGACCCAGTTCTGTCAGTGGGGCTAGGAATATAGCTGGCTGTTTCTGAGTTTCCTCCTGGAATGGCGAGGAAGGTAGTAATGTTTCCAAGGTCAGTAGCTGGAGTGGGTGTGGAAATGCTGCCTGCCGAGTTCACCTGCCTTAGTGAAAGCCAGAGTGAACCCAGATAGAGCATCTCCTGCTCAGATCGGGGGTGACCCACAGTGCTGGCTCCCAGGGGCAGGTTATGGGTCAGCTACCCCTGTGGTCTTGGACTCTGCAGTCCATGACCAATTTCTTGTTTCTTTTACAAAAACAAACAGTTTTTTTTCTGATTGGCAGTGTCAGGAGGACTGCTTTCCTGGAAGCCTGTCAATGGTGGGAGTCTGGGAAAAGGTTTTGAACTTGGAGAGAGAAACTGGTGGGATTGTGCCCATGCTATGTGACTGGTTATGGTATATCACTTAGATTGGAGGAGGGATGGCAGGAATTCTAGGATTTCTACCCATTTTAACTCATGAAAGTGACTTGACTTGGGCTTGCTTCCTTCTTTGCAAAGTCTTTTTTTTTTGCAATACTGGGAATGGAATCCAGGGGCATTCTACCAGTGAGCTACACCCCAGCCTTACTGTTTCTTTCTTTTCCTGTGTTTCTTCTTCCTTCCTTCCTTCCTTCCTTCCTTCCTTCCTTCCTTCCTTCCTTCCTTTTCTTGTGGTTCTGGGGATAGAACTCAGGGGCCCTCTATCTCGGGGCTACACTCCCAGACCTATTTTAATTTATTTATTTATTTATTTATTTATTTATTTATTTATTTATGGGTCTGGAGATGGAACCCAGATGTATTTGACCTCCAAGCTATACCCCCTGCCCTATTTTTTATTCTTTATTTTTGAAACAAGATCTCACTAAGTTGCAGAGGGCCTTACTAGCTGAGGCTGTCTACGAACCGCGATCCTCCAGTCTCAGCCTCCCAAATGCTGGGATTACAAGCGTGCGCCACCACGCCTGGCTGACCTATTTTATATTTTTGTTTGGAAACACGGTCTCAGTTACTGAGAGCCTCACTAAGTAGCTGAGGCTGGCTTCGAACCTGTGTGATCCTCCTTGTCTCAGCCTCCCAAATGCTGGGATTACAAGTGTGCACCATCACACCTAGCTAAAGTAATAGAATATTCTAATTTCAAATCTGAAAAGAAACTTGCACTTGAAAGGAAAAGGATGTCAAAAAAAATTTGCATGCTGTTACTTTCGATAAAATTGTAGCTTACCACCAGTGAGAGAAACTGGGATTGCTTCCCTCATTTGGTCTTTAAGTCCTCTTAGGAATTCTTTTAGGAGTTTATTCTGAAGGAGTTTGGTTGCCAGAGCCATAGGGAGTACAAATTTCTTTGGAGTGGCAAAAATGTTCTAGAATTAGATAGTAATGATGGTTGTACAACTTTGTTAATATATAAGAAACTATTGAGTGTATATTTGTGTGTGTGTGTGTGTGTGTGTGTGTGTGTGTGTACTGGGGATTGAACCCAGGGGCATTTTACCTCTGAGCTACTACATCCCCAGCCCTATTTTTTTTATTCATCATTTTAAAATAGAGTCTCATTAAGTTGTGGAGGGCCTCACTAAGTAACTGATGTTGGTCACAAAACTGCAACCCTCCTGTCTCAGCCTCCCAAGTACTGGGATTACAAATGTGCACCCCCATGCCTGGCTTGAATTGTATATTGTAGGGGTAAATTTTATGGTATGCTGATTATAGTTAATTTTTTTTGTTTAATTTTTTTGTTTTTTCTTAAAGTGACAGGTTTTTGCTATGTTGTCCAAGGCTGGTCTCAAAACTTTTGGGTTCAGGTGATTCTCCTGTCCCAGCCTCCTGAATAGCTGGACTACAGGCAGGTGTCATTGCCCCAGCTTTATAGTTCAGTTCTCTTAAAAAAGCAAATGTAAGCTGCAAAAGTAATGGGTTCACGGTTCTTTCTCGGTGCTCAGCACTCTGGAGGGAAGCTTTCGAGAGTAGTCGCCACTGTGCTTTGGACCCATTGCCCAGCAAAGGCAGCACAAGGCTCTGCTCAGCCTCCTTGGCCCAGTTTGTCCTTTTATGTCTCTCTCATTAACTCAAGGAAGCACATGGCTTTTATATTTAAATTTATTCAAGCTGTAATCTTTGACATTTGAGTTAGCTTTTAGTACAGTTTTGCATTTATAGTAATATATATTATGTATTTTCTCTATCCCCAAAGAATCCGTTTTAATCTTTTCCGGATGCAAATTTCAGGCTGTCTTGTCCCATCTCCCCTCTCTTGCTCTCTTTCCCCTCCCCCCACGGAGTGTGTTTGATCAGGTGTGGCAGGAATATCCACTGTCAAGCTGCGCCCTTTATATTAGTCAATATTATCCTTTTCCCCCCTCCCTGTCTGTCTGCCCCTTTGGGCTTTCCCAGTTGATTTATAATTTTGGAATTCTCATCGGAGTCTGTAATACAGTTTGTTCATTATTTAACCAAAACCTGTTTAATGAGCAGAGCGAGGCAATGTAAATGTTAGGCATGTTGCAGTGATGTACCTTTGTGCTTCTCAGAGCGGGTGGGTAGTTAACTCTGTGCTGCCTGCAGGGCTGGGGTGTCCTGAGCTTAGGGGCACAAGGGCCACTGCTTCTCCTTTATATCTGCCCAAGCTCTGCCATGGGTTTAGATTCCAAAGATATATTTCCTTTTTTGCAATCTTGTGGGACCTAGCGTATTGGAGTTGTGTTCAGTCTCACAACTAGACCCTGTGGTAGGATCTGTGGCATGGAATAGGGACATGGAAGGGAAAGTCAATTATCTGGATATTCGATACTGCTCTTGGTTTTAGCCTGAAAAGAGTAGATAGTTTAGAAGAATGATTCTAACATAGTCTGTGGTCTGTGGTCAATTTGTTCTCAGACTAGATAAGTCCTTGCAAGGCTTAATACCTTTTAATCATTTTTCCCCCCCTGGTACTGGGGATTGAACCCAGGGGCATTCTACCTCTGAACTACACCCTCAACCCTATTTTTTATTCTTTATATTTTGAAACAAGTCCTCACTAAGTTGTGGAGGGTCCCACTAAGTAGCTGAGGCTGGCCTCGGACTGCCATCCTCCTGTCTCAGCCTTCCAAGTACTGAGGTTAGAAGCATGCGCCACCATGTCTGTTTTTTTTTTTTATTTTTATTCAGTATTACAAAGTGAGCTTTGGCCAGTTGTGATTTATGGTGATTGGCTGTGGTCATTTGCTTCCAAATTTAGGCTGCCTTTTTCCTAAATATATATTTTTTTATTTTTTGGTGGCACTGGGGATTGAATCCAGGGGCATTCTACCTCTGAACTACATCCTTATTCCTATTATTTAATTTTTATTTTGAAACGGGGGCTTACTAAGTTGATGAGTCTCACTACTTGCTAAAGCTGTCATTGAACCTGCAATCAATCCTTCTGTCTCGGTCTCCCGAGTACTGGGATTACAGGCATGTACCAGCATGTCTGGCTTGTCTCAAATATTTTTCCTTAGAACTTTACAAAGATTTTTTATCTAGCAAATTTTTGTTTTGCAGCAAAAAGAGAACAAAGTATCATAATTAAAATCTCTTGCGGGTTGTGATGGGGATGTAACTCAATTGAATTCTTGCCTAGCAGGCAGATGACCATGAGTTTGAATCCCAGCACGCTCATGTGCACGTGCATGTGCACACCCCCACCCCCTCTCCCTCTCTTTCTCTTATGGGATCACCTCTAAATGACATTAGAGCCTTCAAGGTCAGGCTTGCAGAAGACTCCCTGGTCACATGGGTGTGTGCATGTGTCTTGTCTATGTATGTGTGTGTGCTTGGGGGGAGTGCTTGAGGAGTTTGCCCTTGGAGAGTCTCAGGCCTTTTTTTTTTTTTTTTTTTTTTTGGTGGTACTGGGGTTCCTGGAAGCCCTCCTTCCTCCGGGCTACACTCCCAGACCTATTTTATATTTTTGAAACAGGGTCTCTTACGCCAGCACGGCTGGCTTCGAACCTGCGCGATCCTCCTGTCTCCGCCTCCCAAGCATGGGGATTACAAGCGTGCGCCACCACGCCCGGCAGTCTCAGGCCTTTTTAATTCTGAGTTCTTAATGTGCAGTTTCAGTGATCAGGATGAATAGTGCTCATAAGATATCTGTGTGTGTTTGTGTGTTTGTGTGTTTGTGTGTGTGTGTGTGTGTGTGTGTGTGTGTGTGTGTATAATGGGAATGAATCTAGCCTATTTTTGAGCTACACTCCTAGTCCTTTTTATTTTTATTAATTTATTTACTTATTTATTTATTGGTGGTACTGGGGTTCTTGGAAACCCTTCTACCTCTGGGCTAAGACCTAGTTTTTATATATTTTTTTGGAAACAGGGTCTCTTAAGCCAGCAAGGCTGGCTTCGAACTTGCGTGATCCTCCTGTCTCTGCCTCCCAAGCGCGGGGATTACAAGCGTGCACCACGCCTGGCTGTCCTTTTTATTTTGAAATAGGATATTGCTAAGTTATCACATGCCAACCTCAAACCTGTAATCTCAGCCTCCCAGCCTACCAAATACTAGGATTTGGGGTTTGTATCACTGTGCCTGGTTTAAGACAAAGATCTTAAGGTTGTTATAAGCTCTTGTATTAACTATAGAAGTATTCTAGCTTTTTAGACCTTTTCTTTCTGGGATTCCCCAGGATTTCAATTCTTTCTGAGTCTGAGTTGCTTCTATCCAACATTTATTGAATATCTCCTGTGTGCCAAGCATTTTCCTCAGGCACTTCGTTATTGAATCTATAATGGTTAAGAAGAGAAAAAGTCAGATTTTCTGCTCTTCTAGCCTCTGTGTGTGTGGGGTTTTTTTTGTTTTTTGTTTTTAGGTACTGGGGGTGGAACCCAGGGGCATTCTCCCTCCAAGTTACACCCTCAGCCCTATTTTTTATTCTTTAATTTGAAATAGGTTCTCACTGAGTTGCAAAGGGCCTCACTAAGTAGTAGCTGAGGCTGCCCACAAACTGCAATCCTCTTGTCTCAGCCTTCCAAATGCTGGGATTACAAGCGTGCACCACCACGCCTGTCTGGCCTCTGGCTTTACAAGACTAGTGACTGTCTCTGACCGTTCCAGAGCTAACCTTTGTGACCTCTACTCTATGGCCTGTGATCACTATCAGTATAGAATGGGTGACAGTAAGAGCACAAGCAGTCTGCTGCCATCTTTTCCTATTCCCTCCCTTTCCTTTAAATAACAAGCAAGCCAAGGAAATGAACAAATAAATAACAAATAACAAATAACTTACATGTTTTTTATTTAGCTTTCTCATGTAAAGCTCATGTAAAACTGTTATGGCCAGAATTTATATGTTCCCAGAGACATCAGTGGGTTGTATAGAGTGATTCTGAGGGATAGGATATTTCCTTACTGAGGTTACTGGTACAGCAAGAAATGATGTGCTTGAGTTTAAGCGAGAGGGACAGGTGTCAGGGGAAAGTGAATGTGTTAGGAATTCATTTAAATATAGTTTATCCTGGACAAACACACCTGTAGGTTACAGTCTGTCTCAAGCCTTGTGGGTTCAGAATCTGAGCGAGGAGGTTTGAGTCCATCTAACCTCCAGAGGTTTGCTTAGAACATTTAAACAGAATCTGGAATCCAGCCTGGGAGGAACTATGACATAACACTTGTCTAATCGAGATCTTTTAGAAATAGCTGCCTAGCTAAAAACAAAACTGTTCAAGAGTGCCTTATAGCAAGACTCTCAACAACCTAGTAAGACTCTGTTTCAAAAAAAATAAAATAAAAAATGGCTAGGGGTATAGCTTAGAGAATGCCCCTGGGGTCAAATCCTAGTACCATACCCCCTAAAAAAGTGCTTTATAACCCTCAAGTTTTATTTGGAAGATGGAAAGATTTAAGGAAGATATTTTAGGATTCACTGTCAGGAAAAAGATTGAGTAAGAATAAATTATATGAAATAAAAGTTTCAAGCCGGGTGTGGTAGCCCACCCTTGTCATCCCAGTATTCGGGAGGCTGAGACAGGAGGATCCAGGTTCTCAGACAGCCTCAGCTACTTAGTGAGGCCCTTTGCAACTCAGTGAGACCCTTTTTCAAAATAAAGAATAAAAAAATAGGGCTGGGGCTGTAGCTCAGAAGTAGAATGCCCCTGGGTTCCATCCCTGGTACCACAAAAATAAATAAATAAATGAAAGAAAAATTTCTAGAGCTGTATCTCCTATATTGATGGAATACATAGTTTCTTTTTTCTGCAGAGGTTTATAGTTTGAGGAGTAGTAGGATAAGTAATATTTCAGTATTAATCAGTGTGCAAAGAAGGTTGAATGAGTTGTTTGCTTTAACTCACTTGGAATTGAGCTTATGAATTGTTCAAGCCCTAAGAGGAAACTAAAGAACCAACTATGCTAAAACTTGGCAGACAAATTCATGTAAAGGGCTGAATGTGGAATGAGGCAAAGTTGGAGAAAGTTATAAAACTACCTATATCCTATTTCCTTTTTTTACTCTCTTGGTTTATAATAAAATATAAAACTAACTGGTTTTAATGACACATACTTATAATTGTACCGCTGGGAAGGCTGAGACAAGAGAATTGAAGGTTTGAGGCCAGCCTCAGCAACATGGCAAGACCCTCTTCCAAAATAAGAAATTAAAAGGGCAGGTTGTAGCTTGGAGGTAGAATGCCCCTGGGTTCAATCCCAGTATCTAACATACACAGACACAGACACAACACTCAACAAAAACCCAAACTAATTATGCATATGTATATATAGTTATATGTGTAAAATTATATATATATATATATATATATATATATATATATATATATATATATTAGTTTGGAGAGTGTTGACATGTTAGAATGTGACTTGCAGTCAGTTGTGGTGACGCACGCTTATAATCGCAGCATTTAAGAGGCTGAGACAGGAGGATCGTGATCGTGATTTATGGCCAGCCTCAGCTACTTAGTGAGAACCTTTGCAACTCAGTGAGACACTGTTTCAAAATAAAGAATAAAAAATAGGGCTGGGAGCCACTTGTAACCCCAGCATTTGGGAGGCTGAGACAGGAGGATTACTGTTTGCAGATAGCCTCAACTACTTAGTGAGGTCCTCTGCATCTCAGTGAGACCCTGTTTCAAAATAAAGAATTAAAAAAAAATGGGGCTGGAAGTGTAGCTTAGAGGTAAAATGCCCCTGGGTTCCATCCCCAGTACTGAAAAAAAAAAAAAAAATAGGGCTAGGGGGTGTAGCTTGGCGTATAATGCCCTTGGGTTTCATCCCTAGTACTGAAAAAAAAATGTAATTTGAATCTGAGCCACACTGACTTTGGCATCTTAGAATCTCTCTAATGTAAGTGGTTCCACACTTGTGGACCTTTCAGCACAGTTAGAGAAGAATTAGATACTGTGATTTTTTCCCCCCTTTGCAGTACTGGGGATTAAACCCAGGGACATTCTATCTATGAGCTATACCCCCAGCCCTATTTTCCTCTTTATTTTGAAACAGGGTCTCACTAAGTTGCAGAGACCCTCACAAGTTGCTGAAGCTGGCCCTGAACCAGTATTCCTCCTGTCTTAGCCTCCCTAGTACTAGAATTACAAGCATGTGCTACCACGCTCGGGTAACTTTTTTCTTAGTGAATATTTATATTAATAATGTGGGCTCAAGAGGCCTGTTTTCTTTTTTTTTTTTAAACTAGAGATGGAGCCCAGAGGCTTTTGACCTCCAAGTTATATCCCAATCTGATTTTATTTTTTAATTTGAAACAGGGTCTCACCAAATTGCAGAAGGCCTCACCAAGTTTCTGAGGCTGACTTAGAACCTATAATCCTCTTGTCTCAGCCTCCTGAGTCCCTGGATTATGAGCCTGTGCTACCATGCCTGGCTGAGGCCTGCAATTTTCTTTCTTTCTTTTTTTTCTTTTTTTATGCAGCACTAGGAATGCAACCCAAGAGCTTTCTACCTCTGACTTATACTATACCCTCAGCCCTATTTTTTATTCTTTATTTTAAAACAGGGTCTCACTGAGTTGCAGAGGACCTCACTAAGTACCTGAGGCTGGCCAAGAATCATGATCCTCCTATCACAGCCTCCTGAATGCTGGGATTATAAGCATGCACCACCATGCCCGGCCTTTATTCTTTAATTTGAAACAGGGTCTCATTAAGTTGCAGAGGGACTCACTAAGTAGCTGAGACTGGCTGCAAACTTGTGATCCTCCTGTCTCCACTTCCCAAGTACTAGAATTACAAGCGTGTGCCACCACGCCCGTTTTGAAGCCTGCAATTGATTACTTTACTTTGTCATATCTTTTTCCTGGGGCCTCTCCCCCAACTATTGTTGAACCCCTATATTTATTTATTTATTTATTTATATTTGTATTTTTTTATTTTATGTGGTCCTAGGGATGGAACTCAGGGGCATTCTACCTTCGAACTATACCCCCAGCCCTATTTTTGTTCTTTATTTTGAAACAGGGTCTCACTAAATTGCGGAAGGCCTCACTAAGTTACCTGAAGCTGTCCTTGAACCTGTGATCCTCCTGTCTCAGTCTCCCAAGTACTGGGATTATAAGCATGCACCACCACGCCTGGCTAACCCTTTATTTGACATTCTAAGCCAAGAAGTTTTTCCAAACATTTGCGTTCAAGATTAGAAAATAGAGAAGCAGCAGCTCTGCCTAGTGTGGCTTCTCATGGGTCCAGCTCTCCTTTTTTCTCTTCCTAATACCCAGATGTGCTTAGCCATCAGAGCTAGTCTGCTGGCTGTTGGGAGGGCACATTTCCCACTACATCTATCAGAAAGAGAATTGTGAAAAAGAGAAAAAGACATCCTTAATATCTTAGCTCTCCAAACCAGAGGCAAAGGTAGATTGGGGCGGTGAAGCAGTGTGGTCTGTGGTATGGGTCAGAGTTGTTGCTATTTCTGTCACTGCCTTTGTCCTCTTTAGCAAAACCACTTCTTGAGGCCCGAAAATTGTCTGTGGATATGCTCCCAACTTGCTGTGATGGTAGTTGAGTAAAGAGGGACAGCCAGCTGCTGGTTTTTTTTTGTTGTTGTTGTTGTTTTTTTTGTGGTACTGGGGATGGAACCCAGGGGCATTGGACCTCCAAGCTACACCCCAGCCCTATTTTTTTTTATTCTTTATTTAGAAACAGGGTCTCACTGAGTTGCAGAGGGCCTCACTAAGTAGCTAAGGCTGTCCGTGAACTGCAATCCTCTGGTCTCAGCCTCCCAAATGGTCTTTTATATTTTTGAAACAAGGTCTCACTTAGTTATGAAGGGCTTTACTAAGTAGCTGAGGCTGTCCACGAACTGTGATCCTCTGGTCTCAGCCTCCCGAATGCTGAGATTATAAGTGTGCACCACCACGCTCGGCTGCTGTTTTGTTTTTAACAAGGAGACAGGCAGAGTCATTTTCTTTTTCTCTACCCACTCAAACTCAGGGCAAAAGCCAAAAAGGTTTCAGAAGAAGCCAAATTTGAAATTAATTGTGTAGTTTGTGGTGGCACTAGGGATTGAACCTAGGGCCTTTCACATGACAGGTAAGCGCTATACCACTGAGCTATGTCTCCTATATCTCCAGCCCTTTTAGTTTTGAAATTTAGAGATAAGGTCATTTTTTTGTGTGTGATACTAGGGATGGAACCCAGGGACATTCTACCTCTGAGATACACCCCCAGCCCTATTTTTATTTTTTATTTTAAAACAGAGTCTCACTGAGTTGCAAAGGGCCTCACTAAGTAGTAGCTGAGGCTTTCTGCGAACGGCAATCCTGTCTCGGCCTCCCAAATGCTGGGATTACAAGCATGCGGCCACCATGCCTGGTAAGATAGGGTCTTGATGAGATGTTCAGACTGACCTCCAACTTGCAATTCTCCTGCCTCAACCTCCCAAGCATCTAGGACTACAGGAATGCATCATCACACCTGGCCAATATATGATTTTATTTTATTTTTTTGTGGTACAGAATTGAAACCAGGGGTGTTCTACCTCTGAGTTACACCTCCAACCCTTTTTTCTTTTCATTTTTTGTTTTGAAATAGGGTCTCACTAGGTTGCTGAGAGTCACTGTATTATCTGAGGGCTGTCATCAAATCTGCAGTCCTCCTGTCTGAGCCCACAAATACAGGGAATCCTGGCATGTGCCGCCATGCTTGAATAATGTATAGTTTTTATTAGAAGAAATAGTGAACAGTTTGTTTCAGCTTTGCTCCCCTCTAGCCACCTTTCTTTGGTCATAGATGGTTAGTTGATCACCCCAGTTTCTGAAGTGATATCGATATCACTTCAGATTTATGAAAAGGATAAGTACATTTTTTTTTATTTCCTGGCATTCATTAAGAGATAAAGTCAGGTATAAAGCAAAAGGTGGATTGGAGCATAGTACCTCAGATTACCTCATCAAAAAGCGTGGAAGCTGAGTGTGATGGCGCAGGCTTGTAATCATAGTACTTGGGAGGCTGAGACAGGAGGATCTCAGGTTCATGGCCAGCCTTAGCTACTTAGTGAAACCCTCCCAAACTTAGTGAGATTCTGTTTCAAAATAAAGAATAAAAATCAAGGCTGGGGATATAGCTCAGAGATAGAATGCCCCAGGGTTAATCCCCAGTACTGCTCCCCCCCAAAAAAAAAAAATTTGTGGAGCCTGGTGTAATGGTGCACGCTTGTAATCTAAATACTTGTAAGTCTGAGATAAGAGGATTACATGGGCATCCAGCTTCATCAACTTAGTGAGACCCTATTTCAAAATAAAAAATAATAGCCAGGCGTGGTGGTGCACACTTGTAATCTCAGCACTCAGGAGACTGAGACAGGAGGATGGCGTTTCAGGACAGCCTCAGCTACGTAGTGAGGCCCTCTGCAACTTAGTGACACCCTGTTTCAAAAGAAAAAAGAAAAAAAATAGGGCAGGGGGTATAGCTTGGAGGTTGAATGCCCCTGGGTCCCATCCCCAGACTTGCAGAAAAAAATAAAACAAAATAGGGCTGGGGGTATAGCTTTGTGGTAGAATACCCCTGAGTTCAATCCCTAGTACCCCCCCCAAAAAAAAAAAAAAAAAAAGAAAGTAAGGGTGGTAAAGGAGAACAGTGACCAAACTCACTCAGTTTTACTGGGGAAACTAGAAGATGCTCAACAGCTTTGGGGCATTGTTCTGTTGCTCTTTGTAATCCTGTGGGACTTAGATGGACAGGCACTCCT
Organism: Muscardinus avellanarius; assembly: GCF_963383645.1. Classification (NCBI taxonomy): domain Eukaryota; kingdom Metazoa; phylum Chordata; class Mammalia; order Rodentia; family Gliridae; genus Muscardinus; species Muscardinus avellanarius. The sequence goes on from NC_137789.1 coordinate 135,038,123, forward strand.
GGCTGCCTGTTGGCTGGCTACTCGCTGCAAGTCTCGTCTGTAGCAGCAGCCTTCTGCTAGCACTGTAGGTCGAGTTCTGAAGAGCTGCCACATGTGCACAGATTGCAACTGACTTCTCCTTGTTCCACGCTTATTGAGCAATTACTTGCCATTTGTGGAACTTACATGATTGTGTTGAGTTTCTGGCCCAGTATGAAGTGGGGGCATCCAGGAAGTGGCCTGATAGACTGTACATCAGAGGGCAATAAATTGGCATTTGATTTGGTGGAAAGGCAGGGCCAGATGTGGTGTGAGAGCTAGAGTTTTTTTTCAGTCAGCCATGCAGCTTACTTCCAGGTGTCCTGGAAAGCAGCTTGAGAACTGGAGGCTGAGGATAGTTGGGGAGAGTAACGGGAGGGGACGGAACCAAAGGACTTCATTGTTATCTGGGATTGGCCCTGGACTGGGAAAATCTTCTAAAAGTAGAGACAAATGAGATTTCCCCGAAACTGGTGGGAATTTTTTTCCTACTCTCTATTTGGTGTTTTCAGTTAAACAGTAATTAATTGACAGAAAAAATAAATATAAAGCTTGGAAAACTTGTAACAAGGGAAGATAGAATAAAAACTCCTCAGCCAGGCGTGGTGGCGCACGCTTGTAATCCCAGCATTTGGGAGGCTGAGACCGGAGGATTGCGGTTCACGGGCAGCCTCAGCTACTTAGTGAGGCCCGGTTTCAAAATAAAGAATAAAAAACAGGGCAGGGGCTGTAGCTCAGAGGTTGAATGCCCCTGGGTTCCATCTCCAGACCCGCAACAAACAAACAAACAAACAAACAAACAAGCAAGCAAGGAAACAAATCCTCATTCCATAGGAGTTGTCCCTCCCCCAATGGAGGTTTTTTTTTTTTTTTTTTTTGGTGGTACTGGGGTTCCTGGAAGCCCTTCTACCTCTGGGCTACACTCCCAGACCTATTTTATTTTTGGAAACAGGGTCTCTTAAGCCAGCGCGGCTGGCTTCGAACCTGCACGATCCTCCTGTCTCAGCCTCCCAAGCACGGGGATTACAAGCGTGCGCCACCACGCCCAGCTCCCCCCCATGGAGGTTTATTTTTCTCTGTGGACAGTTTCGTGTTGTTGTTATTTAACTGGCACCATATTGACTAAAAAACTGGTATTTTGACCACCCTACTGTGGACTACAGTGATAGTTTTCAGACTGCAGGCTGCTTTCCATCAGGGACCTGATGCCATGTGAATGGGTTGTGTGGCATCTCTTCCTTTGCTCCACTTCATAGGAAAATTTTCAAACATACCAAAAATTGAGAAAATATCAAAGTGATCGCCCATATCCTACACTTAGAGTCAAAATTGTTTTTATTATTTGGAGACAGGTTCTTTTATTATTTTGAGACATGCTGGCCACTAAATGACAATCTTTCCACCTCAGCCTCTCAAGTAGTTGGATTACAGGTACCCACCACTGCACCTGATATTTTGGAGTAAAAATTATTAACATGATCTTCTTACACCTATAATCCCAGGATTTGGGAGGCTGAGACAGGAGGATTGCAGGTTCCAGACTAGCCTCAGCAATTTAGTGAGACCTAATTTCAAAATTTAACAAATAAATAAATAGGGCTGAAGAAGTAGCTTGGAGGTAGAATATCCCTGGGTTTAATCTCGGGTACCACACAAACACACCAAAAAAAAAAAAAAATTATTAACATGTAGATATATTTCCTTTATTTATGTTTCTATATGTACCTACATATATATTATTCATGAGCCATTTGAAAATAAGTTGCAGATTTAATTGAAATTTTGTCCCTAAATACTTTTAGCATTCATCCACTGAGGTAATTCTCCAACATAATTATAGTACCATTATCATATCAAAGAAATTTAGCAGTAATTTTCCAATATTAGCTAACATCAAGCCAAATAAAAATTTTCCTTTTTTTTTTTTTTTTTGTACTGAGGTTGAACCCAGAGGCATTCTACCTCTGAGTTATACCCATAGCCCTTTTAATTTAATTAAAAAAATTTTTTTGTAGTATTGGGGATTGAACCCAGGGGCAGTCTACCTCCAAGCTACACCTCAGCCCTATTTTTTATTCTTTATTTTGAAACAGGGTCTCTCTAAGTTGTGCAAGACCTCATTAAATAGCAGAGGCTGGCCACAAACCTGTGATTCTCCTGTCTCAGCCTTCCAAGTACTGTAATTATAAATGTGCACCATCACTCCTGGCTCCCTTTTAACTTTAAATTATTTATTCATTTATTTTGTGGTATTGGGGATTGAACCAAGGGGAATTCTACCACTGAGCTACACCCCCAACCCGTTTTATTTTTTTGTTTTTATTTTTATTTTTGGTGGTATTGGGGTTCCTGGAAACCCTTCTACCTCCGGGCTACACTCTCAGACCTATTTTATAATTTTAAAAAAAAATTTGGAAACAGGGTCTCCTAAGCCAGCCAGGCTGGCTTTGAACCTGAACGATCCTCCTGTCTCTGCCTCCCAAGTGTGGGGATTACAAGCGTGCACCACCACACCTGGCTATTTTTTTGTTTTTTAAATAAGGTCCCACTAGATTGTTGAGAGTCTCACTAGGTTGCTGAGGCTGTCCTCAAACCTGTGATCCTCCTGTCTTAGCTTCCCAAGTACTGGTAGATGTGCCCCCGCCCCTCCATTCTCACCCCTGGCTAGGGACCTAGTTTTCAAGAGAACTGACACAGTTCCTGTTCTCATAAAATTTATGGTCTAGCGGGCTGGTGATTTGAGAAGCTTTGGAATTTGAATTGACAACTGGGTACTGGTTTGAAGTCTGCCCAGCTTCCACACATGACCTCAGGAAATTGTTGTATAGTTTGTTTTGTGGAAAGAGGTTCTAGGATAGTCAGAAGGGTAGATAGCAGTAGTGGTGTTTACGTTGTACACCTTACACCGACCTCTGTCCTGTCCGTGAGTGCTCGGCAGTGACTGTAGCAATACTATTTTGTATGGCAGCTCTATTAGCTACTTTACGGACTTGGTTGTCTTAGGGATGATTAGTCCATTTATATTGGTCTTTGATTAATCAGTCTGTGTATCTTTAGCTGAACTGACTCCAATTGTATATTGTCTGTGGCTGATCATCTTTTCTAATAAAATTTAACCTTGCATTTGAGTTCTTTAAGGCTTGGGCTTCTGACACAGTTGTAAGGATTTTTTTTTTTTTTTTTTTTTTTTACTGGAGATGGAGCCCAGAGGCATTCTACCTCCCACCTACACCCCCAGCCCTATTTTTTATTCTTTTTTAAAATTTTTTTGGTGGTACTGAGAGTGGAACTCAGAGGCATTCTACCTCTGGGCTATACTCCCAGACCTATTTTTTTATATTTGATTTGGAAAGAGGGTCTCATTAAGTTGCTGAGAGCCTCACTAAGTAGCTGAAGCTGGCTTAGAACCTGTGCAATCCTCCTGTCTCAGCCTCCCAAGCAGGGGGGATTACAAGTGTGCTCCACCACGCTCAGGCTTTATTCTTTATTTTGAAACAGAGTCTTACTAAGTTGCAAAGGGCCTCACGAAGTAGCTGAGGCTGTCTGCAAACCGTGATCCTCCTGTCTCAGCCTCCTGAATTACTGGGATTACAAGCATGTGCCACCACACCGGGCTTCAGTTGTGAGGATTTTGAAGTCCAGGACACGACGATTTTAGGAGCTATTTAGCTAAGATGCTAAAAGATGAGGAAAGCCTTTTTCTCCAGCCAGAACATAATAGTACCAGTTTAAAAATAACATGTGTTTTTTAGTGCATCTTTAACCCAAAGGTCTCATATGAGGAAAGAAGTACCAAAGCTCTGTATATGAGCCAGGCACAGTGGCGCACACTTGTAATCTCAGCATTTGGGAGGCTGAGCTGGAGGATCGCCGTTCGCGGACAACCTCAGCTACTTAGTGAGGCCCTGTTTCAAAATATAGAATAAAAAAAAAATAGGGCAGGGGGTGTAGCTCAGAGGTCGAATGCCCCTGTGTTCCATCCCCAGGCCTGTTTAAAAAAACAAAAACAAAAACAAAACCAAAACAAACTGGACAGAATCTGGCTCCATTATTAATAGACAATCAAACTAACTCTCTCTCTCTCTCTCTCTCTCTCTCTCTCTCTCTCTCTCTCTCTCTCTCTCTCTCTCTCTGCAAGATAGATTGAACCTAGGAACATTCTGCCTCTGACCTATACCTACCCAGTCTCATTTTATTCTTTTATTTTGAAACAGGGTCTCACTAAGTTCCTAAGGCTATCAGTGAACCTGGGATCCTTCTGTCTCAGCCTCCCAAGTACTGGGATTACAAGTGTGTGCCACCATGCCTGGCTTATATTTCTCTTTTGAATCCCAGACAAAGCACCTACAAGTAGCTCTTGGGAACTTTGAGATATCCAAGAGAATATCCTCTTCCCTAGGAAAAGTATTTCTCGGTGTGTGTGTGTGTGTTTTTTTTTGGGGGGGGGGCATGTGGCGTGAGGATTGAAACCAAGGGCATTCTACCTCTGAGTTACACTCCCAGCCCTATTTTATTTTCATTTTGGAACAGTCTCTCTAGGTTAATGAGAATCTTGCTATATGCTGCCTTTGAGTGTTGTCTTCCAAAGATTATTACACCCCAAACTTAGACACATCCAACTGTTCAGTTTCCTGGACTCTCTCCAGTTGGTTTCAGAGACCACCCGGTAAAAGCAGGTGGTGCTCCCTCTGTGTGTCCGACCTGAGCCCTCTGGATGCAGTTTTTGTGCCTGTTTTTTGTTTTTGTTTTTATTTTTGTTTTTTGTTTTGTGGTACTGGGAATGGAACCCAGGGGCATTCTACCTCTGAGCTATACCCCCAGCCCTTTTTTTTTAATTTTTATTTTGAAATAGGGCTTCACTGAGTTCCTAAAGGCTTCACTAAATAGTAGCTGAGGCTGTCCGTGAACCATGATCCTCCTGTCTCAGCCTCCCAAAGGCTGGGAGCTTAAGTGTGCACGCCACAGTCGGCCCGGTGCGCTCCGTCCGGCTCGGGCTGGGGCAGCGCAGCGGTGTTTACTGAGGGCTCCCAGGTTCCCGCAGTGACCAGCTCCAGCGTGGGCTGGTCAGTGACCAGCTCCAGCGTGGGCTGGTCGGGATGGCCCCCGCCTCGGGGCTTCGCTCGCCAGGTGAGAAGCATGGGGCTCGCTACGTCAGACGGTCTTCCCTCGGCTGTGCGCACACTGCTCTTCTCTTGCCAAGAAGCACTGTCCACTGGTCACTTAGGAGTCGTGTACATGCCGCCTTCCTCTGTCTCCCCTTCTTGATGCTGGGAGTGGAGCCAGGCCATTCTGCTTCCAGGCTACACCCTTCACTCTTCCTTTTTATTTTGAAGCAGGGTTTTGCTGGGCTGCTGAGGGTCTTGCAAGGTTGCTAAGGCTGGCCTCGAACCTACTGTCCTCCTATCTCAGCCTCCTAAATACTGGGCTTACAGTATACACCAAGCCTGGCTTGTGTGCTAAGTTCAAAGTGTAGTTCTTTCTTCTTAGTGTCTTTTTTTTTTTCTGGTGTGAGTTTATATCCAAGGTACATTTTTAATGCCTAATATAGACAAATACTTTTTGGGACCAAGGATGCTAGTTTCTCTGGCCCAAGAAGAGAAGTGTTGGGTTCAGCTCACCTGGATATACGCATCGTAGGGAGAGAAGCCTGGGGGAAACGGACTTCTGTTCTCAGAATCCAGATAGGTCTCATTAATCCTCCCAAGTGAGCCCAAGATTGTCATCTTCATCAGTCTCATTTCAAGGATTCTAAAGACTTACTCTATTCTCTAGGTCCTATGAGGAAAAAAAAAGAGCAGTAGTTGCCTTTGGAAGAAATGCTATGTATGTATGTGTGTATGTGTGTATGTGTGTATGTGTGTATGTGTGTATGTGTGTATGTATGTATGTATGTATGTGTGTATGTATGTATGTATATGTGTATGTATGTATGTGTGTATGTATGCGTTTATTTTGTGGTCCTGGGGATGGGATCCAGGGGCCTCTACCTCCAGGCTATACCCCGACCTATTTTATTTATTTATTTATTTTTGCGGGTCTGGGGATGGAACCCAGGGGCATTTGACCTCCGAGCTATACCCCCTGCCCTATTTTTTATTCTTTATTTTGAAACCGGGTCTCACTGAGTTGCAGAGGGCCTCACTAAGTAGCTGAGGCTGTCCGCGAACCGTGATCCTCCAGGTCTCAGCCTCCCGAATGCTGGGATGACAAGCGTGCGCCACCACGCCCGGCTCTTATTTTTTTTATTTTGAAACAGGGTCTAAGTTGCTGAGAGCCTCACTAAGTAGCTGAGGCTGGCTCTGAACCCGTGCGGTCCTCCTGTCTCAGCCTCCCAAGTACTGGGATTACAAACGTGCGGCACCGCGCCCAGCCGAAATGCTTTGTATTTAATTGGGAGATATTACTAGGGTCCTAAGTGATTCTAGGTAGGCTGCAGGCTCAGTTGTCATTTGTGTGAATGCAGTAAAGGAAAACAGAGGATAAGAAATACTTAGGTTGGTAAGCTTCCTTCAAAAGCTCCAACAGAAGAAAAGTTGGCTTACTTCTCAACCAGAGATTGTTTTATAGCTGTCTAGAATGTGAGTTCAGCTCCATTTCCTCATTTACCCTAATTGGTGTCAGGACATTTTATTAGATCAACTATTTGGTAGTGAATTGGGGGGGTTATTTGGAAATAATTTAAAGTTTACAAAAACCTCTCATCTGCCCTTTTGCTATTTGTTTTTATTAGTCTCTTACTTATTATACTCACACATGTATGTATATACCTAAGATTTTTTCCTAAGTCTTTTGAGAGTAGGTTATATATATCATATCCTTCTATCCCTCAATTCTTCATTGTATATTTTTTATTTTATTTTATTTTTTGCAGGTCTGGGGATGGAACCCAGAGGCATTTGACCTCCGAGCTACACCCCCTGCCCAATTTTTTATTCTTTATTTTGAAACAGGGTCTCACTGAGTTGCGGAGGGCCTCACTTAGTAGCAGAGGCTGTCCGCGAACCGTGATCCTCCTGTCTCAGCCTCCCGAATGCTGGGATTACAAGCGTGCGCCACTACGCCCGGCTCTCATTGTATATTTTTTAAAGAGAAGGATATTCTCTCACTTAATCTAAATACAGTTATCAAATTCAAGAAATTTAACATTCGTACAGTAATTCACTACTCATATTCCAGTTTTGCCGATTGTCCTGTGGCATTGAGTAGTCATGTTTCTTTATCTGGAATAGTTCTTTGTCCTTCATGACATTGACTTGTTTTATAACTACAGGCCAGGTCTGTCTGTCCACCAGTGTTCTCTCTCTTGCTCTCTTTTTTCTCCTTCCTTGGGCTTGTTAAGAACTTCCACTTAGCCGGGCGTGGTGGCACACACTTGTAATCCCCGCGCTTGGGAGGCGGAAACAGGAGGATCGGGCAGGTTCGAAGCCAGCCGTGCTGGCTTAAGAGACCCTGTTTCAAAAATATAAAATAGGTCGCCGGGCGTGGTGGCGCACGCTTGTAATCCCCGCGCTTGGGAGGCAGAGACAGGAGGATCGCGCAGGTTCGAAGCCGTGCACGCTGGCTTAGGAGACCCTGTTTCCAAATAAAAAAATGTAAAAATAGGTCTGGGAGTGTAGCCCGGAGGTAGAAGGGCTTCCAGGAAAAAAAAAAAAAAAATCTAGCTGGGCGTGGTGGCGCATGCATGTAATCCCCGCGCTTGGGAGGCTGAGACAGGAGGACCGCACAGATTCAAAGACAGCCTCAGCTACTTAGTGAGGCTTTCAGCAACTTAGTGAGACCCTGTTTCCAAATAAAAACATAAAATAGGTCTGTGAGTATAGCCCAGAGGTAGAAAGCCTCTGGGTTTCATTCCTAGTACAAAAAAAAAAAAAAAAAAATCTATAAAGTTTGGAAATGCCTATTGCCTAGGGGCTTAAAGGGAGGAAAAGGTTAGAAAATAAAAATTTTCTTCATCAATCACCCTTTACTTCCCACCTTTTTCCTCTGCATGTTTCCTTTTTTTTTTTTTTTTTTGTGGTACTGGGGTTCCTGGAAGCCCTTCTACCCCCGGGCTACACTCCCAGACCTATTTTTACATTTTTATTTGGAAACAGGGTCTCCTAAGCCAGCGCGCGCGGCTGGCTTCAAACCTGCGCGATCCTCCTGTCTCTGCCTCCCAAGCGCGGGGATTACAAGCGTGCGCCACCACGCCCGGCGTGCATGTTTCCTTTTGGCTTTACTTTTTTTTTTTATTCTTTTGAAGAATCTGATTAATATGCACGATCAAGTCTCCTTAGAAAAGACAGAGAAAAAGTAGCTTTGCTTTTTAGTCTCAGGGTTTTTGCTGTTATTACTGAGAATAAGTTAATATGACTATTACTAATGCAAGTCTTATTAGCTATTGATTATATTTATTTATTACGTTTTTTGGTATTGGGTATTAAGGATTGAACACAGGGGCATTCTACCTCCAAACTATCTCCCCAGCCCTTTTCATTTTGAAACAGGATCTTGCTAGGTTAGTGAGGTTTTCACTAAGTTGTTGGCTTCTGGGATTTTTGCCCCCCCCCCCAAAGCCCAGGTGCATGCCACCATGCAGAGCTGATATTTTATCAAGGAAACTTTGCCCATGATTTGAAAACAAAGGGAAGGGGAGAGAAAAGCAAAGCAACTAGAGAGACAGAAAGTAAGGAATGATGAACAGAAAGGGGCGAACATGGGCACAGTGGCGCACACCCAGATTCTCAGTACTAGGGAGGCCGACACAGGAGGATCATAGGTTCCAGAACAGTTTCAGAAATTTAGTGAGACCTTGTTTCAAAATAAATAGTAAAATAGGGCTGGGGGTATAGCTCAGAGGTAGAACACCCCTGGGTTCAATCACTGGTAAAACACACACACACACACACACACACACACACACACACACACACACACACTGGGGTGGGGGAAGAAAAATACTTGAATGCTGGGCGTGGTGGCACACACTTGTAATCCCAGCATTTGGGAGGCTGAGACAGGGGGATCGGTTTGAGGACAGCCTCAGCTACTACTTAGTGAGGCCCTTTGCAACTCAGTGAGACCCTGTTTCAAAATAAAGAATAAAAACTAAGTCTGAGGATATAGCTCGGAGGTAGAATGCCCTGGGCTCCATCTCCAGTCTGGGGGGAAAAAAAAAAAAAAAAAAGACATGAGAGAGAAGGACCAAGAATACAGCGCTGCACCAGAAAAACGGAGTCAGCTTTAACATTTACCTTTACCCCTTTCAGTGGAGTGTGCTATGAATTAGGAGGGTCTGGCTGAATGAAACAGTTCCATTCTTGACTCCTTAGATCCATCTACTCAGAACTGAAGGGTTCATCCTCTAATAAGGTAGTATGGGATCCTGATCCTAGTGGGTTAGGGTGCAAGCGGCTATTAGTGATGTTTTTTGGCTGGCTGGCATTAACAGTTATTTTTAACTTCCTGTTTCTATCTTCATTGTTGAGCTCCTCCACTGGCTACCATGAGAGCAGTCAAAATTAGCAACTATATAAAATGAAGTACCTCTCGTCTCCTGGTTCCTTCCAAAATAAACAGGGAGTAATACTGTCCGTATTTTGTCTCACTTTACTCTGAAGGCTAGCAGTAGAGGAAGCATGGATTAGTGTGTAGTGATTTCTAGGCTCTGCCCTCTGGACAGATTCCCCTCTGAGTGCTCAGGCTGAGTGACAGGACCATGTGGCAGGAGTGCAGCTGGAAGTATATCATCAGCAGATTTGGGTTGGGTAAATATAGCAGGAGCAGGATGTCAGTGTGGGAGATGGATTGTTCTGGGAAAGGAAGTGTTGTCTTTCGTCTGAGAAACAATTTCCTGTACTTCTGGGCTTTGGCTTTTTTTTCCCCCCCGTAGGGCAGAACAGGAGTTGGCAGAGGTTGGGTACACTTGCTGAATTTTATCTCTGGGTGTCTGTTCCTACATTTGAAGTTGGGAGTAGAAATCAGATCTATTTCAACCAGTTAGGAAATGAACCCAATAAATAATCATACCCATATCTTAGATTTTTTTTTTTCAGTCTTAAAGCACCTACCTGTTGAAAGCCTCTTTTTAAAAAATTAATCATTCTTTTTTGCCGGGTGTGGTGGTATATGCTTGTAATCCCAGTACTTGGGAGGCTGAGACAGGAGGATCACACAGGTTCGAAGCCAGCCTCAGCTACTTAGTGAGGCCCTCTGCAACTTAGTGAGACCCTGTTTCCAAATAAAAACATAAAATAGGTCTGGGAGTATAGCCTCTAGGTAGAAAGCCCCTGGGTTTCATTCCCAGTACCACACACAAAAAAGTAACCATTCTTTTAGTAAAATAGATAGGTTGAAAGGCAAATATAAATATACAAAGAAAATCAACTTTATTGAAAGTTAGACATGAGGCACCAACTGGCAGGAAACAGCTGGGATGTTTCTGGGGGACAGACTCTTCTACTCCAGAACTTAACTCTTCAAGTTCTCTCTGTTATCTGAGTTACTTAGGATGGCTGTCTACCTAATCATACTCTGCATAAAGACATTGTCTGTAAATAATGTGATATTTTACAGTTGGTTAGAACTTTATGATTTATAGTTTCGTATGGAATTTTCTTTTAAATAGCCTTTTGTTTTAGAATAGATTTAGATTTACAAAAAGGTTGTAGAGAAAGTTCGTATACACTCCACATCCAGTTTCCGCTATTATTTACATCTTATATCAGAATGACACATTTGTAACACTGTGTGTGTGTGTGTGTGTGTGTGTGTGTGTGTGTGTGTGTGTGTGTGTGTGTGGTACTGGGAATTGAACCCAGAAACATTCCACCTTCAAGCTGTACCGCAGCCCAATTTTATTTATTTGAAAATAGGATCTTGCTAGGTAGATGGGAGTCTTACCACTTGCTGAGGTTGTCCTTGAACTTGCGATCTTCCTGTCTCAACCTCCCAAGTACTAGGATCATGAGCAGGCATCACTGTGCCTGGTTACATTTGTAACACTTAATGAAACAATTTTGATTCATTATTAGTTAAAGCCTGTACTTTATTCACATTTCCTTTTTACCTAATGGCCTTTTTCTGTTCCAGGATGCCATATTACATTTAGTTGCCATATTATCTTAGGCTCCTCTTGGTCATGACAATTTGCCTATACATATATATATATACATATATATATATATATATGTATATATATGTATATATATATATATATATATATATATATATATATATATATATATATATTTTTTTTTTAGGTACCGGGGATGTAACCCAGGGGCATTGTACCTCTGAGCTACACCCCCAGCCCTATTTTTTTATTCTTTATTTAGAAACAGGGTCTTGCTGAGTTGTGAAGGGCCTCACCAAGTAGCTGAGGCTGGCCATGAAGCGTACTCCAGTCTCCACCTCTTGAATGCTGGGATTACAGGTGTGTAACACCACGCCCGGCCTTGCCTATATATTTTTTCATTTAAGTTACACAATATCTACAAAATAGACCATGATATATATATTACGTATTTTGGTACTGAGGATTGAACTCAGGGGCATTCTACCGCTGAGCTACGCCCCAGCCCTAGTCCTATTTTAATTTTTTTTTTTTTGGGTGGTACTGGGGTTCCTGGAAGCCCTTCTACCTCCGGGCTACACTCCCAGACCTATTTTTACATTTTATATTTGGAAACAGGGTCTCCTAAGCCAGCGTGCGCGGCTGGCTTTGAACCTGCACGATCCTCCTGTCTCTGCCTCCCAAGCGCGGGGATTACAAGCGTGCGCCACCACGCCCGGCCTGTCCTATTTTAATTTTTGAAACAATATCTCACTAAGTTAATGAGTCTCACTACTTGCTGGTTATCCTTGAGCCTGCAATCTTCCTGTCTCAGCTTCCTGAGTACTGGGATTACAAGCCTGTACCACCATGCCTGGCTTAGACTGTGCCATCTTTTTAATTTACTTTATATCCAGAGCCCCAACCCCTCTCCTTATAGGACACTCACCTTTTTTAGTATCACCATTTACAGATAAAACTCAGGATCCAGAAAGGTTAA